>NC_081353.1:31589057-31820599 GCF_029784015.1 Lycium ferocissimum | reverse complement strand
TCAGCTGGAAGTTACAGTCATTTGATGGCTTGCAGCAACCAGACTACAAGATAATTAACCATGTCAGGGACATATTATAGTAAGATTGCACAAATAATATGGTAGAGGATCATTTCCACGCTGGATTTAATTAAAGATGATCAATAATAAAAAAGTCTAGAGCTATGATTTCTGTTTGAAGAATCACTTTTCAAAAAGACAGGATTTTTTTTTTTTTTTTTTTTTTTGGGGTGGGGGTGTGGGGGTGGGGGAGAGAGGTCACACATTAGAGGAGCAAGGACCAAGCAAGAACAGAATGTGTGCAAGTTGTCCACTAGATTCAATCACAATGTAATAAAACAGAATATTGATACAATAACAGCAACTACCACTAGTAGACACGAGCAAAATAATTATTGCTATAAGAACCCATCTAGAAGAAAAAGCAAAAGGATTGATGATGCATTTTTACAACTACAACCTGACACAGCGGCGGGATTCAAAAAAGATACATAAATGTCACACCTAAGAATTGAACATGTACTTCTCTAATGTCAAGGGTATTCAAAAATTTATATACATACAAAAATATTATTGTTTGCCTATTGGCGTAGTATAACTTTCCAACATGTGGCTCCGCCACTGCAGTCTAATTAATATGAATGCTTTAAGGTATTTGCCTTTAAGCAAAAAGACTCAACCTTTAAGACAATATTTTCAAGCTTTTTCTTTGAGGCAATCTAATTAATATGAATGCTTTAAGGTGTTTGCCTTTAAGCAAAAAGACTCAACCTTTAAGACAATTTTCAAGCTTTTCCTTTGAGGAAACAAAAAGGATCAACTCTTTAACTCAACAACCACATTTAGAAATGAAAATGAAACATTTTATTCAACTTTTATAGAGTCAAAATAAAGTTGTTTCTGGAAGAATAAAAAGGCTTATCAGCATTTTCACCAAACAGATTTAAATGATTGTAAAGGTATAACCCTTTACATAAAAAGACCTATTACAACCACTCCACCAACCAATAGTGTCAAAGTCCTCAAGTTTTTTCAACTTTATGTAAAATAAAGCAAAACAAAGTCCATAACTAACTAGAGAAAAGTTACTGAGTGTAGTTATAGGTTTTCAATAGCTCATTAATCGACATAGCAAGAAGTATGAGCAAAAGTTAAATTGCATGAACTAACTAGAACCCTCAAATTCTTAAGCAAAACCCAAATTCATACAAGTGTAGGTCAACTACCAAAACAGTAGGTTCTTCTATAGTCAATTAAACAACAAACCAACTGTGAAAAAAATGAAACAAACATGAAAAGATCCTTTTGTATGGACTGGCCAAAACTCCTAAATTCATAAACGAAAACCAGATTTCACACAAGCAAGACCAAAAACATCCAGATCTAGAACATAACAAAAAGCATGGAGAAGCCTACAACATGGACAAAACAGAATCAATGACGGAGGCAGAATTTTCATTAAGGGAGTTCTCATCATCAACTATATATACACGTAAAAATAATATTTTGACCTTGTATATACAGTGTGATTCTCCGATAAAGGAGGTTCAGCATCAACAATATGTAAACAATCTCAGGCATATACGGTGTGATTTTCGGGAGGGTCGCGTCAACAACTATATACATGTAAAAACAATATTTTGACTTTATATATAGTGTGATTTTCTGATAACGAAGGAGGTTGTTCATCAATTATATACATGTAAATACAATATTTTCACTTCTATATCGAGTGTGATTTTTCTGCAAAAGGGGTTCATCATCAACTATATACACAGAAAAACACTATATTTTTTAAATATACACTGTAAGTTAACGACAAAGGAGTTCATCATCAACTATATACATGTAAAAACACTATATTTTTTAAATATACACCGTAAGTTAACGACAAAGGAGTTCATCATCAACTATATACATGTAAAAACAATATTTTGACCTTTTATATACTATGTAAATTTCGGGCAAAAGGGGTCCATTATCAACTATATACATGTAAAGACAACATTTTGACTTTATATATACAGTGTGATTTTACGGTGAAGGAGGTTCATCATCAACTATATACATGTAAACACAATATTTTGACCTTGTATATTCAGTGTCCAACAAGCGTTCATCATCAACTATATACACATAATAAAATAAATTATTGACTTTGTATACACAGTATGATTTTCCGGCAAAGGGGGTTCACATAAAACACAAAGCAAGCAAGTATATACATAAAACACAAAACAATCAAGTATATACATAAAAAAAACATTATTAAAATTAAAAAAAAAAAAAAAGAAAAAAAAAAAGAAAAAAAACTTTGTTATACCTGAAGAGCAGAGAGATGTTCCTTGAAGAAATCATCAGCTTTAGTATTACTCTCTTGAATCAAACTTGTACAAATCTTACTATCCTGCAAACAACTATGTATCCTATTCCAATTCTTATCAACTCTTTTTTGTAACCAATTACTATAATCTCCAAATCTATACTCTTTATACCCTTTACCACCAATTTTCTCACCAGCACCTTTATTAGTAACCACAAATGCAAATATAGTAAAGCAAAAGAGCAACAAAATTAATAAAAACATAACAAGTAAGTAAACCCAAAGTAACCATGTTACTCTACAACAAGAACCAATTATACCAGCTAATGAAACTAGTAATATAAAAACACCTAATGCTATTACTGGTTTTTCAAGAAACCTTTCACATTCTGTATTTGCTTGTCTTGATAACCATATACCACCACCTATAATTGGAATTGATAAGAGTAAAGTTACTATATTTAGAATCCCAACTAAATTGTTGCTACAACGCACCATTCTTTTTTTTTTTTCTTAGAAAGATTCAAGATTTGGGTGTTTTGAACAAAAACAAGAGATACCAACAAGTGAAAGATTTGAAATTTGGAAGTTTTGAAGAGACCAACAAGTGAAAGATTGGAAATTTGGGAGTTCTGAAGAGACCAACAAGTGAAAGATTGGAAATTTGGGAGTTTTGGACAGACCAACAATGGAAAGATTTGAAATTTGGAGGTTTTGAGCAAAAATAAGTGATACCAACAAGAGAGAGATTCAAGAATGAGTGATTTTGAGCAAAAACAAGACACAACAAGATGTGAAAACTGAAAATTTTGGTGAAGTTATGGAGAGAATTGATGAAGTTATGGAGGAGTTGAAGGAGAATATATATAGTAGACAAGTTATGAGTGAAACGGTGTGATTTTTAGAGAGGAAGGGGGTAAGAAGTTTACAAAGACGTGTGGGGCGTGGAGTTAACTACTTTGGCTTGTGCGAGTGGGATAAGGTGTGAGTCCCGCTGCAGTTAACAAAACGTAACGGTCAACTTTTTGATGGAAAGTAAGAGCCAACAAAAAGTAAGAAATATCTTCATCCTTAATGCATGGGGTGGAAGTGAATCGAGACACTACACATATCCAAGAGAGAAAGCTTTTATGTATTTTGAGTCCATAATTTAAGGAGATGGCGAGATTGACGATGATGTTACACAGCGTATTGGAGTGGGATGGTGAAATTGAGGCTCGCTTATGGGATATTGTGCGATAAAAATATGTCGCCAAGGCTTATAGATAAGTTCTACAGAGTGATGATTAGATCAGTTTTGTTATGTGTGGCACGGAGTTGGCCAGTCGAGAACGTCCACATTCAAAAGATGAACATTGCGGAGATGAGATTGCTTAGATGGATGTGGTGGAGAGATATGATTAGGGACACGAATTGGGGGGAAGCGAATGAAAGTGGCGCCGGCGGTGGACGAGATGAGGGAAAAAGAGCGAATGGTTCGGGCGTGAACGGGGGTGCGGATGCGCCAATAAGGAGGTGTGATAGGTTGGATGTAAGCGAGAGGTTAAAGAGGTACGGTGGGTTGAAGAAGAGCGGAGGAAGGTGAATAGACGGGATATCTGCATCTTGACTAGCGAGGACATGGACATGCTTGCTTAGATAAAAAGGTATGAAGGTCGACATTAGGGTAGAAGTAGAGGCAGACCCAGGAGTTTGACGCAGAGGGGGCACCATGACCAATGCCTTTGGGTATGTCAATTATTACTAGCAAAGTTTGCCTGCAAATTTTTAAGAATTTAATAATTATGATAAGTTATTAGTAAAATATAAGTATAAACTTCAAAATTGGAAGAGTGGAAGGAAAAAAATGTGTCTAGAATGAGAAAAAAAGAAGAACTCTAATTAGCATTGGATCTAGGGCTGTTTATTTCTTGTTGTGACTAGTGTGGGTGGGTGGGTGGGGTGGAATAAAAATAAAGCAAGAGAAATATGTGGACTTATAATTTATTTGTAGAGAAGCCGTAAAACAAACTCAACAAAAAACAGAAATTGAAGTGCTGCAAGCAAGACTCGAACTCAGGTGTCATGCAAGGAGCAAACGAGTGTTTACCCTTTTAATAGTATTTTTTAGTTATCACATAGTTTTTTTTTTCTTCGATGTGTACTACTATCTATTACTGCATTTGTTTGTATCTTGCTACTTTGTTGTCCTCTTTTTTATACAATCCTCTTTCGCATTCATTCTTTTAGCAGGGAGTCTATCGGAAAGCAATCTTGCTACTGTAAGAAATAAGGTGGGGTGGTACATCCTACCCTCCCAAACCTCACTTGTGGGATTACACTGGATATGTTGTTGTTGTAAATGTAAAAATAATGTGGTTCTTTTTGGAAATTGAGATGAAATGGACATATTTTGTGCACTAGGATGTTCTTTAGCAGAACACACTCAAATGTAAAATTCAGATCTTGTACATCATGTTCATTGTTTTTGAATAAGTACGGAACGTGGTGAATTTCAAATCCTTATTTGCATCATATTTTTCTTTTTGGAATTTCTTTTAAAAAAATTAGACAAAGTTATCTAACAATAGTACCATATATGTTTGCCTATAGGCTATAGTGGCATTCGTTTTCCTGTTTCTCCTATAAATAAAAGATGAATTTCTTACTTTTGAGCATAAAAGGAATTAACTTCATTAAACAAAATACTTGCCAATAAAGAAGCAATGCAAAACCCATGTTCTCTTTGCCTTTAGATTAGCTCTTTATCTTTTTTGGCCATGTAGGATAATAATATGTGTTATGTATGTATAAGTAGTGGTAGTAGTAGTAGTAGAATTATTGATTTTCCTAGGGGGAGTGGCCCTAGAATAATAAGTTGAAGTCACATATAAAATTGAAGTGATAAGTGGAATCTTAATTACAAGAAGTTGCATAATAGATTTATCGTTTTGTGAAATAGGAAGAAAGTTATAGTTTCGCGAGAAAAAGTAGATTTTGAACTCACCACTTTAAAGTTTTTCATAAGATATTAATTTCAGTAAAATTCATTCGCACTTGATTGTTTGCACCTAATTAATGGATACATGATATATGATTAGAAATTTCAGATTCAAGTCATGAAAATTAACAAAATTATAATATAACATCTAGGGCGTCAAGAGATTTTTTTAAATGAACTCAGTTAAGAGATTTCTTGATTGATTTTACGAGGCACAAATTCGAATTAGATAGAGCGTCAAAGTGGTTATCTAGTGGAAAATAAATAAAATCTTGTTATCTAGTGGAAAATAAATAAAATCACTTTTTATTAACACCCACCGTCCTAAATGGTCTCACGAAATAATGATCTTACATTATAGCAAGTCCCAGATGTCAAAAATATCTTAAACAGCAATAATTGTTTCTTTTCACTTGTGGTGAAGAAAGTCATCTTTGATTTTTCAAAGTAGTGAACAAGTCTTGAAAGCTCCAAACGATCATTTTCAATACACACGTAATTAAATCATTACGTACAATACTTGAAAAGGTCTAAGGAAACAAGAAAAGGAAAACAATAATTACAAGATTAACTTAAAAATCCTGAAACCTATACTGATGCTGCAGCAGCAATAATAACATGCCCAGTGTAATCTCACAATGGGGTTTAGAAAGAATAAAGTGTACGCATACCTTACCTTTATCTTGGGAGGCAGAAAGACTATTTCTGATAGATCCTCGACACAAAAACAAGCAACTCAAAGCAGTATAAAATGTCGTGACAAAGTACTATAAAAGCATGATTGACAGTATGGAAAAAGGCAGTAGCTATTACAAATCAATACGACAATCAAGATACAAGAAACAACAGAAAGTAGCAGAAATAGAAGGATAAGAAACTATAAGAGTAATAATAGACTACTAGTATGAACGAATAAGTAGGACAACGCACAACTACCTACTACCCTAATCCGTATCCTCCATAAATTCCTATATAAGTCTTGTCATCGCAGGGGCATCTAACCTTCATCATATCCTGTCTGATCACCTCTACCCTAGTCCGTATCCTCCATAGATTCCTATCTACGGTCTTGTCTTCGGTAATCTGAACCTTCATCATATCCTGTCTGATCACCTCTCCCCAATGCTTATTTGGCTTACCTCTACTTCTCCTGAAACTGTCCATAATCAATCTCTCACACTCTGCACTAGAACCTATACTGATGATGGAAAAAACTTATTCACACAATCAGGTAAGATAAACTCGTGAGAAGCGTTAATGATAAAATATAGTAAAAATGATAATTAGTATAATAGGGACTTGGCTACACGCTCGGGGATAAAAGGGTCTGTCCGTCACCATTAGGTAATATTTTCTATGTTCTAATTTTATATGACTATAAAAAATCCATAGACTACACGTAGTCAATCGAATTTTTATAAAGTTTCTATTCATGACGTTGACCAGACTTGATATTCTACGCGTAACGTGCAAAATGTGAACTTTTCTGAGTTTTATTGTAGCACAAGCATATTATATGAAAACTAAAAGGAACTTGCTTCGAATGTTCTTAAAGTTATCAGTCATTCATTTATGGTTCACCTAATTTTTGTCATTTTATTTTAGATTCATTCTCTTAAGCTTTGTTTGAATCTGGAAATTCTTAAATCCTTTTTTTCCTTGATCTAAATATGACATAACATCGGTATTGTTATAAGACTTTTTAAACTTGTGGTCTTATAAATGCTACTGTTAGATCTTCCTAAAACAATCATTCTCTATAAAAATATTTCAGTATAACAACTAAGTTTTGGAACCGATTTTTCATGTTATGATATATCACATATCCTCTGTAACAATAAAAAAATATCCAGATGAAAGATACCGTTATAAAGAAATTAAATTTTATAACATTTGTATGGTTATAAAACAACGTTTCATTAAGGCTAGAATGTGTCATTCTTTTTAAAGATGAACTAACAAGAAAATAATGACATTGATAAAATAGAATGTGGGGAACAATTTTAATTACAAAATCAATTCAACTGAAAAAAATTTGAAAAAAGTGAGCTTCAACTTCAGTTTTCCAATTACTTTCAAACAAAAGCCACCATGAAATTCCCACCATCTTTTAAAACATTGGGAAGGAAAAAAAAGTGAGGGAACATCTCATTGACTGAGGCATATCACATGGATAACACAGCCTAGATAAACCTAATTCCTTGTTTATTTTTTGGATTAAACGACAAAAGTACACTTGTAATCTTTAAAGTATCCATTTATTATTGTTTTGGATTGGACCAAGACAGCAAGGAGAAGAAAGCTGTTCTGCATAAGTGTTAAATAGACGTAAGATAAGACCTACTTAATTAAAACAAATAAATGGATGAAAATAAGGAATGGAACAAGAAATGCCGTACTTAAAAGATTCGAGCAATAAATTGATCTTAAAAGATTCGAGCAATAAATTGATCCTAGAATTACATACAGATTCCTTTTAACATTGAATTAATTAACAACAGAACATTAAAAAGTACAATTTTCGAAATTAATGAAATTAATTAATCCAGTAATATCATTGAACTCGTTGACATATTTAGTTTGCACTTTAGTCTGCTTTTTCCAACACTATCAACATCGTTAAGAATAATAGCAGCAAAAAAAAAAAAAAAAAATGCACCTTCGGGTGTGGCCGAGTTGGTTTGAGGGGAGGCTTCCCTAAGGGAGGTCGCGGGTTCAAAACCCCCCTAATGCCTTCTCACAGCGCCATCGCGCGGAAACTGCATGCGGTTTACATCCCCCCGTGGGGTTTAAGTTATTCTCACGTTGGGAGCTTTACTGCGCACGGCGGGTAATGCGAATTGCTGCGGTTTTCCTAGAGTTTCCCAAAAAAAAAAAAAAAAAAAAAAAAAGCAGCAAAAAATGTACGTTAGGTTCAACCATGTTGGTCTAATAAGAAATTAAAGAGTAATTTTTTATATTTCTCCTTTCCTGTTTATCATTTTCTTCTTCATAAGTAATCCAATTTTCGTTTCAACTAAGAATGCTTATTTGGATTCTTTCTTATTTTTCATTTTTTGACACACTAAAAGTGTAACAAAAGTAAGCCAATTACTGTTTCTTTTCTTAATTAAATTATGACAAGTTCATAATTGTCATCTTCCTTTCATACAAGAGAAGATTCACACTCCACCAGCCTTATTACATTGACCCAAAAAGCACTTAGACCCACATCTCATCCTCCACCAAGAGAAGAAACTTACTCACAGCTGGTGTTTACATCAATCCGATGGATACATAACTTACTGTTTCTTTTCTTAATTAAATTATGACAAGTTCATAATTGTCATCATCCTTTCATACAAGAGAAGATTCACACCACCAGCCTTATTACATTGACCGAGAAAGCACTTAGACCCACACCTCATCCTCCACCAAGAGAAGAAACTTACTCACAGCTAGTGTTTACATCAATCCGATGGATACATAACATATGCTTTTACATACATTATTATCACTTTGACCATTATTCATCAATAAACATTACCACCTCAATTCTAACTGTGGTTAAGTGATTACAGTTCACGTAAAAACACGTCATGTGTTCATCAGAATGATGTAAACACAGAGTGCAGCTAAAAAATATTCCCTCCAAGGAGGGTGCAGGTCATGCGTAAATGCCAGACAAGCGGCGGTGGTGAGGAGGGATAGTGGTGGATCCTCCAGGACTTATTGAACAGTTAGACTTGTCTGTCATACTGTGGTTATAATTCAACAATGTTTCTTCTAATGAAAGAGCTATACTGGTTCCCAACATGAGAGAATAAAAACCAAACAAGAAAGAAGCAGAGAAAACCATGTCTTTGAACATTTGAATAAGAACAAACATCCAAGAAATAAAAACTGAGAAACTGTATAAAGCTCAAGGCTTTTCAGCAACAATTAGGAAGAAGTTCCTTATTGACTCCTTTGACAATTCAAAAGAAAATTAAACCAGGTTACCCTTTCAAAAAAAGAACATTAAATGGAAACCAATATTGCATGAACCAAAAGGATGCTGTGATCCGATGTTTTAATTAAAGAGGGCCTGGGAAAGTCCCGTTCTCCCTCTGCTCGTTCCACCTCTCGACCTGCAGAAACAGGCGTATTAACATGATAACTAGTGATGATGTTGCTCAGACTCTTAAAAAATGCCAACAGGTGTGTGCCGGATCCTCCAAAGTAATGCGTTTTTGGGAGGATCCGACACGGGTGAGGAAATATTTTTTAAGAATCCGAGTACCGTAGGTGATGACAAAAGATAAAGGAATGAATTGCTTCAACGTAAAACAAGAGAGAATAGTATTACAACAACCAGCCTTAAGATTTTAGCTTATAGTTTAACACCAACGGTCAAACAAGAGGGACGGAAAATATCAAAATATTGATCAGATTAGGGCTGGCAAAATGGTTAAGAAAAGAAGTAACCATCCAATCCGACCAACTTAGACATTGGTTCGACAACTGACTTTAAAAATGGATCAAATATGCATATTATCCACTAAAAAATGGATATCCATATTGTCTGCTTGTTATTTTTCATGAGTTCTAGCTTTCTGGGAGTCTAATTTTGGCTTTTATCTTGTGTTTTCACCCGACTATTCCTGAAATCATGGATAATAACGATATTATTCGTCGGTCCACCCATTTTTTATCTGTGTTAAATATGGGCGGGTCGGATATTTTATCTGTCTTTATTTAACTCATTTTCAACCCGCCCATATCTGACCCGACCCGTCTGCTTGTCACTCCTAGATCAGATCACAGGAATTCAGTAATCAGGCAACTTGCACTCAATCGAACATTGTTGACCGGGAGTCATTTTGATTTAGTTAGACACTTGTACATCCATGCAGGGATAACTGCGAAATATAAAGAACCTCGAGTTTTGGAGAAATTGATTTGCCTAAAACCATTTAGGTAGTGTTTTGATAAAAAAATTTGGAAGAGTCCCCCCCCACACCTCCCAAAAAAAAAAAAAAAAAAAGAGAGAGAGAGAAAAAAAGATCGGTTTTTTACAAAATTATACAGGTGGCTTTTGGTTACAGAGGAATCTTACAGAAAACCCAACTTATTCCTGTACCTTATTACAAAGGAAAATAAAAGGACCAATTCATGTACCAATAAAAAATCAAAATTAAAAGATTGGAGTCACAAACTGATCTCCACTTCAAAACTCTTACACTCAAATACAAGAAATTTCGTGTTTGTTCTAATTCTTTATCGAGAAGAAAGTTGAACTCTTTGCTTTATATGAATACCAGTCAATCAAGATAGACAATTGAAACGGAACCCAAGAGTATAGTCTAGTGGTTGATAAAGTTGGGAAAAAGAAAATGGGAGACTAGGGGTTCGAATCCAATAGAGACAAAAAGTTATGATTTCCTCCCGTCTGTCTAGGCCTTGGTGGAAAACTAACCTAGTATCTAAATTTATGGCTTAAACTTCTGTAAAGTTTTCAAAGGCAAGTAAAACTCCAATAACCAAGCTTGATCAACTGAAATCCATAAACCTCGAGAAATGGAAGGGGAGAAGAAATAATGAGAAAAGGCAAAGCGATGAAAAATGACCCACACAAATTACAAGATACTTTATAACTTGAAACACACCAAAATCCAATTTAATAAGCAGATGACTCACCCATTCACCAGGGCAAAGTGCACGGTAGTATTTTGCGAATTTATCGCAGTCAACAGCCTCATCACCCTTTGCAGCAACACACCTGAAATTTGTGAAGAAGTAAGAGTTAGTAAAACAACGACGAAAATGATTCAAGCCTCAAAACAACAGCTTCAGACGATCCACATATTGCAAGAACAATTCAAGCTTAACAAGCTCACAAGGTTAGAAAAGTAGAATCAAGTTAAACGATCTTCTAAAAGCTGACCACATGTATTGGACTGACAATTTCTTTTACTTTGTTCAAAAGATTGGCTGCATAAATTCATACTCCCTCTGTCCTTATTTATGTGACACTCTTTACTTTTTAGTAGAATGACACGTATCTATATTTAGTAACAACTTAAATTTAAAATGCCTATTTTATCCTTAATGAGATGATTTATAGCCACACAAATATCTATGGTTTATTTTAGACCACAAGTTTAAAAAGTCTTCCTTTCTTTCTTAAACTTCGTGCCCCGTCAAACACCGTCACATAAATTGGGACGGAGGAGTAGACTTTATCAGGGCTCGAACCAATTCCACCCCATGCCTCACTAAATCCAACATTTCGTCTCTTTACACATTTTTTGGGTAGGTGGGTGAGGGGATGATAAGGGCATTTACACAATTTGTTACGTCGTAAATTTGACAATTTGCTTCACTGGGAAAAACGCATGCGTTAAGTAGAACTTCAAACCGTCTATAGCAGCATTTCACTATTGATGAAAGTGAAGCCCCTGGTTTAGCAGATGATTTTCATCTGGTGGAAACACTAGCCTAGGCCGAGCCTTCGTTCTCTTTCATAGAAAAATTAAATATAAAATCCCCTAGTCTTCTAAAGGGATTCTTAATCCATTAAACGTCATGCTTACACAAGTAACAAGTCTATGAAGCACCAAATAGTGTAAAAAAACATGGGAGTTTACCTATGAAACTCAACGTAGCGTGTGAAACAGTGCCTTGTTTGATTGGTTGTTGGGAACCGGAAATCAGCTGGGGCAGTCTTAAGTTCAATCTGAAAGCCACACAGGAGAAGGCAGAAATAGAACATGAGAAACAGGTACCAAACGCAATCTAAGTGAAGTAAATCCATTCACGAAGTAACAGAATATTCTTAAACACCTTAAAACGAGAGGTCATTGCCACTTATCTTCCATTTTTAGTTATAATTTGTTTTTGCCTTCTATCAATATAAAATACTTGTTGAATACAACAAGAATGATAAAGTTCTCTATATTCTAGAACTGAAGCTTTCTGAACACCAGAATATGCAGAAACAGCTGTATCAAATAAATTTCTGAAGCAGAAATATAGCTCACTCCAAAAACCAAAAAAATTATACCAAATTGAAAATTTGATCGAGAAACTTAATGTAACACGTAAACATATTCACATTATAGGGAAAGGAATCGGATATAAAAAAAAGTCATAACCAAAAAAAAAAATCTTTACTACGATGCTGTAAACATCCCATCCAATCATCATTTAAGTTACCCCCTGGTGAACTGAATCCCTAAATATTGGGAGTAGTAATACATTTTTACCCAACTCCAACATTTAACTGATGTTGGAGTTGACCCGACCCACCAAACATGGGAAAATACGAAAACATTTCCTCCATATCAAACACACCCAAATGCGGCACTCAAGAAAGTGGTTCCTTGTCCTCAAAAGTGAAAACCAACAGTAATTTCTGTCTAACATCACGCGGTCCCACTCTTTAAACGGAGTGACACTTAGCAAACTTGTCCATCAAAAATATTGAGAGAAGCTTGAACAGTCATTTCCACAAACAAACCTCACATAATCTCAAAGGTGAAAACTTTGAATGTGTTTTTGGCCTTAAGTGAATTGTTTACCTGACATAAATTGGATTAACTTACCACCATCTCACTAAAAGCAAAATGCTTGAAGCTTATTGGCTACAAACTAAAAAATTTTAGAACTCATATTAAGCTGGAGAGGAAACCTCAAACATCTATCTAAATTGCTGCTAAATCTTAGTACTAGTTCACAAAACCCTAAAAATTATTCATTCTATCACCATTCAACACCCCAGTTGAATCCAATACCCAAATCTTATTCATCCAAAGAACCTGTGTCAATCTTGCACGTCACAGCCCAAAAAACCTCTAATTGTGACATCGGGGCCTTGGCCTTGGCCTTGGCATGTCACTATGTGTCGGCCTCGCACGTGACAACCCAAAAAACCTGTCTTACTTCTTTATTTATTTCTCGCATGAAAAGGCTTAGACCAAAGAATTACACAACAACAACGTACCCAGTATAATCCCAAAGAATTACACCTTCCTAGATATCAATTTGCAAATTTACCCACAACCCATAAAACCAAATAACTTCTACAAGCAATTCTTTGACTAAAAACTAAAACTCACCATATACAAACAAAAAAAACCCATTCTATCACCATTCACCTTCTCTAGTTAAATCCAATATACCCAAATCCTTCAATTAAGCAACCTATTCATCCAAATTCTTCAACTTTTTGTTTGATGACCGTGATGTCCGGTCCAGCTTGCACGCACCTACATTAATTCCATGAGGTACCTGCTACATCCCACCAAAGACAAGTACTAGGTAACTCTATCCACCTAGACTTGGGCAAATAGGAAGAAATCACCTAGTGTTTCAATTTCTTCAACTATTTTCCCCTTCTTGTTTTAGTTCTTTATTTATTTCTCACACGAAAACACTTAGATCAAAGACTAAGACTTTACACCTTTACAGACACTAATTTTCATATTCATCCACAACCCATAAAACCAATAACTTCTACAGGCAGTTCTTTGACTAAAAACTAAAACTCACCTTATAAAAAATAAAAAAGAACCACATCTATACATATTTATCTGAGCACACACACATCAACCACAACAACCAGCAACATGGGTTCTACAGAAAACTGTTTAGATCGCCAAAGAAACTACAAAAATTTCTAAAAAAAAATCTGTTCTTCTATTTACCCTATCATATACCAATTGAAACAAATAAAAGAAAGTTAGAAAAGAAAAAATGACTTGAAGCTTATAAGCTACAAACTAAAATTTTCCAAAGCTCATTTTAAGCTGGAGATGAAACCTCAAATATTTATCTAAATTGCTGGTAAAGCTTAGTACTTTCTCACAAAAGTGCTTAACATTCTTCATTCTATCGCCATTCAACTACTCTAGTTAAATCCAATACACCAATCCTTTAATTATACAACCTATTCATCCAAATTCTTCAACTTTTTTCCCTTTTTGTTTTAGTTCTTTATTTCCAGATATCAATTGGCATATTTATCCACAACCCATAAAACCAATAACCTCTATAAGCAATTCTTCGACTAAAAACTAAACTCACCTTATACACAATAAGAAAAGAAATCCCATATCTATACATGTTGTTTTAGTTCTTTATTTATTTCTCACATGAAAACGCTTAGACCAATAACCTCTACCACCCATTCTTTGACAAAAAGCTAAAACTCACTTATACACATTTAAAATAAAAAAATAAAAAAAAAACTACAGAAATTTTCCGCAACATATTTATCTAAGCACATATACATCAACCGCAACAACCAGCAACATGGGTTCTACAACAGATTCCCAAAAAAACTACAGAAATTTTCTAAAAAATCTGTTCTATATTTACTTTATCATGTACCAAAGAAATACACCTTCCCAGCTATAAATTTTGCATATTTATCCACAACCCATAAAACCAAATAACCTCTACAAGCAATTCTTCGACTAAAAGCTAAAAACTCACCTTATACACAAAGAAACAAAATTTCACATCTATATATATATTTTTTTTTGAAACTTCATCTATACATATTTATCTAAGCAGATAAACGTCAACCACAACAACCAGCAACATCTGTTCTACAAAGAACTGTACAGATCACCAACGAAACTACAGATATTTTCTTTAAAAAAAAAAAAAATCTCTTCTTTTGTGTTTACTCTATCATATATCAAAATCTCACCGAAAATTCTTCACTCTATCACCATTCAACATTCTAGTTGAATCCAATACAACCTATTCATCCAAATTCTTCAACTTTTTTCCCCTTCTTGTTTTGATTCCTTATTATTTCTCGCATGAAAACACTTATATCAAAGACTTAAACTTTACACCTTTCCATACACCAACTTTTCATATCCATCGACAAACTATAAAACCAATAACCTCTACAAGCAATTCTTTGACTTCAAAAACTCACCTTATACAAAGCAATAATAAAAAAACCACATCTATACATATTTATCTGAGCACATACATATCAACCACATCAACCAGCAACTACAGAAAAGCTGTTTAGATCGCCAAAGAAACTACAGAAATTTACTCTTAACATACATCAAAAACTACTGGATTCACATGAACCCGTAAATATCACCCTAAATCCGCCCCAAATTACACGTTAGTGTAGTTGAATCCAATTCCCAAATCCTTTAATTATGCAGTCATCCAAATTATTCTACTTCTTTCCCCTTCTTCTTTTAGTTCTTTATTTATTTCTTACATGACAACGCTTATATCAAAAACTTAATATTACACCTTTCTAGACACAAACGTTAATATTCATCCACAACCTAGAGAACCAATAACCTCTACAAGCAATACTTCATTTTTTTTTGTTTCCCACCCAGTGTTCGGTACCCGGGCCTCAACTAACCCGGATTCGCAGAGCGTAAAGGCCCAGTAAGGAGGAAGCGCCCCCTAACAATATTTTTTCCATCCTCAGGGCTCGAACCTGAGACATCTAGATAAGAGGTGGAGTAATCTTACCCATCCTACCAAAATCCTTGTCCATTACAAGCTATGTTGCTCAGACTCTTCAAAAATTTCAACGGGTGCGTGTCGGATTCTCCAAAAGTAGTGTATTTTTGGAGAATCCTGACACGGGTGCGGCATCAAAAGTGAAGAGTCAGCGCAACTTGGGTTACAAGCAATACTTTGACTTAGAACTAATACTCACCTATACACAAAAACAAATAACCCCACATCTATACATATTTATCTAAGCACATATACATCAACCACAACAACCAGCAACATGGATTCTACAAAAAATCTGTACAGATCACCAAAGAAACTACAGAAATTTCCTTTAAAAAATGCTCTTTTCTATTTTCTCTACAATCAATTCTTTCACTAATAATTAAAACTCACCTTATAAAAAAAAAATCCACATCTATACACATTATCTAATATCTAATCACATCAACATCAACCATAACAACCAACAACATGAGTTCTAAAAATCTGCTCTTTTATGTTTACTCTACAAGCAATTCTTTGACTAATAACTAAAATTCACCTTATACCAAAAAAAAAAAAAAAAAAACAAAAAAAAAAAAAAACCCACATCTATACATATTTATCTAAGCACATATACATCAAACACAAAAACAAGCAACATGGGTTCTAAAAATTTTCTAAAAAGATCTGTTCTTTTAATGTACTCTACCATATAAAAATTGAATCTTTAAAAAACATAAATAAAAATACAATCATTAAAAACAAATAAAAGAAATAAAAAAACAAAATAAAACTAGGGTTATTTTTTTCTTGAAATAATTTTTTGTGTTACCTCGTCAGCCATGGTTGATTGCAAATCAAAGTGAGAGCAATGAAAAAAAGCTTCAAAAAAGATTGAAATGAAAAAAGGGCTATAATATTAATAAAGGGTTGATTTAATTACTTACAATCTTGGATCCGATTCATAAGGTTTACCAATTCTGATATGTTGTCTTGTCTTTAATTTTAATTCTATTTTTTTTCCTTTTCCTTTTTGGGCAATTCACAGAATTGCCCTTCTTTTAGGGTATCTTTTAAATTTTTCCCTATATTGAAATCTTTAAATTTTCCTTCGCATAAACTTCATGGGTTCGGTTCGAACCCCCCACAGTCAAAATTTTAAAAAAAAAAAAAAAATGGCAAGCGTAGTTTAAATTTTCGCTATGCCCCCATCGGCATACACTTATGAAGGAATTACAAAGTTATCACGACATAAGATACTTATGCCTCATGGGCAGACTTAGATAAAGTATGCGGGCTCCTGATAACTTTGGTAATTCCTTCACAAATTTATGGTTGTCCGGCATACAAGTTTGCCCATTAAAAGTATGCCCACCCGCATAAATTTGTTAACGAATTATCAAACTTATGCCGATGGGGCATACTTATGCCTGGCTGCGTACTTTGCGCTTGAAGCATATATATGTATTTGTCATTCTAAACTAATTATGGGTTGCATTGTATAGCGATATGTTAATTGTTAAACACCACGGAGGCACGAACCCATTGTCATTAACGTGAGATACTAACTACTATTCCCTTAATTCGAACAATTTATTGTTAGGTTTTGAAGTATATATACGAGGATCCACACCTAATCACGAATATTGATTTGTTAATTTCTTTGGGATATAACTTAATTACCACAAACTCACCGTCATGGACGCAAAGTTTTATGGTTACTTTAAATTTAATAGCTCGGATTCGAAAAAATCTAGTACTCTATATTCCGTTAAGTTGACATATCGCTTGGGTTTGCTTGTCTGTTCGAATTCATACTTATGTTAATTGTTGTTAATTTGTAAACCGAGATTAAGCATGTGAGTTGGAACAATATCCGCATAAGAAGATTAAAATGCAAGCTCGATTTGAGGCATACTTTCTTAGAAATGCAAGGTGAATATATCTTGGAGGGGACTTTTAGTTATGTTTAGTTATGTTTCTGATCCGTGACTTTTAGTTGTGTTTAACTAAAAGTCTATGGGAGGTGCGTACTTTTAGTTATGTTTAGTTATGTCGGATCCGAAGATAACTTTAACTTTTCCTTAAAGATTGTATCTTGGATTCGCGCATCCTCCCAATTTCGCCTTGCGAAATTATTTTTTTATTTTATGCCCGAGCGGGATTCGAACCCCGAACTTCATATATTCTTCCACCTTTCCAAGCAAAGGGCAAAACTTAAAGACCACAAATATGAAGGGCAAAATTTAAAGACCACAAATTTGAGGGGCAAAATTTAAAGACCACCCCAAACGAAGGGCAATCCGCGCAAAAAAATGTTCCTTTTTTGTACTTCTTATTTTCCGTCCCAATTTAAGTGTTTTAGTTTGGCTAAACACAAAATTTAAAAAATAAGACATTTTTGAATTTTGTGATCATAATTTAAAGATATGTATAATGTACTAAAATGTTAGAATGTTTGAATTGTCAAATTACTAACACACTCTTTTTGGGTACACTAAAAAAGAAAGTAAGATAATTAAATTAGAACGGAGAGAGTATTTATTTTGGACCAAAAAGGCAGTTTTAATTGGAAAATCACGCTCTACTGGGAAAGAATAGTTACTCGATTTAGCCTAGTTTTTTTCCTAATTGCCCGATTTAACTTAGATTTTTGTTCTAACACTGTTTGTACGCTATTATACACCTTTATACAAGGTGGACACATTTGTTTATCGTAAGTGTTTAAATATTGTATAATATTGCATACCGCGTGTATAAGCACTATTGATTATACGAATGTAAACTAAAAATATGGTTGTGTAGGTGTAGTGTATTATGGTGGGTTGTATATTTTTCGTAAAAATTCCTTGTTAGGTTTTCCTTATAATTTGGCCAAACTTCTAAAAGTATATTATATCTTGTGATAATTTATTTTCAAATGAAGTTTGAGAATAGATGATTTGGGTGAACCTTATGTTGCATTATTTTGTTTGATCAAGTTTTCAAAAATATATTTGTGTTTAATCAAATAATTTGACAAGTTCTCTTCTGTCTTTAGATAAACAGATTGTGTTTGAATAATTTTTGATAAAATAAAATGAAATACTTTTTGACTGTTAAATGAAGGAGAAAAAGAAAAGATGTAAGAAGTGAAATATTTCTCTCAACCAGATTATAAAAGATTGTTTGAACAATCTTTACTAGTCTTTCCTGATGTCAATAAGTGAAATGTTTTTCTCAATCAGAAATTTAAGAAAGGTTGACTATTTCTATAATATATACTTTCATGATCACTTGAATGCAGATCGATTTTAAGAAAACCGTTATCACTAAATATTTAATTGTGCATTGTGTCATGGTTTTCAAAGCACTAAGTTTACAAAATAAACGAACTTAGGAGTTGTTTGGTTTTTTTGAGGGATAAGCCAAGTTAATCTTAATATATAAATCACTATTGCTTTATACCATATTTGGTTTTCAGTATTAAAGTCATCATAAGCGAAACGGATAATATCGGGAAATCAAATATTATAAAACTTATTTGGGCATAAATTGTTCAGGAATTTACGTACTGTTTTATACAGGATAAAAAGTGAAATAATTAAGTAATATGTGTACTAGCAATATGTGGATAAGAGCATCTAAAGATGAAATACCCTTACAATAGGTAATTCCTAAAAATCAATTCCCCTTATTTTTTTATTGCATAACAATTCTTGTTATAATTTATTCTTCGCGTAACAATTCACATATTAATTTCCATAAAAACAGTCCATGTATTACACTCCTCGTATAACTAATGCATACTAAACCAAATGGCCCTTTAGTTGTTCCTCAAATACATACAAACTAAAATTTATTTAATGATTGCCACACTATTTCCATACATATATATGGAAAATATAACACAATCTTTTGTGATAAATCAAACGCTTTCAGTGGTTTGAGTACTTTGGGAGAAAATTCTTCAATAAGTACTCAGTAATCTGATAATTAGTTGATTCAGTTGGATGAATGCTATCAAAGAAAACATATTGTGAAGTATTTGAACACGATGTAGATTTTTTATTACACAATGGTCCAGCTTCAAATAATCCAGTTTCACAACAACATCTTTTTGTTTCTTCATATCCTGTCATAAAAAAAATAAAAAAAAATAAAAAATAAAAACGTTTTAGATTTATAAGAAGAAGAAAAAAGGTGACTGGGAGGTTAGCAAAGTATAAACTTGGTTAAAATTAGAGGTGTCAAAATGGGGTGCAAAAATTACTTGGGCTGAAATGAGCTAATAAATGGATCATAACCCAACGGGACCCGGCACCTTTGTAACCCAAAAAAAAAAAAAATTGGAACCAAACTAACCCATTAAAAAAAAAAAAAAACCAAACTAGGCTTCACGCACAGAATCTGTGCGTGAAAAGACAAAATTGTAACTTTTTGAGTTTCATCCTTTCACGCACAGATTCTGTGTGTGAAAGGGGGTATTTTTTTTTTCTTTTTTCTTTTTTTAAGCTATCAAAAATCACGTTTTTTTCATACTTTGAGCAAAGATTAGTCATGTTTCAAAATCCCGAAATATCAATATTTTATATAGAACTTAATATATTTTTTTGCGTACAATAACATCGGCTCATTAAATCAAGTATACCTAAACGTTTGGATCGTCGTTTTAGGAGTTGTAAAGTCTTTTTTGAAAGTAAGTTTTGTTTGTTTGGAAACTTGTCATCTTTAGATCTAAGTGTCATATTTTATAGGATTTTGATTTAAGTGTTTTGAAATAAAAATATTATATTCAAAAATAATTCATTCAATACGAGAGGTTCAACCAAGGTATGATATATCTCATTCAATGCTCCCACCAAGGTTTGATCCCATGTTGTTGGCATAAAAAAGAAATGAGTAAAAAATAGAGGCTAAACCACTAAGTCAAATTGGTGAATGCAACAAAGTAGATACTTTTTATTTTTTATAATGTTCACTAATGCTATTTAACTCGTTTTCATAAATTGAATTTCGAACCTCGAAATTGACATTCAGTTCTTATTGTCTTTTAGCTTTAAAGTGGAGCATTGAATGCAATTGTTGGGGGAAGCTTTTAAAGAATATTCTTCACCTTTTGTCATCTTCTTCTTTAATATTATTGTAAGCTTCCATGAATATTCTCTTTGCTTCCACTTTTTATTTATTGAATATGAGTAGCTAAATCATTTAGCTAAGGTTGTGGGACCAAATGTGTTAGTTATGTGATTGAGTTTTTGCATTCAACTTCCATTTATGTGTATTAATGTTTTTCTATTTACTCTTCATTCTTTAATGCTATTTAATGGTGTAAAACATTATTTGTGCCTAGTCACTTCTCCTTTGCTTGAGAAAGAAGGGAGAAGTTAGGAAAAGAGTAAATAGCAAGGATTTGAGGCTTATAAACCTCATCTAATAACTTGAGATAGAGATAGGGGAGCTACTTGAGATAAAATGGGTGTTCATATTTCCACATTCTAAGGCTTGAGAAAGCTTAATGATGATCTTTATCAATTTGGTTGAGAAACTTTTGATAAACTTTTGTATCCCTTATTTAATTACATCTACACATATAAAGGAGTTGGATTAATACCCAGTTGCATTACTTTCCATTGGAACCACAACCTTAGTGCTATTAGTAATTATTAATTAAAAACTAAACATTCTCTCACCAATGAGCATGACAAATATTAAAACCAAAGTCTTTTTACATTCCCGTCCCTGGAAATATTGACTATTAGTCAAGCGTTACACTTAACGAGTTTATTTCTTCATTGTATTCTCTGTGGAATTCGAACCCAACCTTGTTGAGTTCTATATTTAACAACGACCGCTTACTCCTATTTTAAAGGTGTAATTCGGGCGTATCAATAAGTGAGTTAGCCATAAACCATAGTGACGTCTTTTAAAGTCGTAAGGCCCTAGATCGAAAGTGAATAATATAATATCATTAACGGGGTGACAAGTTACAACAAACTAGCCCGAATCCATTTTTATAAAACACTGGGGCAATCTAGTGTTAGGAGCATCCCGCGTCCAGGGTTCAGGGAAGGACCGCACACCAAAGCCATGTGATGTGAGCAGCCTACCCTGACGCAAGTAACACTTGATCACAGAAGCTTTACCGTCGCTTGAAGATTTCCTCTTGTTACAAAACATTAAAAGAAAAAAAGAAAAAGACAAGGATGTGATAGAGAACTACCTTGACAATATATTGTAGCTTGTCTAGAATAAAATCTTGATATTCCCTCATGTTAAACTCAACCCTTCTTATTGGAATGTCATAGAAATTTAAAATAAAATCATTACTCCCTGCACTAACAAATACCAAAGCACCTTTCACAAAATTTTCAGCCTCTTTTTCTCCAAAAAAACTTTCAAATTCTCCAAATACTCTTTAAAATATTCTAATTGTTTCCTCAGTGGAATTACTCCAAAAATTGAATTTGTTAAATTATCATTTCCTGATCCAGCTGATGCAAAATTAACCCCACTTCTAAAATCATTTTCCAATAAATTTGGGTTTAAATATGGTGGCACACATGTTTCTTTAAGTTTAATAAAATAGCAAATATGTCGGGTATGTTATAAAATGAAGCTAAAAGAGTCACAATATTAAAGGATGAAAACCATAGAAATAGAGTGACAAAGAGGAGAGATTTTATTGTTCTTCCAAAATGTATTACAAGTGCATTTCATATGAAAACTTATGCCTCTATTTATAGTGATACATATGCATTCAATATATGAGAAAATGGAGGAACCATTAAGATGGTGGATGAGCCATTAAGATGGTGGAGGAAAATGGAGGAACCATTAAGATGGTGGAGGAGAAGTATTATATTTGTGTATTGGACATCCATAATATATTTCATAACACTCCCCGGATGTCCATAGATGATGTGCATCGTTAAAAACCTTATTGAGAAAACCCCGGGAAAAAGCCTCAATGAAGGAAAAAAGAGTACACATATCTAGTAATACGCTTTCGAGAGTTGCCTCATTAAAAACCTTACCAAGAAAACCCAACGGGACAAAACTTGATTAAGGAAAAAAGAGTACAACGCGTATTTTCACTCCCCCTGACGAAGACCAAGATTCAGATGTCGGAGTCTTCGCATTCCAATCTTAAATATCATCTTCTCAAGAGTTGAAGTTGGCAAAGATTTGGTGAACAAATCTGCGGGATTGTCACTTGAACGAATCTGTTGTACATCAATATCACCATTCTTCTGGAGATCATGTGTGAAAAATAACTTTGGTGAAATGTGCTTCGTTCTATCTCCTTTTATAAATCCTCCCTTTAATTGAGCTATGCATGCAGCATTATCTTCATATAATACTGTGGGTATTTTTGTATCACACTTCAAGCCACATCTTTCTCTGATGAAATGTATCACTGATCTCAACCACACATTTCTCTACTTGCTTCATGAATAGCTATTATCTCGCATGATTCGAAGAAGTAGCAACAATGGACTGCTTCCGTGGATCACCGGGATATAGCAATACCTCCGCATGTAAACAGGATAGCCGTTTCGAGATCGAGCTTTATGTGGATCGGATAAATAACTCGCATCCGCATAACCAACAAGATCCGTACTACCTTTGTTAGTATAAAACGGTACCCATATCGCTAGTTCCCTTCAGATATCGCAATATATGCTTAACTCCGTTCCAATGTCTTCGTGTAGGAGAAGAGTTATATCTTGCCAGCAAATTAACAGAGAATGCTATGTCAGGTCTTGTAGCGTTAGCAAGATACATAAGTGCACCAATTGCACTAAGATATGGTACTTCAGGACCAAGAAGCTCTTCATTTTCTTCTTGAGGTTGGAACGGATCTTTACTCACTTCAAGTGAGCGAATCAACCATTGGAGTACTTAAAGGATGCGCATTGTCCATGTAAAATCGTTTTAAAACCTTTTCTATATAAGCGATTGATGGATAAGATCCCATATGTCAAATGTTCAATACGCAAACCAAGACAAAGTTTTGTTTTTCCCGATCTTTCATCTCAAATTCTTTCTTTAAATATTCAATTGCCTTTTGGAGCTCTTTTCTCGAGTTCCAATTACGTTTATGTCATCAACATAAACAACAATTATAATGAACTCTGATTTTATTTTCTTAATAAAAACACATGGACAGATGACATCATTTATATAACCTTCATTTACCAAGTACTCACTGAAGCGATTGTGCCACATGCGCCCTGATTGTTTTAGACCATACAATGATCTTTGTAATCTGATTGAATACATTTCCCGAGACTTTAAACCAAATGCTTCAGGCATTTTATATCCTTCAGGAATTTTCATCTAAATTTCATCAATTAAGCCACGTAGGTCGTGACAAAGATCCATCGAAAATAATGTGACATTTTCCGATGTTTGGACCGCCGGTCCAATAAACATTACGTTTACCAAGATGCATCATTTTACTTGGTAATTATTTCTCGTCAAGATGCTTTAAGAAACGTAGAACTCGAATCCTCATAATTTTATACAATATTGCGCGCCATATTGTATCAAAGATATTGTCGACAAGATATCATTTTGTATCGGTTCGCAATTCGACATAACTTACTGAGATCTCATCACTTCATTATTTTCGTGCACTCGAACATCTCATAAGGTTTATGAAGTGTTATGTCGTAGCTCTTCAAGAGCACTTTGCCTCCTTATTATGATCATTTGCTCCTTCCTTTTTCAAGGATTATTATATTTGGAACCGATTGGTCTACCATGCTCCATGCATGTTATAGACTCGTCCTTCGTGACATTAGAAGCATTTTACAGATGAAATATGAAATAGTTGGGTCGACAAATGCTTCAAAGATTTGACTTGAATTATCCGAGGATCATACCGATGATAATTCACAACATATTTCTTAGCCGCTTATTCTCTCTCCCTTATTTTAGTGACATTTGTCCCCATTTTCTTTGGGAAAATCCATCCGTGTGCATCATGGTATATCCATTAATCATGTACCGCACATCAAATGCTAAAAGATGTAAATATCTAGTTCCCGACCACGAACCAAATATGAGGGAGAATTTATCAAAATTTATTGATCTTGAAGCATACAAGTGTGCTGTTGTATGCAATATATCATATCTCAGACCAACATCTGAAACTCTGTTCTCATAAGCAATGGTTTAGCTGTATTATGGAGGCATCTAGTGCCAAACCAACTTAGATATAAACCAGCATTATCAAGATGATTGTCTTGATTACATATTCTGAAAATTGTGCTTCCAACTCAATCATTTTGAGTGAGCAACAGCGTAAATGTCAAACTGCGCCTTGACAATAAACATACATGTGACCGTCTCATTGATGCATCTATTTAAGACATCACATTACAGGTGAAGGGGCCCACATTCACCTTTTATATTTTTCAGAATTTTGGGGATTCAGTCCCAACATTAGCTGGTGTAATCAACTTATTATGAGAGCAAGCAACACAAACAAATTCTTGAAGAATCTTCTTAGTTCTTCAATATGTTTTTAATACTCAATTAGCACATCAGATTTAAATCAGGACGATCAAAATGGTCTTGTCAACTGATAAAATTATCTGTACTCGTAAACTTCAAGTTTACTATGACGAGTGCTATTTCTTTTAATAAACTTCTGGTTTACTATTGCATGAAATTATATATCAATAAACTTCTAGTTTATCGTGGTATGTGATCTCATCATGCTCGGGTAAAATTTCACATGTGTATTTCTTACTCGTAGTAACTTGAAGATATTTAATATTCCGATCATTTGTAGTCTCAATATGATAACCATTTTTATTGTTAGTAAACTTCGGTCTACTACGGTGTTCCGATCGTACCAATTACGATCTACGATGAATGGTATTATCATATATAACATCTTCAAGAGACTTCAATTTATTTATCATGATCGATATTATTTGGACATTCGCTAGTGTCATGATACTTGCAAATAAATAATTAGCTCTTCGAGCCTTTGATCATTAATTTCTATTACCAAATATTTCTTAAATACTTTTGGTACCATGAAAGTAAATTTCGACACTACGGTGTCACGAAATAAATATTGAATTCTAAACTTCAATATTTTAAACATCTCCTTCGGGAGATTCATCATTAACATCTGATCATTTTGTATCAAAGAGGCAACCATATAGTTATTAATTCCTTCGAGGGGAAAATACATTAATTGTTATTTCCTTCGAGGAAATCAATAACAACTAACCATAATGTATTAATGTGGTTATAGCGAACCATTCTACTCGCTCCTTTTTCCTTAGAATGATATTTTGATAAAATTATTTAAGATGTTTCGCGTACGACGGATACGTGTTGCTATGTCTTAATTTCATACCACCAAAATAACATGTATATTCCTTATATTTTATCTCTCCGGAGACAGGTTGGTATTAGTTCATTCACTTCGGGGAATGAAACCTGATTATTTAAATGTGCTTGAAATACGACGCTCATCAATAGCTCGTTATTTTGCTCAAACACAAGAATACATTGCTTCAGAGTATTTCTCAGATATTTTGGTAATTCTTTCTGCTTCAGGAGTAAAGTTTCAGAGTTTTACTGCTTCGGGAGTAAAGTTTCAAGTTTTACCACTTCGGGAGTAAAGCATATAATATTCAGAATATTTCTTCTCAATTATTCTACCTCTTCTGGAGATGGATCATGATATTTTCACAATCAAATGCACGTTTATATTTATAGGCTTTACTACATATTATCACATTCACTTCAGGGAATGGATCTATATTTATAGCTTATATCAAAAGTTCTCATTCTTCAAAAATGGAACACAATCATTTGAACGTGCCTTAAGCATAGCAAATTGTGATAGCTTAGAATCTCTTTTAAGATATTGCTACTTGTGAGCAAATCGAGGCATACATATAATTTAGAGAATATTTTTCTCTAGCACGTCTTCAATTGTAGCCACACAATACATAAAAATATTGTCACTTCCGGTGACTAAATATTTCTTGCCAATTATCATTTAGCCATTAAGGGATACGAAATTAATATTATAATCCTGTTAACATTATTATTCTTCGGGAACAAATTTGAGGCATAAATGATCCAGAACCAATTAGGTTCTCATAAATCAAACAAACCCAACGAGTTGTACCATTAGTAGCAAACTCGTGATAGCCATATATACTCCTTGTGGGCTATCCTTATCATGTGAAAGCATGAATTAAATAATTTAAAATATGGCATACCTGAATTAAAAATTAACCTTCAACGGTAAAATCCATATATGGATCCAAAAACATGGAGAACTATTTCTCCAGAAGCCAACATTGATAAACTATCAAAAGTCAAGATAAAACTCTAATACCTTTTCAAAGGCAGATAATGAATACTACTTACCGTCAGATAAAAGCATGATACTTACTTTGTCACTATTGAAAGAAAATTGTAACGCCAACTTCTTTGGCTAAGTAATACATCTTGTAGAAGGAAACTCTTATTTTCCTTTCTTCAAATATTCCAGAATAAGTGCTTAAGCCGTGTGAAATTAAAGAAGGCTATAGCCATTTGAAAGAAATCCTTACTGATTCAATTTTCTTTTCTTCCATAAGATTTGAGAGACAAATACCACTGTCAATGCTTTAAAGAAAACATACCTGTCATCAAAGTAGTAGTACGGGAGTCAACGTGAAACAAAAAACTAACTTATTAATTATGGCTAGTGCCCAAATAATTCACGCAGAAGCCGTGATATTATTCATAGTTATCCTTTTGGTTAGAGTCTCGTGCTGATAACGTGTTATAAAATGAAGCTAAAAGAGTCACAATATTAAAGGATGAAAATCATAGAAATAGAGTGACAAAGAGGAGAGATTTTATTGTTCTTCCAAAATGTATTACAAGTGCATTTCATATGAAAACTTATGCCTCTATTTATAGTGATACATATGCATTCAATATATGAGAAAATGGAGGAACCATTAAGATGGTGGATGAGCCATTAAGATGGTGGAGGAAAATGGAGGAACCATTAAGATGGTGGAGGAGAAGTATTATATTTGTGTATTGGACATCCATAATATATTTCATAACAGGGTATAAGTTTTCCATTTGATAATCAACCTGTAGGGATATGATTATAATAATCTTTTCCATAAGGTGAATGATTAGCTTTGATTAAAGCGGAAATATAATTATTATTTCCAGAGTCAACTGTTGAATCACCAAAAACAAGAATTGATGTAAATTTGGGCATGGACTGACTTTTAATTGTGTTACACGCAAAAAAAAAAAAAAAAAAAAAAAATGTAGAAGAAAAAAACTTTAGGTGCCATGGCTTAAAAGAATTGGAACGAAAAATTTGATATTCACTTCAAGAAGAAAGATTTATGGGTATTTGATGGTTCAGAGATATGTGGTTACGTGCACAAGTTATGTTACTTATATATAGCCATATATTTACTATTTCTTTTTTTATTTATAAATCACACAATGGGCGGAAAGAAAATTGTTGAAAGAAAGATACACGGAAAAGAAATTGCTTTCTAGAAAAAACTAATACAATTTTCTAAGGAAAGGAGCAAAATTTTGTGATGGTCACTTAACGAAAATGATATATATATATATATATATATATATATATATATATATATATATATACACACAATTTTTTACCTTTAATTTTCATATTTTTTATTTTAACCAATTAAACAAGAACACGAAATTTTCCATCCTTACCTTCAACTGTTTTTTTATTTTTTCCAGCCTGTGTCTGGTACTCGCGTTGGGATCCAACTAAATTCGAAATATTCATGCTAGAAAGTTCTACTTTGTTGCATAAAACGCTCCCTAATAAAAGCGACCTTATACCCAATAGAGCTCGAACACAAGACTTTTGATGAAGGAATACTTTATCACTCATTTACTAGTTATAATTAAACAATCACTACTAGAAACAATGATTTTTCCTCGACATTCAGTGGAAAATTTGTGCTATAAAACATGATTTTCCCACCTCATTCCCACCGAACTAGCTCACTGGGAAAACGCATGGTGGCAAACAAGTTCGCATTGAAACGCTGAGAAATCTTCTAATTTTTCCGTGTGAAAACACTACTATTTAGGTTTTTCCCATCGACATTCCGTGGCTGCTGGACATTTTTCAGTGAAAAAATGGAGATTTTTACGTTCTGAATAGATTAGCGTGAAAACGCTTATTGTAGTTGAAGAATGAAAAAAGTCCCTTATCGGTAGTTAATGAAATGAGTGGTCTCCTTATATGGACTTGGTCAATCCTCCCCTCATAAGCTAGCTTTTGGGGTTGAGTTAGGCCCGTGATTCATTTCTTTACATGGTATCAGAGCAGGACCCATCTCACCCAATGTGGGCCCCCGAATTAAATTGCTCACGCACCAGATGTCCAGTCCTGGGAATGAGGTGGGGTGTTGAAGAATGAAAAAAGTCTCTCATCGGTAGTTAATGAGATGGATGGTCTCTTTATATGGAATTGGGCAATCTTCCCCTCATAAGCTAGCTTTTGGGTTGAGTTAGGCCCATGATCCGTTTCTTTACATATACTTGAATGCTTTAAATTAAATAAATAAAAATATATTAAAAAAAACTTGTATGGGAAAAAATAAAAGAATGTTTTTTGTCGATCTTTTTTATTACCTTCTAATATAAGTCTTTTTCTTTATATGATTATGAAAATTGGTTCAGAATTCAGCAGCATCAGAACAAAGGAACATTCATGCATGTGTCAATGTTTCACAGAATACAATAGTCTTAAAGGATTTCAATTAAAACTTAAGTTCTTTAAGAAATCTAGAAAACCACTCAAATGTTCAATTCTTAAATTGAACATTCATGCATGTTTCCTTGCTTTTAAAAGGCAAAGTTTCTGGAAGTACCTCTCTCATCTTAAAGGATTTTACATACGAAAAGGTTATTTAATTTTATCTAAATACTACAAGAGGTTATTAAATATTCTTTTTGAAACTAGAAAGTCACTTAATTTTCGTGATCTCATAACCCATGTCATAAGCTGGCTAACTTTACCTAGCGAAAATCAAAAGGATTTTATTCTTTATTCGTTTAGAACATATGATTGAACTTGAATATAATTTCCTTGCATAATATAGGAAATACCATCATCTTCAGATTAAAAGGACGAATAAATAGAACTTTAATATCTTAATAATGACAAAACACATTAATTTAATGTAAATATCGAGTACGATTTTTTTTATCGTGAATCAACAGTGTAATTGAGAGAATGAGAGAAGCACAAAGTTACTTGATGAGCTAAGTTGAAAGAGAGAATGGAGCAATAGAATAGATGGAGAGAAAGGTTATAAAATAAGCTTACTAGAAGAATTTAACTTTAATACCATATTAGATAAATATTTAAGCCAAAGCCTAGTGTTGATTGGTGGAGGAAATTTCTTATCTTGTTAAAAAAGTTTCAGAATTCCTTCAAAATTATGAACAAGAATGTATTCCCTAATTATTTCGGATAGTCTCAGAGATACCTCTTAGATTTTACTTCATAACACTAACCTCATTTATGATTTACAATATTACATTTCGCTTCCTTGTTTTAATTTCTTTTGTAACAACTCCATTTGTTTCATTTATCAGTAATATAAAAAGATTATAGTTTGATTGAGATTTGCCATTTTTGAAATATCAAATGGATATCTCTAACAAGTTCTTCAAAATTAAGAACTTAAATATTCCTTTCCTCCCAACCACTAACCTCCTAGATTCTGAAATTATAGAATAGATAGAAGGTTAAACTTTTCTTCTTTTTCTAAAGGTTTTTTCTTTTATGTTCTAGAGAGGTAGGTTTCATTTTGTTGATTCACAATTGTCTCAGTGTATCTGGTCATACTTTAGGTTGTAATTAATTAAATTTAAGTAGGTCAAAATATTAATACAAATATTTTTGGAATAATTTAAACTGTTAATATAAAAAAATGTATGGACGCCATTCCTTTTTAATGGGTCAAAATTGACCCACGGTTTGGTGGACCACTAGAGGATAGATTTGTCTTTTTATTCTTCGCATTTTTTGAATCATCAAAATTTACCTTCCAATTTTTTTCATCTATATAACAAAGTCATCCATAAAAATGTTTAAATTTTGTCTCTCATGACTTAGGTTTTAGCCATTATTCATCCATGAGTTTTTCGCTTTCTTTTGATGAAGTTTTAGAACTTCTTTGATCTAATTATAACAACAATAAGAACTTCTTTGATCTAATTATAACAACAATAACAACATACCCCGTGTAATCTCACAAGTGGGATCTAATTAGAAAGTCAATATTCATTTAAATCCTGTATTTATTATTACAAAAAAATAGTCACTTGACATTCCCTGTGATTGAAAAATAGTCATTGTTACGAAATTTCAAATTTCACGGGTGAAACTCCAAGATATTAACATGAAATTTCATCAGTAGAATTTAAAACTCCATGTCCATCATATCTGTTTGTCAAGAAGAATTAAGGCCAAATACATAAGCATCCCCTTGAACTTGTTGGATAATTTCATTGACATTTAAATTAGAGCTAGTACCTATTGAATATCTGAACCCAAAATCAAACTGTTCATTTTGGTGAGCAATAAAACAGCAAAACATTCATCCTTAACAACCCTCTTAAAGGCTCCAAGTATAAAAATGGAAGGAACATTCCATTTTGATGTGCAGGCAAAACTAGTTCACATACTGGAAAATGTACAACTCTGTTGGAAGCTATAATCTAATGAAACTACATAAGCATCCTATGCAAGCTTGCAAATCTTACCTTAGAATTTAGAGCTACTAAAACCCGCTTAAGTTATACACGAAAAGAATTGCACTAGTAAATTTGGATTATGCAGAACTGGGTGACATATCGAAGATTCAACTCATCCAAGCAGACCAAAACTACACAGAGCAGGAAATTCAGCTCCTGGCTTGTGGAGCATCATGACTTCCTCTCCATGCAACATTGTCACCAGTAACAGGGAGAGGTGGAGTTCCCGATCCGCCCTGAGCATATGGATACATTCCATCTCCCATAGCACCAAGCGCCCCTGGAATATGAGGTCTCTGATAACCGTCTACGAGGGCTGTTACATGCATAGGAGGAGCGGGATACATGGGATCTGAATTCATGTAGGGGCGACCATAAGGATCAAAACCTACGGAACATGAAAATATTCTTAGTATATATTACATGAAAAATAGAATAATAGGAGCCGAAAACTATCATACATAATACCTTGAGCTCTTTTCTCGGCATTTAACACCTCAGCACGCAATCTCTCCACTTCGTTGGCCATGTCAATCAAGTCTCTCTCCATAAGTTTCATTTGCTCAACTTTTTCTATGTTTAAACCTTTTTCATACTGGAAGGTCTTACTGCATGTTCCAAATAAAATAAATCAATCCAGAGGGTTTTACAATCAAGATAGTCCACCCCTGCCCCACCAAGAGTGAATTTTGGACATTCGACATATCAACAATCATAGAAACGTGAACGTCAAGATGGTTATATGATCATACAAGATTGGAAAATATTAAAGAACAAAGTGTACAAGTAGTGCATTTAGAAGATAAAATGAGCTAAGGTCGTTTAAGATGGTTTGAGTGTCTTGCATAGACCTCCATATGCATCAGACCCAATAGGTGTGTGTGACACCATAATGAATAAGTGTGATCAAACACGATGAGGTAGACCCAAAATAACATAGAGAAAGTATCTCAAAGACCTATAATCTCTAGAAATCGTTGGGGACTTGGTTAAGAGCAAACACAAAGAAACAAATGATCCACAAAAGCAATAATTAGTTATTGTTGTTGCACTCACATTAGAACCGGTGTTCTCCACGAAGTCCTTTTATTTGAGTTAGAAACTTGTACATTCAATTGGAGTAAGTGTAAGATTTAAAGAACCCTCTAACTTTACAGAACCCCTAGGTAGCAACATGTATACGAAGTATTTGTAAAGCTGACCCCGACTAGTTTGGAATTGAGGCATAGTTAATTGATATATATAGCCAGACACTCTGTCGACAAACTAACCAAGCCCTTTCAAGGGTAATGGGTAGGGGAAACTCTTTCAAGGTTAATAATTGATGGGTCCTTTGTTTGTCTTAGTTTTACTTAGCAGACAGTTTAAGATAGTAAGGAAGACTTTTGAACCTTGTAGTGTTAAATTAAAACTAAGGATATGTATAATGTACCAAAATGCCCTTTAATCTTGTGGTCTTAGATATGTGGGATGCATATGGAGGTCTATGAAATCGAAACAGAGGGAGTAAATAGTACAACAACCACAACAACATAACCAGAGTAATCCCACACGTGGGGTCTGGAGAGGGTAGAGCGTATGCAGACCTTACCCCTACCTTGGCAGGTAGATAGGCTGTTTCCGATAGAGGGAGTAAATAGTAGTGGTAAACAAAAAAAGCTTCGACTTACCGCAGCATCTGGTGGTCTTTCTTTAAGGTAGCAAGTTCAGTATGCATCTCAGGTAGCTTCTTGACATCTGCACGAGCTTTTTCCAATTCCTGCATAACGTGATGTATTTTCCCGCTCAGTTCCATATTAGCTGTTACCAATTCTCGTGCCTCCAAACGGGCCTCTTCCACATCCTTCCTCGAACTCTCAACGGTTCTTAGGTCCACCTGATCCATCTTAGCAATCTTGTCAAGCAACAACCGGATCTGGATGTCACTTTCCGTTCGACTACTTCTTATATGTTCTTTGATTTTCTCTACTTCTCGATGAGCAGCAGAAAGATCCTGCTTTAAGGCAACATATGTAGCTGCCAACCGATGATGGTCTCCAGCAAGTTGTTCTAGCTCTGCAGCCTGAGCACGTGGATCAATGCGGCGGCGGCCAGCTTGCAATTCTTCCTGAAGCGCCATCCCCGGAGCTTGTAGTGACCGTCCATATGATGCTGGTACTTGTCTTCTGGAAGCCATCTATTCTTCACTAGGCCCCAGAACTAAAATGGGCCAATACTTGTTTTAAAGTTTCAATAATTAGGAAGTGTTTACCTGCTTCGGAGAGAAAATAAACTATAAATAACTGCTGCTAAATTTAAAAAAACAAAAAATCTGCAGCTTAACAATTTTAGGCTAGGAGCTTAAGTTTCGCACAATGAATCGTAAAAGGTAAGCAATGCTAATTTTTTTATAAGGGAGGGGAAAGCAATGCTAATTTGGGAAGATCGAGATCATAACACATCAGTTAACATTTTAACTTTGGGTAATAGAACTAAAACAGTGTACTTCTAGGGTTGTGGAAAAATTAAGCAGATTAAGACATCCAATGATTACATGCACCTTTTAGAACTTTAGTTGTACTATTTTTTTTTGGGATAAACGTGGTGCCTAGGCCAACTTGCACTCCCCTTGACTAATTCCACGAGGTACTTGCTACTTCTCCACCAACACAGGTACCCCGTTAACTCTGTTCAAGACTCCAAGGCTTGGACATTTTGGGAAGAACGCCTAGTGTTTTTGTCGCTGTTGGGGTTTGAACCTGAGATCTCATGGTTCTCAACCAACTTCGTTGACCACTAGGCCACACCCTAGGGTGCTAATTCTAGTTGTACTATTAATCACAACAGTTATGTGTTTCATTCCAATTCAACCATTTTAGAACAGAAAACGAGCACGACTTGGCAGGCAAGGAGAAGCTGTAGCTAAGTTACAGAGAATCAGATCAAAAGGTTAGCTATTCCGTAAACAATGTGGTTTTTCTTCACAACCTTCAAATTTTTTGTTGAGCAAGAGAAGAAGACAGATGTACAGTCACTTGGCAGCTCTTCACCTGACAAATTACAACAACAACATACCCCTGTAATCCCACAAGTGAGGTCTAGGGGGTAGGATGTACGCAGACCTTACCTCTACCTTTGTGGGGTAGAGAGGCTGTTTCCGAAAGACCCTTGGTTCGAAAGGAAAGAAAATTCAAGTAAAGAAAGGAACATAAAAGAAAAGGAAAAGGAATTCGATGCAGACAAAAAGAAAAATATGACAGCTAAAGAGCAAGATACAAAGCAAAAGCGCAATAGATAGTGCTACACATCGAAGAATACACAATTATACGATTACTAAATACTACTACTACTGAGAATACGTGTAGAGGGGGCTAACCCCTAACTCTCTCACCTACCGTGCGACATCACCCGACTACCTACTACCCTTTTACCCTAATCCTCAACCTCCACACTTTTCTATCTAGGATCATGTCCTCAATAAGTTGAATCAATTGTTCAAGCAATATTGTAGAATCACTTTCAGTGTAGAAAATATTGTCCAAGTTTTAAACACAAGACGGAAAACGAGTAAGTAGGCAACCAAGTTTTTCATACTTGTACATTTAAAGAGCCATTCTCACCTTTAAAACATTTTAGCGCGGCCATTCAGGAAAAAACAACCAAGTTCATTCCAGAAATGCGAAGCAACATTCGCTTAGTGCTACTACATTCAAATGAGCCACATTAAACCAAATCTATACATAAAGAGAATTATCTGTTGTTTGCGCCTTTTACCAGCATTCGCTTAGCTAACGTCCACTGTTAACATTGACTAACTAGTCTCCAATAGTATAATTTGGCTGGAAAAGGGTACCTAGGCAATTGTTTACAGCTATTTGGTCTATTTCTCCTGTGGCAAAGAAGGGGGAAGAAGTGACAGATCTTTTTTCCCTTTTCAGTTAAATGGTGGGTTTCAAGTCTCTATTTTTTTCTCATTTGCCTCATTGTATGTGAGTTTTTTCCTCGGCGCGGGAGAGGGGGTTGTTAAACAGTGAAGAGAGGATGCAGATTTCTAGAGGCAGGGGAGGAATCAATGAAATTGAAGTAGGATGTAAATTAGAAGAGATTGAAGGTAGGAAAAGTGCGTTCACATAAAAGAGAACATACTTTTTCAAGTAGAAATGGGTAAAAAGAAAATCATTAGGGAGAAGAAAAACAAAGTGGGAGGTAGCAGGTACTCCGTAGAATTAGTCGAAGTTGGTAAGGATGTGGCCTAATGGTAAATAAAATGGGTTGAGAACCATGAGGTTTCTGGTTCAAATCCTAGCGTGGCAAGAACATTAAGTGATTTCTTCTCATTCGTTCAAGCCTCGGTGGACAGAATTACCTAACAACTGTGCTGGTGGAAGGTAGCAGGTACTCCGTGGAAGTCGAAGTGCGCACAACCTGATCTGGACACCACAGTTATAAAAACAAGTGAGAGCCAACCTTTTAAAATTTCAAAGATTTGTGAATTCAGCAAATATGCTGCAAATTTCATCTAGAACTTCTTCTAAGAAATGTGTTAATGTTCTGGTCACCTTCCATTACTCTTCAAACATGTTCCTCTACACTAATTCATGACACTAATTTCAACTTCAAATAACTAAGATAATCCAGTTGCTTTCCTAATTGAGCCACAACAATGCCTATGCCTAGCGGAGGAAAAGAAAAGCAAGTTTTCTTTCTAGCCTTTATCTTTCTACACTCATTTGGGCTTTAATAAGAAATGCTTTCGCCATAATTTCTATTGCATCATCTCTAGCAATTCAAGAAAGATTCTAATACATCCATTTTGACAACAACATTATGGTCTTTGCTTCTAATTAATCCTTTCATAAAGTTGTTAATCCTCATATAATTCAATCCTTCCAAGCTTTACAGCTCCATACAACAATAGTTCGATCAAAGACTAACAATCACCGCATATTCTTCCAGACCAGGAGATCTACGGAGAAAACTTTCTTTAATCTATCAGGACGATAAAACCACTAGCACGGATTTCCTATTTCAGGAAACAAAAACTTAATGTGCATCACAAATTCTTAAACTTACTAGCATTGCCTCCGCAATGACTTTCGAAAAGAAAACACTCAACCCCACCAACTACAATAACCAGTTTTATGGATTCAGCATTTAACGTTTTTAGCATTGAACTCATTATATCGTTAAAGTTATGGGTTCATATCTACTAGTATTTGTTACAATATTCATACATTTTTCATATAAATTTATGCTATGCATCAAAAGTACTGGGTTCAGATGAACTCGATGTCGTTATGCTACATCCGCCTCTAACAACAACACCCCCCCAACCCCCCCCCCCCCCCCCCCCCCCCCCCCGTTTTTCTTCTTGCAGGCTGTTCATAACCTGCCAACCCCCAAACACATCATACAAACCTTTTCAGGGTGCACTCATGAGTGTGGCTTAGTGGTTAATAAGTGGGTTGAGACTTAAGTTGCTTGGCCTCTCCAAAATTGTTGCCGACCCGTGTCGGATCCTCCCAAAAATGCACTACTTTTGGAGGATCCGCCACTCACCCGTCGACATTTTTGAAGAGTCCGAGCAACAAAGGTTGAGACTCATAAGGTCTCAAGTCCAAATCCCCAGCAAAGACAAAAACACTAGGTGATTTCTGCTTAGTTGACCAAGTCTTGGTGGACAGAGTTATCCGGTAACTACATTGGCGGGAGTTAACAGGTCCCTATGGAATAGTTGAGGTGCGCCCAAACTGGCCTACACGCCACGGTTATCTAAAAACAAATCTTTTCAGGTTGAAATCCCAAAAGGGTCAATACAAAACACAGAGAACTTATGGGTTTACCCTGTGCACACCTCAAGGGTAGCGGCTGCGGGTTCCCGTGTCATTTAAAAAAAAAAAAAAAAAGAGAAACACACAGAGAACTTAACAAAAAAATCAAGAATCAAAAAGGGCATAAACAAATAAGCAAACCAAGGGCCAAAATTGAATTTTTACTCCACTAGGCAGTAAGCAGCAATAGCTATACATCCATACTAGAAACATTTTAACATTACTTAATCACTTCCTTAAATCAGTAAACAATTTCATCTCCTTTAAAACTAATTAAAAAAAAAAAACCAATTCAACAAGAACGAATTAGAAGGTAAAACAAATTTTAGTTCCTCAAACATTAAAGATTTTTCATCAAATTAAAGCATACCCAAAGAAGAAAAAGAGAAAAAGATCATACCTTTGTATTTATAATAGCCCGTTAAGGATTGTGATTTTCTTGAAAATAGAATACTCTGAAGGAATAATATACGTTTGTACTAGCATTTTTTGTTACTTTTTGGGAGTTTTGCACTTTTAGTCCCTAAGATATGGACAAATTTCAATTTTGAACTTTGTGATATCTAGCTAAGCATATTTAAACTTCGATAAATAGTAAGATGCATTTTTAATTCTTTTTCTTGTGAATCTTTGGAGATTATATGCGTTATTTACTATTCCCTCCGTCCAAATGTATGTGAAGGGGTTTGATTAGGTACAAGGTAGAAAAGAAGATTTTAGAAATATATGATCTAAAATATGTTTGTAGCATTTTTAGTTGCTTTTCGGGAAGTTTGCACTTTTAGTCCCTTAGATATTGGACAAATTTCAATTTTGATACTCTATGATATCTAACCTTCAATGAATAGTCGATGCATTTTTATTTCTTTTTCTTCGAATCTTTGGAGATTATATGCGTTATTTACTATTTCCTTCGTCCAAATGTATGTGAAGGGGTTTGATCGAGACAACTTTTAAGGTAGAAAAGAAGATTTTTGAAATATATGGTCTAAAATATGTTTGTAGCATTTTTAGTTGCTTTTCGGGAAGTTTGCACTTTTAGTCCCTTAGATATTGGACAAATTTCAATTTTGATACTCTATGATATCTAACCTTCAATGAATAGTCAGATGCATTTTTAATTCTTTTTCTTTTGAATCTTTGGAGATTATATCAGTTATTTACTATTTCCTTCGTCCAAATGTATGTGAAGGGGTTTGATTAGGTACAACTTTTAAGGTAGAAAAGAAGATTTTTGAAATATATGGTCTAAAATATGTTTGTAGCATTTTTAGTTGCTTTTCGGGAAGTTTGCACTTTTAGTCCCTTAGATATTGGACAAATTTCAATTTTGATACTCTATGATATCTAACCTTCAATGAATAGTCAGATGCATTTTTAATTCTTTTTCTTCTAAATCTTTGGAGATTATATGCGTTATTTACTATTTCCTTCGTCCAAATGTATGTGAAGGGGTTTGATTAGGTACAACTTTTAAGAGAGAAAGGAAGATTTTTTAATTTTTTTCTCCAAGAAAGTCATTTGTGTGGCTATAAATTATTTCGCTAAGAAAGAAAATGGAAATTTTGAAGTTATATTGTTATAAAAAAGATTTTATTCTTTTTTTGATATACTAAAAAGGAAAGATGTCGGATAGTTCATTGACAATACTTGGCAAAATTGAAGATTTTTCATCAAATTAAAACATACCCAGAAGAGAAGAAGAGAAAAAGATCAGACCTTTGTATTAATAAAAATTTCAATCACAGAAGCGAAATTGCCAAAGGGTATAGAGGAGATGAAAAAGATATCTGAAGGGGGAAATATCACAAAAAGTACAATATTTTTGTATTCATTTTCAGTCACATTTTCTTTAATTTGTAAATTTGGTCCCTCTAAAAAGAATAAGAGATAAATTTCAAGTTGGTTGGCTACTGAACTTTCACTTTGTTGATGAGGGTTCTATTCCTCATATTGTAATTCTCTCCCTTGTTTCTTTCCTCTACCCCTATGTAATAAATAAATAAATAAATAAAAAGACAAGGTCATTTGTTTCACATTTTCATCTTCTTCGGTTTCGCTTCATAAAGACAAGGTCGTTTGGTAGCTCGTTAGGAGATATATTGTTGCTCTCAAAAGCACACGCAAGTATACGTGGTCGTAGATGTGATAAAATGATTGAGAATCGAGTGTTCAGAGAGGCTTGTACTTAACTATTTACTTAATTAAACCCTTAAGGAAAAAATGAAATGCATAGGGGACCATCCTTTTGTTGCGGCATGCTCCTCAGATTTACGGATTCACAGGGGGCCTAACGTTCTCAATTATCTATACAAGAAGTAAACCAAAAAATTGTGAGTCTAAATTAATTAAAAATAGAAGAAAACAAATAATGAACTTCAACCAAGAAAGAGGGCTATGACAACTAACAATCCAGTTGAGTATGCCAATCACACACCTATATATTGATTTCCCTGAGTTACTAATTTACGGGTTGATATTAACTTTATGAGCTCTCGAAATGCTCACAAGTCTATTCTAACTACTCTAACACCTATATTTCTATGGTAATCAGAAAATAGCAAGAACGCATTTAAATCTCCATATTCAACTAAGCGAGACTAAAGGGTATATTTCTATCCTCATTAGCGAAACGATCTCCTAACTAGGGTTCACGAACAAGCTCTACTTATTCTTATTAATTACGCAATTTCCTTTCTCAAGTCCAATTAAGAGCCACATATAGTACTCAACTATTTTGTCAAATAATCAAACAATAAGGATATCAAGAATAAATAAATAACCCAAAGATGGAAAACCAATAGATATAAACGATAATCAAACATCAACGTTCATGTTTGGGCCAAAAACCTAAAACTAAAGAGTTTAGCTCCACATATACATGGAGGAAAAACAACATATCATCCAAATAAAAATGTAAAAACGAGTGTTACATATAAAAAAAGGTAAAATCCAATAACCCTGAGCTCCACCGCTGCTTAAGCTCTCTCTAGGTCAAAAGTTCTGTAAAAATCGTGCAAAGAGTCTATTTATAATATTAGGACAAATCCTCCAAGGCCCATCCAAAACCGTCTAGGACTTAGCCCATATTTCACGCCGGCAGAAGAGAGCTCCACGGTGAGCTCAGTGCTCGCTATGGGCTTTGCCCAATGAGGCTTTGTGGAATCCCGTACTTGGTGAAATTTTCCCATTTTCAATCATGTCTCACTGAGCGAGCTCTATAGCGAAGAGTTTTCTTGACTTGGACCTCGTTCGGTGAGGTCGTGAGCTTCCAGACTTAGCCAATTTTTTATCTCTTCTTCTCCGCAGCGGAGCATTTTAAGTGTAAAGTACCTAGAATCCACAATAAAGCACAAATTAATTCCAAATCAAATAGTGAATAGATGTTAGGTGTATTTAATGCATTTAGCTTTAAATAAGATATAAATATGGGTAAAAAATGGTGGAAAAGCGTATAATACACCTAAAATCATAAATTATTCATATATTAAATCTTGCATAAGTTATACCATATTTGATTGCTGATTAGGAGGTAAGTTAGTCATGTATAAAATTAATAAAGTGCTTGGTTTGCAATTTAGAAACCCGCATAACTAATACATGTATAAGTTATGAGAGAACCTATATATAATTTTACGCCGGATAAAAGATGGATTAACTAATACATGAATAACTAAACCATGCAATCTGCATAACTAATCCTCACATAAAATAATACATAAATTCTCTCATAATTAACTCATGTATTACTAATACATGTATAACTTTAACCAACTAACTGTACAATATATTACGATACTATACAATACAATATTGTAAAGCGTAAACCCTTTATTTATTCCGAATACTTTTGGTCTGTGTCACAATTGTGTAATTGTGATGAATTAAGTTTAAGTATTAAATAAGTCGTTTAAGTCCCCCAAGTCTAGTTATGTTTCTTTTAGTAGTTTGCTTATAGGTCCTTAAGTTAGTTATCAAATAATTGTAGTATAGTCCTTAATTCAGTTATGAATGCGATCCAGTGTCAGCTGTATTTTCTTTATATCCGTCGTATTCTATATTGAAAGGAATCAATTAAGAAACTATGCAGCCAAATCTTCTCTTCTCTTCTCTCTTTCTTCTGCAAATTGTAACAAAAAAATAATCTCTTCCCTTGTTACAAATGGTATCAGAGTAAACCGATCCAAAGACTTGACCAGATTACGATGACACCACCAGAGTTACAAGGAATACAAGACGAAATCCGAATTGTTTGTGACCAACTAGCAGCGTTCATCGTTGATACGGGAAAAATGTTAGAATCGATGGAGAATACCCGAAACCCAGTTTCAATCACAGCTAAACGAGAGCACCATAACAACAATGAACAATACTGAACTGAATTAGACATGCTGGACTGAACTGAAAACATTGACTGTTTCTGAGCATACTGAATTTCTAGACCAAGACTCATGTGGTAACAATACATAAGTCCAAAAAGATCACGTGATGAGTTCATGATATTCAAATTGACAACCATGAACGAATTCTGTAACTGAAAACCCTAGAAGATAACAGTTCTACAACATATCATGAAACTAGGGCTAAACTGTATTCTGAGTCAAATTACTGATAAGTATGAAGAATGAGGCGTAGGGAGAATCATGAACATTCCCTAACGTAGAAATAAACTCAATAACCTACTAAGGACTGTTGTTGAAGTGCCTGTGCTTTCAAAACTTTATGAAAAAAAACGGGTTAGGGATATGGGCTTAGATAAAAGCACCCCCGCCCATTTGTTATGAGAGGACATTTTCGTGTTTCCCCAAAATTGGTGTGCCCTAGAGGAGGAGGATGAGATGGAGATGATCCGAAAGAAGCTTCACGAATGGGGATATTGTCCATATCATTACCAATCTTTCAACTATGATGAGTCTCCTGATTGGCGTGCCCCTGTGAAGCTTCTCGAATGCAGGCACCTCAAAATGCTAGACAATTTTGATCGCTTTTGCAACGAATACATAAGGTGAATGAATGAATGCATGTTCTACGTTCTACTATATGTTCCCTGTTGTATTGTATTATATACAATGTTTGTTTTCATTGTTACATTAATTTTATTGTAACACGATTTGGTGTTATCGTTACCTTATTTTTTTCATTTTGTCATTACTTATATTTTATACCTGTGTATGATAGCTCTACACTGTTGTATTGTATTGTATTGTATTGTGTTGTTAGTTTAAATACAATGCTTGCTTGTTTAATTTTATTGTATCGTATCGTTAAAATCCATAATTTCGTAACAATGAAAAACTGATTTGGTGTTATCGCATAGTTACCTTATTTATTTTTTCTCATTTTCTCTTTACTTTTATATCTAAGAATCATATTTTATCCTTCATCATATATACCATAGCTCTACACTGTACCCTACTTTTCTTGTAGGTTCTTCAACATGTTGATGTCTAAAATTATGTAACGATGGGAAAAGATACAATATATCCAAACATCTAAACAATTCAGTACGATTACGTTACAATACAACATAATACGATATATTATGAAACAATACGTAACAACTATCCAAACAAACTGTCAAAATTATAATCGAAAACAAAAGCTTGTTTGATGTTATTTTACCTGTGACAAGATTGATGATAATTGTGTGGCCCTTGCTATTCAAGTAAAATTGTGTACCTAAATCAAACAAACTTGCTTGGGATGATGTGGTTACACTTGTTTTGATCTTGTCTATTTGCCAAAATGCATGCAGCTTCAACTTCCAAATTGAGACAAGGATGGTTGGTGGGGTGAGGCTTTGCAGCCACTCCGAGTTGCAACAGATTACTGATTTCAACCAGGATAGTGATAGATTTATCCGGAAGACTCTCCACGGAAGATTGTTCCATGGCACTGTTGGTGAAGGATCTGAAAAACGATCAGCATTTGTTAAGACATGGGATTTTGTCCTTCCTTACAGACCTATACAGAGTTACCGTCCATATTATTTTTGTGTATGTTTGCTATTTTATATGGCTGAATTTGGTTTCTATTTTTTTTTTTTCCTTTTTGTTCTTGTGCTGAATGATGTCAATGGTTCTTTTGTAGAATGAGATTGAATTATTCACAAACAAAAATGCAAATACGCATCCAAATTTGGCAAAATTGTCAACATTCTGTTGTGACACAAGGCTTGCAGCTGTCTATGATGGAAAATTTACCAGAGTCTTGTCTGATGTGCTTCCTGCTGGTATTTAAGTCATCTCAGACTATTATTCACTGTGACTTTGCTGTGCTTTTTAACATACTCTTTTACTTTCTTTTTTTCCCCTTGTTTGTTAGATGACTTTGGGTGGGACAACCGGATAAACGTGGCAATTCAACTTGCAGATCTCTTTGCATGGTTGCATGAAAAGGGGGTTGTAGTTGGCGGTATTAATGTATCATGCATTATGATAGATGAGGTTGAGTTTGGGCCCTTGTTCGTCTTCTCTACTTCCTATTTCTCTTTAAAATATTTGAACATTTTTTACGAGTTATTACATTGCTTTGGGTGCAGGATATGAATATAAAAGTATTTGACTTTGGTTCCGTTTCTAATCACGTGGACGGGAATTCTGAAATTCCCCTTAACTTTTTTGTCTGCCGGGGAGCTCCAGACACAGGCATGTTTGCTCACGCTTCTTCATCTATGATGTTTACCGTGTTTTTTTAGGTCTAGGTTTCCTCAATTGGAGCCCACCATTTTTCTTTTCATCATTTTGTATTTTTTTTTCTTTTCTTTTCTCTTGAATACCTTAGTAGTGTGCAAGTTAGGTCTAGTTGTTAAAATCGCTATCCAAAACGTAAGCATGAAAATATATTTGTTACTTGAGTCATCGAGGAGCAATTGTCTAACGTCCTTATGATCTGATTTCTTGCATCCTTGATTCTCGATGTCATAAAATACTACTTCTATGTTGCTCGGACTCTCCAAAAATTGTTGCAGCCATCATGTTAGATAAAAAATGCACTACTTTTGGAGGATCCGTGCGTCACGCACGCGTGGACATTTTTGAAGAGTCCTAGCACCATTGTTTTTCTTCGGTGATTTCCATTACTCCATATTGAAGCTTCCTTCATTTCATCCCTAGCATCTTGTCTCTCTTGCAAGTTACAAGTTGATGTTGGTTGTGGTTCGTTATATCCCGGATAAATACTAAGTTCTGATAACGTTTTCTTTCAATTTTTACTGAAGACGTCTTGTGATGCCTTGTTCCTATACATACCCTGCATTAATCCTCAGTTGACTCTGCCAATAACCTCATATTTCTAGGTTTTTGGCTGAAACAGAAAAGCGCTAATGAAAATAAGTATGAATTAAGAATTTTGGCTCGAGTAAATTTCATTGTATTTGTTGTTAGTATTATATGCATTTTTTTTTATTTTATACATAATTTGTCTTCTTTTCTGTAGTAGAAGCAGTTTATGTTATTTTTTCTGTATCAATACAGGTAAGCCGACGATGAAATCTGATGTTTTTATATTTGGTCTCCTGCTGCTGGAGCTGATAGCCAAAAAGGACCTTGAGTATGCAATTTTACATCCGTCTGAACTTGGCAAAGAAAGTTTGGTCGATGAAAGCTTCAAAGAAGTTGATCCTGAAACGGCAGCTAAGATCTCACAGCTTATATACGACTGCATGGATCTCGAAGCAGACAATAGACCAACTATGAAGTATGCTTTAGATGTTTTGAAAACAACAGCTGGGAAGATGGGGGTGAAGGGGCAGAAACGAAAAAGAGATGAAAATGAGGCATAATAGAAAAAGCAGCTACCCTCTTGGCTTAGCTGCTTTTACCTTTTGTATAAATTGAATTTGGTAGAAAACGCGTATTTTGTTTTGGAGGATTTTCTCAAGTTGGATGGGCCAAACTTAGTGGACCATTTGGAATTCCTTGCAGAGGGACACACCTACTGCAATTGCTATCAATGTGAGGGTTTTTAATGCGATAGCAGGTTTCATTTTAAGATGATACCTCAAATTGATCAATATATTCAAGTATGGTTCTGAGCTCCCTTTTATCCAACGATCAGCTGTTAGTTACTAATCTACCAAAATTTCCTTCAAGATGTCATACTCTTTGTGTGGGGTCTTACTAAAGATCTTACTTTCTCGGTAAAGTCTCTCTTGATCAACACCCATCTACTTACAACAGCTTTAAGTGGATATGGCAACTTGCTGTTCCTAACAAGATTAAGTACTTTATTTGGCTTTGTTCTCACAATCGCTTGCCCACGAATGCACACTTGCACAGATTGCACATTTTACAACGTAACTTATGCCCCAACTGCTCTAAAGGCGAAATGGAAACTGTTCATCATATTCTTTCTCAATGTTTTAATGCTTTACACCGTTGGGGAAGTTAGGTTTACTTCAGCAAATTGCTCCTCTACTTGGCCATGCAAATGACATGCATAAGTCTCCTAAGAATTTATATGCTGCAAGCCTAGATCTTCATCCCTATGATATGCCTATCAGTACTCTCATTTCTTTTGCCCTTTGGCATATATGGAAAACTCGTAATGATAATGTTTTTTCTCATTCAAATGCAATGACTAACACAAATATTATCTGCAACATGGCAGCAGAATACTATCACGCTCATAATTAATCAAAAGGGTCATATTACGAAATTTCCCCTGTTAATTGCTTGGACCACCCCTCTAGGATTTTACAAATTGAATACAGATGCAGCTTTTAATGATGCCAAAGGGCTTCATGGAATTGGAGATAAACGGGCTTTGCGAGTAACCTACCCACGACATCGACACTAGAGACTGAAGCGTTTGACTTTACTACATGGACTCCAATTGGCCTTCATGAAACATTTGCTTCCCATACAGATCAACACAAAGATTCAAAGGAGCTCATTCACCACATAAAGCTTAACACTTATATTTGTCTCCCTATTTTTTCTGATTGCAGGTGCCTCCTGCACCAGCTGAATGGTCCCGACTTGAAGCATGTGTACAGGGAGGAAAACATGGTTGCTGATGGCCTAGCTCTTTTTGGTACTTCACTAGCAGATGGCAGGTTAAATCAAATGGATGAGCGTCCTCTTTTTGTTACTGATCTCTTAGCAGCAGATCAGGGAGGCATGACAAAACAATGCTACGTTACACACGAAGCGCTGATCCATCACACTACTCCAAGTTTTTGTAATAGTACTAATGTTTCCTTAGTTTCTTCAGAAGTTTCTACTTTGCACACCCCAACTTTAATATCCCTAACCTTAGCCTTGTTCCTAGTAACACTAATATGTACTCGAATGCGGCCACTAGTGCCTCCCATGTACTTTTGACTTGAATCTTAATATAATGTTAATCTTTCCTACCAAAAAACCAAAAAAAATAAATAATAAAAAAATAAAAAAAATATATAGATACAAGCTGGGACAACTTACAAGGCATCCTGGATCATCAATCTTACTATTGATAGAATATGTAAACTTGCTAAATTTCTATAAACTCAATAGTGATGGTAGACGTATTGAAGGGTCTTGTGGTGCTGGAAGTATCATCAGAAATAGTGAAGGCATATTCACTCTATCATATTCCAATGGGAATCAATAAAATTATGGTTGAACAAGACTTTAAACTGCTAGAAGTATTTTCGGTCTATGAAGAAGTTGATACATTATGGAGGCGCGATCAAATAAATAATGGAGGAAAAATGAGTGCTTGTGCAACACTGCTATAGAGACGCATATGAAGTTGCGGACAAATTAACTGTTCTTAGTCAAAACACACTAAAAACATGTAAATATTCACCAGTTTTGGAGCACTGCCAAGGCATATCAGAGGAATAATGTAGTTAGACAAATAGGAGATGGCATCCTTTCGACTCACACAAATGAAGGCTTTAAAGATTCACTTTGATCTACCTTTCACATTTTCATAATGTTGGTTGAATGCCACATTTTTTATTTTGTTTTCCTTTCCCTGGTCTTAGGTACTCAATTGGTATTGAGTTTCGGATGCCACTCTCTCAAATTATATGCACGAACGGGCCAGATACTATCCCCTTGCCCAAATGTATTCTCTGTTTTTATGTTCCGTAAAGATAACCGTCAATTTTTTTTATTTTATTTGCTTAATACATTGACAACCCCTTAAACTTGTAAAAAAAAAATAATAATTCATCTAGACATTAGAATACGGTTTATTCCAATTGAGCACCTGAACACATGATAAAGTGTTCCTATCTGACACTTTGGGTTCATACTTTAGAAAATTTTGCGCATGTTCTCAAGAGTTTATTACGTAGTTAAATTAACCACATAAACTATGTCATCTTTTTTTAATTATACACATCAGCCTCAATTAAAAAACGCTAGGGTTTATGGCTTATCAAAGAGAATGCGTATAATTAGAGGATGTGGCTTATTTAAAGTGATCAAAGGCTTGAACCCTAATTTCATGAAAAAGATGGGAATTTAGAATCCGATCAAGTTTGATCTTTATAACTTTAATTGAATGTAGAGTGATTGTTTGAACATTGGAGCTTACGTTTGAAATTTTGTAGCGGGATTTGAGGTACATATGCTTCGAAAACATCTTTTCCCAATAAAAGTGTTTTGAACAAGGCTTTAAGCGCAAGCGCGACAAGCTCGCATCGAGTCTCCATATTTTATTCTATGTTATAACATAGAGAAAAATAGTCAGATGCCCCATTAACGTTTGGTCGGTTTAATTATGACGCACCCAGCCTTTGCGGGCGTCCTATTACCCCCCTGAGCATTTTAAATGTGGAATAATTTGCCCCTGAATGTTGAGGTGGCAAAGAGAGTGAGACAAAAAAATAGTTTATAAAAACTGTATTTTTATTTAATTTCTGATTTGTTTATATCTTTCTCTTTCTTTTTCATTTTCTTTCTCTTCTTTCTTCTTCTCTTCAACAGGTCACCGAGTTTTGATTGTCGGAAAAATTTCCACCGGCAAACTCCATTTTTTCTCATAACAGCAAATAAGATCAAAATGACCCATCAATCTAAATGCCAACATTAAATAAAATAAGAATCAAATCAAAAATTTAGCTAGATAAGAAAAAACTTCATATCATGAACACCCATAACAAACTTGCAAATTTGAGTAAAACTAGATGAATCTCTACACTAGTTGCTATAAAACAAATTAGATCTTGAAGTAAGGAAGGAAATTGTGACATGAAAAAGAAATTTTTAAAAATGGAATAATCGGGCGACCTCCGCCATCTCCCTCTTCAACTCCGACGACTTTTTTTTTTTTTTTTTTTTTTTTAAATTTAAGCTAATGCAAAGTTTTCTCAATGAACCAATACTCTGTCTATTGATTTTTGGTAGCCTTTGAATAATAGGTTTCTATTTTTCTTCAATTTGAAGCTCTAAAATTGTTTAATGGTGGAAGTATGTTAGAAAGAAGAACAATTAGGGAAAATGGGTTTATATTTTTCTTCATTTTGGAGCTCTAAATTGTTTAATGGTGGAAGTATGTTAGAAAGAAGAACAATTAGGGAAAATGGGTTTCTATTTTTCTTCAATTTGGAGCTCTAAAATTGTTTAATGGTGGAAGTATGTTAGAAAGAAGAACAATTAGGGAAAAATTAGTAAAAAAAAGGATTTAAATGAAAAATACACGTGTTAAATGCTGGTTGGCGCGCGTATTTCACTGCATACTTCAAATATGGGCATAGCGTTTCAGGGGGCAAATTATTCCACTTTTAAAATAATTAGGGGGGGTAATAGGACGTCCGCAAAGGTTGAGTGTGTCATAATTAAATCGGCCAAACGTTGAGAGGGCATCTGACTATTTTCTCTTATAACATATATGTGTACATGATTTACTCTATGTATGAGTTGTTGAACTTGAAATTCAAACGATTATTTTAATATGATTTACCCTAAGTATGAGTTGTTGAACTTGAAACTCGAATAATGATTTTTTAGTATGATTTTTAAATTGAATAATGACTTTGAAACTCCCCCATTAATGAAAAAGATGGATATGAATGATAATAAATGACGGCTAATATGCCATGATTGACAAAACTATATGAAATGAGTAATATTGAATTATGTGATGTTGCTACACGGGAGGATGAGTAGCCGCTACCGATCCTAGTGCATCTCCTTGCTATTCGAGAGGATGAGCGGTCGCCGTGAGTTGGCTCTCCGATGCATCGTTTTTGAGCAACGGGAAGCCCAATTGAGGATCTCCCATCTACATTTTTTTGTGCGAAATGTCCTTCAAAGGCACTAGTCTTTAATTCTTGCCCCTCAAATTGTTGGTCTTTAATTTTTTGTCTTTTCTTAAAAGCTGTGGTTTTTCGGATTGAACCCCGCCGCTAAAATTTTTAAAAAAAATCGCCAGGCAAAGTTTTAGATTCAAGTTCGTATAATGGAATCATCCACTTCCCTGTATTCATACTCTTTTTCCTTCAACTACACTTGATGGAGTAATTAGTTTACAACTGGAAAGAAGGAAAATGAGGCCTCTGACCTTGAATGAAATAGCTCCATACCAGTGAAGCCAAGAGTATAAATTACGTATTGGCAGCACAATTCAATGAGTTTAACTTGTTGCTAATAACTCTGCAATGCAGATAAAGGTCACCTTGCTCCACCGAAGATTTCAACAATTTCATGCACCCTGCTTTTAAATCTTACCACCAGACAGTCCCTTAAGTGTTTTTCCTCAAGCCCCCGATCACCTCCGCCAACACTTTTCTCTCGACGTCCAAATTGTAGTCTAAGGGGAAATTAATTATTTTTTATAAAATATTGTACTTTGCTATAAGCGATCTAATTAGAGACACCAGGATCCTAACTGTTGTGCTCTATTCAAGTTCTAGTAAAAGTAAATTCTACAGTGATTGAATCAATAAAGCACATAGTTTATCCAACATGAAATTAATTAACAGAACAACCAGCGACACGAAGTGCGGTTTTCAACTTCAAATTAATTAGCAAACACGGAAAAGTCAGTTACAGATGTGAAATATTCAAACACTTATTACCATAACAGAAGATAAGAGGAAAACAAGGGTAGAGTGTGTGTGTGTATCAAAATCATACCATCAAGAAAAATCTTTCATAGATCTTTCTTCTGTCCGGGAGAAGCTCATGGTCGTCGCTGGAGAAGAAGGAAGGGTATCCAGAGAGATAGATCTTTTACTTCCTGCCAGATCTGAACAACAAGTACAAACTCAAACTATTCACGTGTGTGGGGTTGGGTTTGTCCCACGTGTACGGTACACTGTGCACTTCACATAACCTGACTACCATTAACTCTTTATTTATTATATAATATAACTAGACGCCTGTGCCCGTGCCCAACACTTTAGATTATAGTGCATCTATGTATATGTAATTATCTTTAAATAGTGATTATATATATTTATATATATATATATATAAAGTATATATTATGTTCAAAACACAATTAATATAATATTGCAATTTATGCTCCGTGTCTAAAATTTTATTATATTAATGTTTGCTATGAACACAAAATCGGCAAATTTATTAATATTTTTTAAAAGAGGAGACTTGTTTAAAAGAAAATTATTTTCTTCTCTTTGATATAAAATAATAACAATATTTAAGCATACTTTCAATTTTAATTCGATTAATTTAAAGGTGTAAAATACTTATTATTTTTTATCAAATTTTGATTTGGATAATTCTAATTCAAATTATTAAATTAATTTTACATGTTTAAAACGAAACAAAGTAGAAATTAATTTTCTATTTAAACGAAGAAATACTATTTTTTAATTTTTGGTAAATATTCTCGGTTTAGCTCATTTTACTTGTCATGTTGTCTTTTGCATCAAATTCTATCTTATTTTAAAATATAAATATTTTAAGTATATTTATTTTAGTGAACATAACAACTTAATTTTGTCAATATGGAATATTATGTTCAAAACACGATTAATATAACATTTTAGTTTGTGCTCCGTATTTAAAACTTTATTATATTAGTGTTTGCTACGAATACGCATAGTGTTTAATATGGGGCTCACATTTTTTTTAACATTGTTTGTTTTTTAAATATGGGATTCACTTTTTTTTCAATATTGCTTGATTTTGTTAATATGGGGTCCACTTTTTTTCCCGCGAGTTTGAATGTGGTGGGTTTCACTTTTTTTTAATACTGGATGGTGTTTAATATGGGGCCCACAATTTGGGATTCATTTTTTTTTTTTATATATATATATATTGCTTGATTTTGTCAATATGGGATACTATATTCAAAACACGATTAATATAACATTGTAGTTTGTGCTCCGTATTTAAAACTTTATTATATTAGTATTTGCTACTAATACGCACGGTGTTTAATATAGGGCCCATAATTTGGGATTCATTTTTTTTTTTTATATATACTGCTTGATTTTGTCAATATGTGATACTATGTTCAAAACACGATTAATATAATATTGTAGTTTGTGCTCCGTATTTAAAACTTTGTTATATTAGTATTTGCTATGAGTACGCACGGTGTTTAATATGGGGCCCACAATTTTTTTTTTAAATATTGCTTAATTTTGTTAATATGGGGTTCACTTTTTTTCCCGTGAGTTTGGATGTGGTGGGTTCCACTTTTTTTTAATACTGGATGGTGTTTAATATGGGCCTACATTTTTTTAATATTATTTGTTGTTTAATATATATGGGGTCCACAATTTTTTTTACAATTTTTTTAATGGGCCTGTTTAATATGGGGCCCAATTTTATTTTTTTATATATATACTATGTTAAAAACACGATTGATATAACATTGTAATTTGTGCTCCGTATCTAAAACTTTATTATATTAGTGTTTGCTAAGAATACAAAGTCTGCACTTTTTTTTTGACATTGTTTATTTTTTTAATATGAGATTCATTTTTTTTATATATATATTGCTTGATTTTGTCAATATGGGATACTATGTTCAAAACACAATTAATATAACATTGTAATTTATGCTCCGCATTTAAAACTTTATTATATTAGTATTTGCTACGAATATGGGGCCCACATTTTTTTTAACATTGTTTGTTTTTTAAATATGGGATTCACTTTTTTTTTCAATATTACTTGATTTTGTTAATATGGGATCCACTTTTTTTTCCGTGAGTTTGGATGTGGTGGGTTTCACTTTTTTTTTAATACTGGATGGTATTTAATATGGGGCCCACAATTTTTTTTAATATTTGTTGTTGTTTAATATATATGGGGCCCACAATTTTTTTTAATGGGTCTGTTTAATATGAGGCCCAAATTTTTTTTTTATGGGGGTCCACAACGTACGACAAAAAAAGAACACCAAACGGTGCTTCTTAATAGTAGTAATATAATAATAATAATAATATAATTATTATTATTATTATTATTGTCTACTATGTACTACTGCTTCTACTTTTTTTACCAACTCGTGAGTGGGCCCCCCTTCCCCTCCTTCCGCTATTTTCTCTTGCTTGCATTCATTTTCACTCGAAATATTGAAATTGGTGCAAAAATACCCTCCATCCACCTTTGAAATTTCAAATTGCCATCCACATCCACCTTTGAGCTCCCAAATACCACTGACATCCATCTATGGGGTCTAATATACCCTTATTTCTAACAGCCCCATATTGACACCCAATTTTGTCCATCCTTTCGTCCAATTTACATCGTTAAGCTTCTATTTTATTAGATTATTAATTATATTTTTTTAATCACAACTTGTAGTCAAATTTCTTGATGATCTCTATTACTATTATTACTTTTATTATTATTATTATTATTACTACTACTACTATTATTATTATTATTATTATTATTATTATTATTATTAATCTTGAACTTGGATGTATTTTTCAAATAGATTCTGGTCCAAACTTCTGTCATTTTGTTCTTGGCATATTAGATGAAAAGAGGAAAGTTTTGATTTCGCAATTAAGGCGGATATTAAGCTATGATTTTTATGATTACTAGTAAGAAATTAAGGTGAATGAATTAAGGAAAGAAAGTGGAATTGAAAAGAGAAGAGAGGAGAAAATCAAACTAGAATAAATGAAGGAATATAAACGGCACAAAGAAAGGGATTTTGTAGCGGTGGAATTTCGACGAGAATCGGGGAATGATTGATTTTAAGGAAATTTAGAGATGACGGGGTCTTAGGAATTTTGAGTAAATAACAATAAGTTATGGATATTTTGTTTTGGGGGTAACCTGATGCCTTTGGGGATTTTTAGTTGGAAAGGGATTATGGGCTGGGTAGAAGCTTTAGAAAATGGGTGAAAATTTTTATTTGGTTTATTTGTTCCTAATAGTAATTTCAAATAGATTTTCTCGATTTTTTTAATGATAATAAAAGCAGAGGGACAATATATTTTGGTAAATAGTTTTATCACTTGTAATAGCAAAGTAATCATAGAAACATAACAACAACTATAAGTGTGATGCTAATACAAAAAATATGTTTAAATAAATATTTATAGAGAATACGAATAAGATTAACACTGCAATTACGCCAAAAGGAGAATAAATGCATGAGTGATTTTTTTTTCTAATAAAACGAAAAGGTAGTAGTAATAATAATAACAATAATAATAGTAATAGAGATCATCAAGAAATTTAACTATAGGTTGTGATAAAAAAAATATAATTAATATTCTAATATAATAGAAGCTCAACGATGTAAATTAGACGAAAGGATGGACAAAATTGGGCGTCAACATGGGACTGTTAGAAATAAGGGTATATTAGACCTCATAGGTGGATGTCAGGAGTATTTGGGGGCTCAAAGGTGGATGACAGGGGTATTTGGGGGCTCAAAGGTGGATGGAGGGTATTTTTGCACCAATTCCAATAGTTCGAGGGTATTTTCGGCCCTTTTTCGTAAAATAATAGAAAACAGAGATTTTAGTCCCTGAGTTATTTCTTAATTTCACTTTTAGTTGTTCTGTTATTCTGATTTAGTATATTTAACCTTCAATTAAATAAATTATGCAATTTTAATCCTCGAGGTAACGGAAGCTGACAGAAAATAAGAAACTTAACGGAAATTTATTTAAAAATACATTAAGAAGAACAAAAATAGAGAGAGAGAGACACTAAATAACCTTCAACCTCGCAACTATTAGTTCAAAAATCTGAATAATAGTTAAGTTAGCTTTCGTCACTGCAAGGATTAAAATTGCACAGTTTATTTAATTGAAGTTCAAGTATTCTAAGTCGAATAATACAAGGATTAAAAATGGAATTGAGCAATAACTCAAGCACTAAAATCGCAATTTTCCCTTAAAATAATTACAAAGTCAATTCAAAGAATAATTTCCCTAAAAGGTCACTCATGTATTGAAATTGCCTACAAATATCAGTTTTGTTTGTTTTATGACTGTAATATCACCTAACTTTCACTATTTTCCTCAAAATATACTAACCAAGCAAAATCTTCATTCTCTCCTATTTGGCTCGCCATATCACATAAAATTCTATTTTTTAAAATAATAAATTCATTTAACTCATCAAATCCATCTAACACAACCCAATCCAAACTCATTTAATTAACCAACTCATGTCTTGTATCAATTTAACCCAGTTTTGTGCGGATTGCCCTTCAAAGGCACTAGTCTTTAATTTTTTCCCCTCAAATTGGTGGTCTTTAATTTTCGCCCTTCGCCTAATACCTCGAGGTTTTGGACTTCAACCCCGACTTAGTAAAAAAAAAAAAAAATTTGCAAGACAGAGGTTTGCCTTAAGGCAGACTTTTATCCAAATTAGGTCTTAAGGCAAACCTCTGCCTTAAGGCCTAACTTTTGCCCAAATAGGCTTAATTTTTGCCTAAAATTAGACCTTAAGGCAGATGTTTGCAAAATTCCAGTTAAATATTTTTTTTTTTTTTGCCTCAAGGCAATAGCAATGCACTAAGAGATACTAAAAGGTCACGGGTATTCTTCGCACATAATTCAAAACAACACAAGCAAACTTAATGCAGCAGTTTGTCCAAATTACTTAAACATGTGTCACAAATATAAAATTTATATAGTTGCTAACATAAGAAATCATGCAAGGTTACCGGTGCCTAAGAACAAAAATGTATATATGTACACAATTTGGAACAAGATGGTGAAACACACAAGTAAAACCAAACCTCTACCTTAAGTTAGACTTTGAAACTCCGTCTTGTGAATCCAAACTCTACCTTACGAAATTATTTTAAATTTTTTACTGAGCGATGGTTCGAACTTGGAACGTTGGAGTTGTACGCAAAGGACAAAAATTAAAGACTAGTGCCTTTGAAGGGCATTCCAGCGAATTGCCCTTAGAAAACATCAAAGAAGCGTAGCTTTTGTACCCAAGTTTGAATTTTTGCAACTTTTACCCTTAGCGTATATCCCTGTTTATGACTTGCACCCTATCTTTTCATCTTCTTCCTTTTTTTTTTTTTTGACGAAATGCACCTTAACATAACTTTTGCAGTAGTATATGCATGAAACACAACATTAGACATCAAAATTCTCTCCAAACACACGAGGAAAGACGCATATTCATTTTCCAGATAATGCTGCACAAAAGATTGCCAAGTAGTCAAATACACCATTATTGGAAATAATAATTACAAAATTATAGGAAACCAAAATAGTAAAAGGTGCTTTGGTTTTTATTAGCTCAAGGAGTAATGATTTTGTTTTAAATTTCTATGATGTCCCAACAAGAAGAGTTGAATTTAGCATGAAAGAATATCAAGATTCTATTCTACAAGATGCAAAGTTCTGTCAAGGTAATTCTCTATCACATAGTTCTTCTACCATTAACAGCGTAAAGTAATTTTTACAATATCAAATCATATAAAAATTTACAATTCTAGATAATTGTTCATAAAAAATAAAATTAATACCATAAAAAAGTAAGATTGGTTACATATTTCAACATATTAAAATATATTAAGTGTAAAAAATTCATCCAAAAGATATTAATCGTAAATGAAAAGATTTTTTTCCATAAAAAGACAAAAATAGAATCACATTTATATCCATATAGAATATACAAGAAGAAGAATCTTTGATATGTCTGAGTATGAAAAAAGTATGTATAATTAATAAACTTTATTATTTTGCTTCATTTCCTTGACTTTTGTTCCTATATTATAACTTAAAAAAAAAAAAATAGATAAAAGATTTCTTAATATTATCAGAAGATTCATTTCAGTTGATAGACTTTGCTCTACAATTTAATGTAGTTTTATAAATTGATTGTGTAAGCTAATTTTTATAATATTAAGTTATCTAAAAGATATTGCGGATAACTGTCCATCAAATATAGAATTTGGTAACATCAAAATAAGATACGTTACCACAATATGTTAGACCACAATATGTTAAAATACATTAATAGTTTAAAAATATAAAAAGTTTTTAACTATCGATGAGTTTTACATCTTTGATGATTAGCAACTTACTACTTAGAACTGAGTTACTACTGAGTACTGAGTTTAACACATACAAATCAACAATGTAAGGAAATTACACTATCACATTATTTTTGTCCATTATAGTATGTAATCTGTCTTTTTTCCAGATTATAAATCTTAATTTTTATGGATAATTGTCCGTAAATATCTTTGTATGGTCCGATAGTATAATAATTACTTTACATTCTTGCTACATGTATGTAAGTAAAACTCATTAATAATTAGTTATCATATATATTTACATACAATTACCTTATAATTAATATAATAATTGTTTGATTTTATATTATTTTACTAGGAACTTCATGAACTTGGATGTCGTAAGATTATAGCGAGTATGGGTTTCCTCCAGTTGGTTGTTTTCCAGTTCAAATGATAGCAAAATCTCCATTTCATAGAAGTTGCATTGAAAAAGCGAACTCAGATTCTCAATCTTCTAATAAAGAAACTTGAAGAATTGTCGACTCATTTACAAGCACAACTTTCTGGAAGCAAAATATTATATGCAGATATCTACACTCCTACATTAGACATCATCGATAATCCACCAGAATATGGTAAGTTTTCAATTATGTTACTTGAATTCCCTAAAAAATATATTGCGGGGTACGTATCGAATCCTTAAAAAATAGTGCAAATTTTAGAATTCGACACGAGTACGAGACAACGATAGCATTTTTTGAGAGTCTGAAACTATATAGGTTGTCAGTGCTTCAATTCATTTGCTATCTTTGTGTTAATACATTGTAAAACTAATTTATATTATATTCTCTTTATATTATCGGTTGTTTTAGGTTTTTATACGCGCACCAAAAAAATTATTTTACTGTGAAGCATAATCATGTCATGATTTTTTAAATCTATCTTAATAGTCTTAATCATAAGAGTAATTGTTTCAAATATCCTTTAACTCTTTTTTTCCCGGCAAATATTGGACCACTCGGGGGAATCCCCGAGTGGCCTTTTATTAATAATAGAAGAACCTCAAAAAAGGAATAAGTACAAATAAGGGAGGCTAGGCCTTACCTTACAAATCTTAATGAGGTCAAATACCTCTACTATTACTAGCAAGCATGTAACAAATAAGAACTTGAAAGAACCCGATACTCTATGATCATCACTGTATTTATGGCACACTATATGATGATATAACAAATGATGATACTAATAACTGATAAAATAAAGCAAGAAAGAAAGTAGAGAGGAGCCCATTCTTCTTTGCACATCTAACAAATCCTAAAATCTGTAACCCTTTATCAATTTAGTTCTTCTCCTTGTGCCCTTTCCCCAACCTATTCAAGAGTTCTTGAAATACATAATTCTTCTTAGATCTGTTCGACCTAGTTGATGTAGTTGAACCTTGTCACCTTATGCTTTCTACCCTCATTGATAGTTTGTCTTGGGACAAACTCCTCAATTGTTATCTTTATGTGAATCGTTGCAATACTAATTTATACTATCCTCGTTCAATGTTATCTGTCTTTTAGTATTCTTACACATCACTTTAGAAAAGTATTTTTTTTTTAATAGTTAAGAATAGTCGTAGGTTTTTTCAATCTATATTAATAGCCTTAATCATAAAAATAATTATTTAGATTATCATTTAACTCTCCTTATATGTCTCACATAATTTATACGGACTAATTGGAACGTAAGGTTGATTTGTAAAAACGTAACGAATGACTTATGTTTTGTCTTTAATGGCAAATAATTTTTAAATAAATTTAGTTTCTCAAATTGGTTAGTATTTGAGACATTGAGATATTATTACTAAAAAGGGTGCAAATGCTATGTAAACCTTAAAAGTATAAGAGGGAGGGGGAGGGGGGGGGGGGGGGGGAATTGTAAATTTTTCGTTACGTTAGTCGACTAGGTTAGACCAAAGAGTCCATCGTTTGCTCGTGAGAACACTAATAGTAAAATGCGAAGGTAAATGACACAAAGAGTTTTATACTTTGGTTCGGATTCAATGTGAATCCTAGTCCAGTCCCTTGGGTTGCAAGGGTGATCTCTGCAGTTTTTCGTTAAAGGTTTGGTACAATCGAGGTTTGAATGGAGTTCCTACGTCTACACTCAATCGCTCTTAATCTTTTTGATACAAAGCCTCACAAGCTGTATTATAACTCTCCTTTCTTTTTTCCTTACACTATAAATCACTCAGACATACAATGTTTATGAAAAGTAAAGTAGAATACTAAGAGAATGAGACTAAGCATATTTCTTGTGTTTGTGAAGCGACCCCTTTATAGGCGTTTTAGGCTCTTCACGCAGAGATCAACCTGGTGGATTTGATCCTTGGAAACGGAATTAACGATCCTATTTCCAAGAATAAGGATGGAGTTGTTGCTGCTTTCCTTGTGCGTTGAGGCAGCATTATCAATCATCAAGATTATTACACTTCATGAGATATTCCTTTTAATGTTGGAGATGGCCTTTCATTCCTTGAAACAATTTGGTACTGCTGGAATATTCCTTCTTTAATGTTGCAGATATCTTTTCCTTTCTTGAACAATTTTGTACTGCTGGAGAGTACTACTGTTAGCCACGTTAGGGCTGGGAAGTCTTCACTTGAGTGAGTCCAGCTCGTTGGGGCTGTTTTGTGGGCTCCCATCTTGTTGGGGCTGTTTTGTGAGCTCATATATATTCCTTGTGCGATTCAATTACTATACCTGCACAAGTAAAATTGTCATCATAAAAACTTGGCACTAACAATCTCTTCCTTTTTGAGGATGACAAGTTTAAATAATATGTAGTCAACTTCCCTGTAACCGATGCTCCTCCCCCTGAATGGGTGGAGGCTCCCCCTGACTAGTCCTTGTAGGCTCCCCCTGAACAGTTGACTGTCTAGTTTTCCCCCTTTGGCATCACTCAAAAATAAAGGCAAAGAAACAAAGAAACATAGATATAGACTTATAACATGTATAAGATACTAAACCAATCAGCACAAAAGGACTAAACCAAAGAGCAGCATAAACACAACCAAACATAAGTCCCACAAAAATATTGTTTAAACAGACCAAAAATAACCAAATAAAAAACTATTCTTGGCGGCGGAAGACTGGACGACGAAGGAAATAGGCTAATATATTCACAATAGCATCCTTCATTTCAGTCAACGGAGTAGTAAGACGTTCAGGAATGGCGCTAACACTGGCTTGAAGCTTGGCGGACAGTTTGACCGCTTTCTTTATAACAGCATCCAGTTTAACTCGCAACTTAGAGACATCAGCACCCGTTTCCTTAGTCGCATCACGAATCTTCTCTACTTGAAACAATGTAGATGCCATTAAGTCTTGAGATGCCTCATAGACATCCTTTAGCACCCAAGAATCATTGCTCAAGACATACCCCATGCTACCAAACACCCTAGAGTTGTAACACTGCTTAACTAGAGTAATGGGATAGTCGACTAAATCGATTTTGTGGACTTCAAGTATGCGGGAGATGAGCATACCATATGGAAGGCTAGAAGGATTGGAAGCACACTCAATCATGTAATTGATGATGATGGAGGACAAAATTGATTTTCTTCTTGGAGAGAAGGCAAAAAGCAAAGATAGCATCACGTTGGGAGATAGTAGAGTAGGAGCCATCACGAGGAACAACAGTAGTCGCAACCATATGAGCAAGCACACGAGCCTCAAAAGAGATGTTGGACGGACTAATTTGAGCAGGAACAGAGGTGGAATTTGAAAGGGTTTTCTTAACATCATCAAAAGACACTTCAAGAGATTCAGGCCAGGAATTTTTGGGTAGTTCGGAAAAATCAGAACAGGTGCAACCAAAAATAAAGTCAAGGACAAAGCAATTTAGCACAATGTGGGTACCAAGAACCATTGTTTCGAGTTCATTAGCCTTAGAAGACCGAAGATTTGCATAAAACATATGAACAGGGGTTTCATACACATGAGGAGGGGTTTTGAAAAAGTTTTCCCAACCTTGATGGACAAATAACTATTTTACCTTACAACATAGAGAAAGCATATGGTCAATATTAACAATCCTACCAGAGACGATGGTTTTGTGTTCAAGAGACGAGAAGAGTTCTTGATGATGGTCATCCCAAAATTTTTTGCGAAGATCAAGGGGTTTATCAGTGATGGTTTTGAGTTTCTTGGAGAAGGTGGAGCATGCAGCATCAGCAAAGGCTCGCTTTCCAAGATTGCAAATTGGAACGGAGTCGGAGGCGTCAGAGGAAGAGGAGTCGCTAGAGGTGACAGAGTCATGAGGAGCAGGAAAGAGACTCTTACCAATTTCCTTGAGCCTTGAGCTTTGGCGTGTGGAGAAAAGAGGGGTTTTCGCATTTTTCGCCATTGGAGAGACGAGAGTACATACGGAAAGGTTGGCAGGGAAAGGTAGAGAGGAAGGTGGAAAGGGTTTATGGGGATACGGATGAAAAACAGGATTTTATGGGGAAAGTAAAAAGAGAAGGGAAGCATGGGAAGATGGGACGGTTATAATTGGGATGGGAATGCAATTTATGGCAAAGATTTGATTAGCCGAAAATTATGGCACAGATTTCAAAAAAAAATTAGACAGATTCATCAATAATTTCCAAGGATCTTCTTAGCATGCAGAAACGTTCTTCAAGAAGAGGCTTAGTAAAAATATCGCAAGTCAAGTTTTCGGTGTTAACAAAAACTATTTCAAAATCTCCCGAGCAACATGATTTCGATAAAATGATGCTTAATATCTATATGCTTGGCCCTAGAATGATGCACAGGATTTTTGGACAGACAGATAGCACTCAAATTATCACAGAAAATTTTAATAGGTTTAAAAAACAAGCCATAATCGCTTAGTTAATAAGACATCCAAATTAGCTGTGTACAAAGATTTCCCAACAAAGAATGTATTCAGCCTTAGTGGTAGAGAGAGAGAGACTGATCCCTGGTTTTTGCTATTCCAGGAAATAAGAGATTTTCCTACAAGCTGGCAAGTACCACGAGTACTTTTTCTATCATCTTTATCACCTGCAAAGTCTGCATCTGAAAAACCTTCAAGTGTAAAATCATTTGTGTTAGGATACCATAAACCATAATTAGGTGTTCCATGAAGGTATTTAATAATGCGCTTGACAGCAGTAAGATGAGATTCCTTTGGAGCAGCTTAGAATCTAGCACACCTGTACACACTAAACATGATATCTGGTCGACTGGCAGTTAGGTAAAGCAACGATCCAATTATACCGCGATACTTAGTTTCATCAACAGGTTTTCCTGCCTCATCCTTATCAAGAGTATAAGTAGGACTCATTGGAGTTCCCATACCTTTTGAGTCAGACATTCCACATTTTTGAATGAGTTCCTTTGCATACTTTGCTTGACATATAAATATTCCACTTTCAGTTTGATGAATTTGTAGTCCCAAAAAGAATTTTAATTCTCCCATCATACTCATTTCGAACTAGCTTTGCATAAGATCAGAGAATTCCTTACACATAGAGGGGTTAGAGCTTCCAAAAGTAATATCATCAACATAAATTTGTATAATGAGATTTCCTAAGGAGGATCGTTTAATAAAAAGTGTTGTATCGATCTTTCCTGGAGAAAATCGTGACTTACCAAGAAAGAGTTTAAACGATCATACCATGCCCTAGGAGCTTGTTTAAGACCATATAAAGCGTTAGTTAATTTTAAAACGTGATAGGGAAATTTTGGATTTTCAAAACACAGCGATTGTTTGACATATACTTCTTCTTCAATGAACCCATTTAGAAAAGCACTTTTGACATCCATTTGAAAAAGTTTGAATTTTTTAAAAGAGGCATATGCAAGCAGAATTCTAATGGATTCCAGCCTGGCAACAAGAGCAAAAGTTTCATCATAGTCAACTCCTTCCCGTTGTGAGTATCCTTGAGCAACAAGTCGAAGCTTTGTTTCTAACTACTTCTCCGGGCCTCATTTAGCTTGTTCCTCGTATACCCATTTTGTGCCAATGATTAACGCGTTTTCAGGTTTGGAAACTAGATTCCATACCTTGTTCTTTTCAAACTGATCAAGCTCCTCTTCCATAGCTTTTACCCAGTATTCATCTTTTAAGGCGTCACCAACTTTCTTTGGTTTATATTGAGAGATAAGAGCAAGATTTACATTATTCTTACTAGATGCTCTAGTTTTCATCCCTTCATTGATGTCTCCAATAACAAATTTCTTTGGATAGTTAGGTTCGCTTCTTCATTCGTTTGGGATTGTTCCAATAGTAACATCAGTCGACTGAGGTGTTTCAGAAGACGACTCATAGGATGCCTTTTCTTCAGCGGGTCCTGTAACCACCGCAAAGAGATATTTGACTGTCTTCTTCATCTGTAATTTTTCTTGCCTCGGCCATGTGATTAGTAGCATCAAATACAACATGAATAGACTCTTCAATAGATAAAGTACGTTTGTTAAAAATTCTATAGTATCTACTAGTAGGAGAATAACCAAGAAATATACCTTCATCACTACGAGAATCAAACTTACCAAGGTTTTCCTTTCCATTATTGTGAACAAAACACTTACATCCAAAAGGATGGAAGTAACTAATATTTGATTTCTTGCCAGTCCATAGCTTATAAGGAGTTTTCTTGAGAATTGGTCTAATCAGACATCTGTTTAGAATATGACACCCTGTACTTACTGCTTCAGCCCAAAAGTGATGTGGTAAGTTTGTTTCTACGATCATTGTTCTTGCCATATCCTGAAGGGTTGTATTCTTCCGTTCAACTACACCACTTTGTTGCGGAGATCGAGCTGAGGAGAAATTGTGTGTGTAACCTTGGTCATTGCAGAATTTTTCAAAAGCCTTGTTTTTAAATTCTCCTACATGATCACTTCTAATGGAAGTGATGTAATATCCTTTCTCACGCTGAACTTTCTCACAAAAAAAACTTAAAATTCTTTAGAGTATCATCTTTATGAGCAAGAAATATTACCCAGGTGAAGCGAGAGAAGTCATCGATTATAACAAATGCATACTTTTTTCCTCCAATGCTAGCAGTTCTAGTAGGACCAATAATATCCATATGAAGTAGCTACAAAGATTTAGATGTAGACACAAAATCTTTTGAATTGAAAGAGTTTCTAGTTTGTTTACCTTTTTGACACGAATCACATATATGATCTTTGGTGTAATTGAGTTTTGGCAATCCTATTACAAGATCATGTCTTGCCAGTTTCTCAACTAGGCGCATACTTGCATGACCAAGCTTCTTGTGCCACATCCACGGATCTTCTCCCATTGAAGCTAGACATATATGACCTGTAGGATTTTTGATAGAGTCCAGAGTATACACATTTTTGTTTCTGCTTCCAGGAAGATTTTTTATCCCAGAAGAGTCCTCTATGACAAAACCTGTTTTACTAAACCTTACCTCAAGATCAGAGTCACATAGCTGACTTACACTTAAAAGATTGTACTTAAGTCCCTTTACCAACTAAACATTAGAAATGTCACAAGAATTATCAAAAGTAATAGTACCAATACCGATTACCGTTCCAGTTGAGTTGTCTCCAAAGGTTACTAATCCTCTATTAAAGTCAGCGACCGATTTGAATAGACTTTTGTTGCCTATTATATGTCTTGAACACACACTATCTAGATACCATTTTCCCTTTTTCTTTTTCTTATGGTGTTCCTGCAAGACATAATTTTTACTTTTGTTTAGGTACCCAAGGGTTCTTGGGTCCTTGATGGTTAGTTTCCAGGCACTTACTTTTCTTAGGTTTCCATACGCATCCAGGTGCATTTGAAAAGCGAAATCTACAGTTATGATAGTCAGGGCCAAGTTTTCCACAATAGAAGCATGTTTGAAAGAGTTTTCCTTCACCTTTACACGGATTGTTTGACCTATGTATTCCAGACTTTCTTCCAGTCGACTTAGAGGTTCTAGTTGATGTATCAGTTTTAAAAAAAAAACTGTCTTCCCTTTAAGATTATCAATCATTGGTAAGACCTTTTTCCCAGTAGACTTATTTTCATCAGTTAACTGGTTTGACTTGGTATAACTGTGACCGGAAGGTTTCAGTAAAATATCTATTTTGGATTGTAAATTGTAAACTTCATTTTGAAAAGAATTTTTTTCTTTTTCGCAGATTTCTAATTTTGACTCCCACTCCTTTTTTTCTCTCTTCAATTTCCTATATTCATCAAAGACATTATTTAGGTCTACAAGAGTTTGATCTAATAATTCTTGAGTTTCTTCACATTTAGAGCAGGGTGGAACTTACCTTGTCGTTTCCTTCGAGAGTCATGAAACACACATTTTCAATTTCTTCGATTCTTTATCTAAATTTCATCTTCACTCCAACCGTCGAAAGCTATTTGTTTTTGATAACTTCTAGTTGGTTTCTTTCTGTCTCGGGACATTCGGATGCGATATGGCCATATTTTCCACATTCATAACACTTCCCATCATTCTTTAATCGCCCAAAGGAAGCCTTTCCTTTTCTAAAGTTTGAGCTTCCTTTTCTATTATTTCTTGATCGTCTCATGGCTTCTATCACATGCCTGGAAATCATGGCAACTTCTTCTTCTTCTTTAAAGTCATCATCAGACTCTTCAACTTGAGCCTTGAAAGCAACCACATTCTTCTTTTCATCCTTCTGATATCTTTGAATGTGATTTTTTTCAAATGCTATCAGATTTCCTCTTAACTCATCATAAGTGAACTTATCCATATTTTCATCTTCCAGGACAATTGCTTTGGTTTCCCAAGTTTTTGGTAGACTTCTAACAAGTTTTCTTACTTGTTGAGAATTGGTGTAAGTTACTCCAAGGGATTTGAGTTCTCCAATAATCTTGCTGGATCTTGTAACATTGATTCAATGTTCTCATCGTCCTTCATCATGAAGGCTTCATAATCGTGTCTTAGAGCATCAATTTTTGTTTCCCTTACCTTTGATGTTCCTTCGTAGGTGACCTCAAGCTTATCCCACATTTTTTTGGGAGTATCACAATTTGAAAATTTTGCATACTCTTCTCCACTTACTGCACAGTAGAGCAAGGCTATTGCCCTGACATTTATTTGCAGTGTCTCTTGTTGTTCTTTGGTAATGTCATGTGATTCCAGATCAATTGTTGAAGTATCCGTTTCTTCCTTGTTTTCAATGCTGGTTTTTGGAATGGGTTTAGGCCCTTTCTTAATCACACAAATTTCGTACTTGATAATCTGTCGATCGCACAAATATTTTGAACCTTTCCTTCCAATGGCAATAGTGTTCACCATTGAAGTATGGTGGTCTTGTTGTGGAGGGCCCATCTTGTAATATTGCTCCAGGAATTTGATATCCAGCCATTTGATCTTTTCTCATGTGCGGTTAAACAACTGAAAGTGAGACCTAGCTCTGATACTAATTGAAAGTGCAAAAGGGGGAGTGAATTGTAAATTTTTCATTCTATTAGTCGACTAGGTTAGACCAGTAGTCGACTATTTGCTCAGAGAACACTAATAGTAAAATGCAGAAGGTAAATGACACAAAGAGTTTTATACTGGTTCGATTCAATGTGAATCCTAGTCCAAATCCTTTGGGTTGCCAAGAGTGATCTCTGCAGCTTTTCGTTAAAGGTTTGGTACAATCGAGGTTTGAATGGAGCTCCTACGTCTATACTCAATCGCTCTTAATCTTTTTGATACAAAGCCTCACAAGCTTATTATAACTCTCCTTTCTTTTTTCCTTACACTATAAATCACTCAGACATACAATGTTTATGAAAAGTAAAGTAGAGTACTAAGAGAATGAGACTAAGCATATTTCTTGTGTTTGGGAAGCAACCCTTTTGTAGTTGTTTTAGGCTCTTCACGCAGAGAGATCAACCTAAGGGATTTGATCCTTGGAAACGGAATTAACGATCCTATTTCCAAGAATAAGGCTGGAGCTGTTGCTGCTTTCCTTGTGCGTTGAGGCAGCATTATCAATCATCAAGATTATTACATTTCATGAGATGTTCCTTTTAATGTTGGAGATGGCCTTTCCATCCTCGAAACGATTTGGTACAGCTGGAATTTTCCTTCTTTAATGTTGCAGATATCTTTTCCTTTCTTGAACGATTTTGTACTGCTGGAGAGTACTACCGTTAGTCACGTTAGTACGGGAAGTCTTCACTGAGCGAGCCCACTGCTCAGTGTTTTGTGGGCTCCCATCTTGTTGGGGCTGTTTTGTAGGCTCATATATATTCCTTGTGTGATTCAATTACTATACCTAAACACGTAACATTGTCATCATAAAAACTTGACACTAACAAACTTTCCATGTTCCCATGTATAGGCATAGTTTTGTTCTTATATAGAAAATAAACAATCCATTCTTTTTGCATATGTGGGAACCTTCTGAGCAATTTCAACCAAGGTTCTTTTTGTACGATGATAATTTACGGATTAATTCGTGTACATTTTAACTATTTTATTAAATACCTATTATTTTTACCTAAACCCGTACCAAATAACTTTGTCTATCCAAAGGGTGTAATCATATAAAATGAAGGGCGGACAATTGAACAACTTTCATAGAAAAATTATACTATGTAAATAAGTAAAAATTATTTTTATACATATATATTACATCTTCTACGTTGTAGCAAATAACCATCTGCTAAGAGGTTTTTCCTGAAAGTGAAACTCGTATAATAAATGTGTCCCAGGGAGGTAGGAATAAATCAGCGTTTTATCTCTGTTGGAATTTAAGCTCTGATATCCAAGATTTGCACTCACTTCATTAATCACTAAGCCACATAATTAAGTGGGTGTCAATATCAATTTTCAGCCAAGTTTATACTCTACAAACCTCCCCCCATCACATTTTTATTCTTCTTGTGAATCAGAAAAGGTTTCTTATTTTACATAATTATGACAGGATTCAAAGAAACCAAAAGGAATTGTTGCGGAACTGGATTATTTGAAGCAGGACCCTTGTGTACAAGAATATCTCCAATTTGTTCAAATACTTCACAATATGTTCTCTTTGATTGCATTCATCCAACTGAATCAACTTATTGTCATATTTCTGGGTACTTAGTGAAGGACCTTGTCCCAAAGTTCTCACCCATTAGTAGCATTTGATTTATTACATAAACATTACTAAGTGTTATATTTTCCATGCGTACGAAAACAGTGTGGCAGACCTATTTTATTTAAATTATATCTGTATGTATTTGAGGAATTACCAAAAGGTCATTTGTTTTGATGTATAAGGTCTTACATGGATTGTGTGTCCGAAAATTGTTATGTGAAGAATAAATGATATAAGGATTGTTATGTGGAATAAAAAATATGGGAATTAGTTTTTAGAAATTTCTTATTGTAAGGGCATTTCGTCTTTAGATACTCTTATTCATACTCATACTCTTATTCATACTCTTATTCATGTATTATTAGTACATGTATTAGTTATTTCACCTTCTATCCCGTATAAAACAAGTATCATGGATCATGCAGAAAATATTGAAGGCAAATAAACATGTGAATGCAGCGGGTTATACAATGCAAGAACTAACAGATGACTAGGTTTCCTACAAAGCAGTTCTATCAGAGAATCAAAGATGTTTTTCCAAAAGTTGGGTAGAGAATTAGATTGGCTGCACATGGGAATTTATATACAAGAGATAGACTACACAATTGGGGAATCACAAATGCTACAGCTTGCCCCCTATGTGAACAAATGGATGAATCCCACTCTCATCTATTTTTTGAATGTGGATACTCTAGTCAACAATGGCAGAAACTCTTGTGTTGGCAAGGAATACAAAGGAGCAGTTTCAACTGGGATGCAGAACTTGCACTAGCTACTCAATATGCCAAAGAAAAGACTGCTACAGATTAAGTTTATAGGATGTCTCATGCTGCTGCTGCTGTGGACCATATTTGGAAGGAATGAAACTTGGGATGCTTTCAAAACAAGAAACAGTCGGTGAATAATTTGGTAAGGAAGATCATTCAAGAAATATGCTTCAGGGGGAACATGAAGGCAACAGTTGCTCAATGGCCAACTAGATTTAACTTCTATCATGTTTAGTTACCTTGCAGATGAGGAAAGTTAGTAGAAAGTATGGTGCATTGCTTTGTAATCGTATAGTCTAGTCTAAGAGTATGGTAGTATGGCTGAAGTATCGGGGCTAATGTCCAATACTCAGACCATTGCTATGTACTGTCCATCAATTTTGGTAATGAAATCTTTTATTTACCCAAAAAAAAAAAAAAACTTAGATTCTCGTACAACTTGTACTGTATTAGTTATAGAATGTTTAGTTTTCGGTATCAAAATCTGCATAACTTATGGTGATTTTAATACCGGAAACCAAACATGCTATAAAGCAATACCGATTTATCTGCCAAGATGAACTTGGCTTATACCTCAAACAAAAGAAACTTGAATTAACCCAAAGATTTCATTTTGCTGCTCTCTCAGGAGGTGAATTACACTGTTTATCTCTATCAACAAAAATAAAAAAATATTTTATAATCAGAAATTCCTGAGGATCAGTGGCGTACAGTTCAAAACTCGGTGGGATAATGAACCCACTCCTCTACCATTTTCCGCTACCAAGATTTTGTCTGCGACAAAGTTTGAACCCATGACGAGCGCCTAGATCACACATCACGCATTGAGCTCGTACCTTAGACCAAAGGCCCGGGCAACAAAATAACAAATAAATAAATATAGTTCATTGTCACAGATTCTAGAGTAATTTCTGCTATATCCACCATGAAATGGGTCCTAGTCCATCAGCATCAAGAGATCCCTGATAATGTACAGACAAGAAAAATTCAGAGTTCACGGAATAAGCATAAACTAAACTTTTTTGCTCACTAAGTCTTACTGCAACAAGAATAATGGAGAAAAAATTTCAAACTCAACCATATGCAAGACTATGATTAACAGAAAAGGGATAAAAGCTCAGCAACGTTACGCGTTACGCAGAAAAACAAAAAGTGGAAATGACATGAACACACCATCTATTAAGTATCACAACAACATAATACCCAGTGTAATCCCACGAGTGGGGTCTGGGGAAGGGAGAGTGTACGCAGACCTTACCCCTATCTTGAAGGTAGGGAGGCTGTTTCCGAAAGATCCTCGGCTCAAGAAAAAGTAGGGCAAAAGGTCAGACAAGAATTGACGAAAGTAAAGAAGCCATGGCAAAATACCATAAATAATTATTAGGAAGAAAAGTAACAGTAACTGCAGCAAACTAATACGATATACAAAGTACAAGACATAACAGATAGTAGCAGAGAATCAAAGGGCAGGAAACAACAAAGATAATACTACGCCTACTAGTATGAAGGGATACATGAGACAACGCTCTACTACGCCTATTAAGTATCACAAATAAAAGATTACTAGATATGGCCAGTAAAGCCTAATCTTTCCACTAGAGTTCCGACCATTATAGTTCAGGACATCTAGGTAACAAAGTGACCACCTATGAGTGTCATGGTTTATAGCCTGTTTAGCCAAATTTCTAAAATCAGCTTATTTTGAAAAGTACTTTTTTCCAAAAATGCTTTTCAAAAAAATAATTTTGGCGAAAAGCAGTTTGTGTTTGGCCAATTAATTTGAAAAGCGCGTTTGAAAAATAATTAATGTTTGGCCAAGCTTTTAAAAGGTGCTTCTAAATGTATTTTTCTCAAAAGTACTTTTGGGCAAAAGCTATTTTTTTTAGCTTCTGAAAAACTGTTTTTGCTACTCTCTAGAAGCACTTATTTTCTCCTAAAAGCTTGGTCAAACACTTTACTCTTTTTTAAAATAAGCACTCATACAAAAAAAATAAGTACTTTTGGAGGAAAATAAGCTTGGCCAAACAAGCTATTAGTAAAAGTTCCTCCGGCCTTTAACCAGAAGTCTCGAGTTTTAGCCCAGTGGGCTTATAAGACGCGAGATGCGGATTATCAGGCAGTGGGTTCTGGAGACTGATCTGCATTCCATTTTAACTCGGTTTCAAGGTATAACCACTTAGTGTAACTAAATGCTACTGGTAAACAAAATTGCTTCATCCAAAATTCCAAAGATTAAATCCTCTGAAGTTTCACTTCATGAAGTGAATGATGTGACAGATACTCCATCATCGACTACTCAGTTAATGTCCTATTTTAAACGTAAATGCCACCAGTAAAATGGGTGTAATTACAGATCAAGAGTTTACGTATGGGCTATGGCACAAGAAATCCAGTGCATCCCAAGCATTAAAACCTCCTAACCAGCACTTAGCGACAAGATTATACAATCAAACTTCTCTATAACCGCGTGAATATTGTTATAATGGACATATTATTTATAACACAGCATGAAAATCGGTTCCAGCAAAAACTGGGCCGTTATAGTGAAATATTGTTATAAAGGATGATCGATATAGAGAGGTCTGACCGTATCAATTTAATAATAGGAAAGGAAAAAATATACAGCAGGAATGAAGTTAAGAGTTGACATACCTTTATGACCATAGGTGCAAATGGCTTTGAATCTTTATCTTGCTCAAGAGGTATTGAAGGATAACTAACATTATGAACTTGGAACCTAATCTGCAATTCATATAATCAATGTCAAAATTTTCAAGTACATCATTCGACAAACGGTGCAACAGTAGCAAAAGTGTTAGGTTTAACAACCTCATCTACGCCATCAATAGGATATTCCTGTTCATCAAACGTCCATATCCACCTGACTTGGTTCCTGAAAATGGACAATAAAAGCATATGCAAAGAAACTTAAGAGATGTATGATTCAGAAAGACCAAACGGTACATGAGATCGCACCACAAAATTAGATGTTGAGAAAAGGTAAGTTAGTCGTTTTAGTCCCCTAGATATTGACTCAGTCCAATTTTGATCCGTGTGATATTTAGCTAAGCACATTCAACCTTCAATTCATTAAAATCTGCACTTTTTTTTTTTTGATCCCTTTTCTTCTGAATCTTCAAAGATTTTACGCATTATATACTATTACATTATCTAACTACCCATATGTTACGTTAAATTTGCATTGTTACTCCATATTTGAGAGTGATTAAGTTCTAAAAATAGTTCAAATATAATATTATCTCGTATATAAAGGGATCAAACCACTGAAGGTTAAATGTGCTTAATCATATTTTGCAAGGACCAAAATTAAAGTTTACCAATAATTGAAGGACCAAAAGTGTTATTATCCCTTACTGTTTTTGTAGATTTGGCCCCTCTAGAAAGAACAAGGGATAATTTCAAAGACCCGCACTCGGGCCCCAACCAATCAGGATCCGCGCTGCGTAAGGCCTATTAGAAAGACCAAGTAGTTGATGCGATCGCACTACATTCTAGAATAAGGGATAATTTGAAAGACCCGCACTCGGCCCCCAACCAATCAGGATCAGCGCCGTGTAAGGCCTATTAGAAAGGCCAAGTAGTTGATGCGATCACACCACAAGATTAGATGTTGAGACAGGAAAACACTTACTGGTTTTCCGGATCAGGTTCAGAACGTGATGGAACTGGCATTAGAGGTGCGGGTACATAAATGTCACTGAAAAATCCAAGCGACACTGCCAAGGACAAAGAGAAACCAATATTAAGATGCCTTTTCTGGAAGTTTATCTTCATCAATTAACATGCACCTTATATATCACTGGAAAAAAATTAATGAAAAGGAAAATCTATACTAGCCCATGAATTCCGCAAATGATAGTCTGAGAACAAGCCTTTCATTATGCAAAAACTTAGTTATCCTCTGCCAAACTAAAGCGGAAAGTAGCTAATAAAATATTCCCAGCATATAATTCCTGAACTAGAAAAATGTGTTTTCATCAAGTGTTGTTCTGTATTAATATTTAATGAGACTACATATTTTTAATCATTAAGGAACTATGACTAAAATATCCTTCAATATTTTCATGGTTCAAACAAGTAAAAGTTCTCAGTGCTAGATAGTTGTAAACAACACTTGGACAAATGTTTTTCCAAAACATATACCACAGAAACTTCAACAGAGAAAAATTGGATGAGAATAAATTGATGCTTACAGCGCAAACCCTCTGCATTGGACTCTTTGAGTCTAGCAGTTATTACTTCTCCAACAAATGGGCGAAACACTACCAGTCTAAACTTGACCTGCAAGATACCATGATTATTCTGTATTAATGAGCACGCTATCACAGAAAACTACAAATAATAGAAAGCTGATTGCTTATAGCCCTTAGGGTTCGTTTGTTAGGGTGTATTAGGTGAATAATGTTGGTATAAGAATAATGCTGGTATAAAAATTTAGTACAATGTTTGGTGAATTTAAGTCTAGTACAACTAATACCAATGTTACTTATACACCCTATTCAGTACTATTCTTATACATAGTAAAGCATGGCATTAACCATACCAGCACTATTCTTATACTTGGGGCTTGTTTCGTACGAAGGATAAGGGATAAATAATCCCGCAATTGAATTTGAGATGAGTTTATCCCACATTTGGTTGGGATAAAATCGTGGTATAACTATCACCGGGATTAGTTATCCCGGGATCGTAGTGTTATTTTATCCCTTGTGGGAGGGCGGAATAACTAATCCCGTTATAAGTAATCCTGCGATAACTTGTTTCTCAACCAAACGACCCCTTAGTGCTCTATTAAGTACTATTCAGAATTATGCAATGCATGTTATTTTAATACAACACACTAAACAGTTGATAAGAAATAATACCAGCATAATTAATCCCAGCACTGCTAATCCCAGCATAACTTATTTCGAACCAAACGACCCCTTAGTCGCATGACACAATTGAAAAAACTGAAATGCTATTCCAGAACCAGCTCATAAACTATAGTAAAAATCGATTATTCTTTGGCTATTATGCTGTCCAGCCAGGATTCATCATTTTTCCTTCTAATTGAAAGGTCACCATTCTGTTGTAGGCAAAAACAAGGATATCGAGCACTTTTTTCCAAAGATTGAGACATCAGATCCTTATATAGATCATGTCAAGGAGGGGGTAACAGATTTATTAGAGGTCAAAAATACTTGCAGTTATCACATAATCTTTTAGAAAATTGAGGGAAGAACCCTTTTTTTTTCTTTTTTTTTGGGTTGGATCAGTTAAGGGGGCTGATTTAGAACAAAGTTATGGCTATGGTGAGATCCCAATAATCACCCTTCAAATCCAGAGCAAGAAAAAGGTGCACTTTCAATTCCAAGTACAGGGCAGTGATACTCATAAAGCCAGAGAACTTATCAACTGAAATCATTTTATATTAAAAGAAAACAGTTTCAACGAGCGGGGTTGGAAAATGGGAATCTCTCACGAGGGGCAATAATACATGTTTGCACAATCCATTTAAGTTAAACTAAGAATAATTAACTGCAGCAACAAGTAGAATACCGTATATGTTGAGGCCCCTTCACTTGGATAGATAAAACCACCATCTATGGAGCGAATATCGTAAATAGATATGGCAAGGCCCAAATTTGCAATAACCTGGGCATCATGTCAAAGAGTTAGTCTCTTTTAATGATGCTAAATCTTTTTGAGTTGGGAAATGGATTGAAAACAAAAATGCAGCCTCAAAAGAGAAGAAGAAAGCAAACCTTATCCACAAAGAGACCCTCAAGTTCTCCTCTGATTGATTCATTGAGTGGAAGACTTAGGAGATGAGGCGGCAATCTCAGTGTGTGTTCTATTAAACTCAGATAAAACATGCCTCCTTAAATCTGTAGCAAGATACACAACAAAATATTTACCAACTAGACAAAAAATACACACTTGCGAAAAGTCTAAATTTGGTAGACTTGCAAAAGAAAGACTATAAAACATGTTGATAGATTTGCAAAAGAAAGACTATAAGACATGGCTCTTTATCTCATGTGGATCGTTTTAATCTACAACATATATCTGTTTTGTTTTGTTTTCAGCAAGGATCCATGCAAAGTAACCCATCAAAGAATATTCTTGGCCTCGGTCCTCTCCATTCTAACAAATTTTCAAGGTTCTCATATGCAATCAAAAGAGTATTAAATATTTGTTGAACGGATTCAAGTGATCATATTGGGTAATTAGATAACACAGACCAAGTCCACTTAGTCGTCTAATTACGCTCAAGCGATCACTGTGCTCCTTGCGACATCGGCCAGTAGACGAAGCTATGATTGGGTACTTCACTTTAAGCTAGCATACAAAGAAGCTCTTTGTTTTATCGACAAAAGATAGATAACTACAGTTGTTTGACTTGGTGTGCAGATGCACCGTCCCATCATATTACTCCCCAAAAAGGTGCAAAAGTATAACCTATGTTGCTCTGACTCTTCAAAAAATTTGGCAGGTGCATGTCAGATCCTCCAAAAGTAGTGCATCTTTTTGAGGATCCGACACGGATGCTGCAACATTTTTGGAGAGTCCGAACAACATAGAGACTGCATAAGCTATCAAGCTATACATTTAAATTTTTAACAATAAACGAAAGAATATCGTTTCACTCAAAGTACATCGAGACGGTGTCAATAAGTTATTTAAAAAGTAAGATACTAAACTTGATCTCAACCAAAAAGCCGGGAGGGTTACGAAAAAGTTAGCTATGGCTCAGCCACAACTATTGTATTGTATAAATATAACAAACATAAAGAAGCCAAAAAAACAAAAACAAAAAACAAAAAAAAAAAAAAAAGAAACTCTACTAGTGAAAGCATAATTCAAATATATTACTCCATTACGATTATAATGATAACTATCCAGCAGTTTCACCTTGTATAACGAAAAAAAAAACAAAGCATCAATCAAGATTTCGAATTTTCGATAGCAATTGCTCAATTAATACCTTATTTGTTGTATAATACCATCACAAAAATCAATCAATCAAACAAACAGATTCAAATCTAATACCATCACAAATAATCAAATTCCAAGCCCTAGCATATTCAACACAAACAAAAAACATGAAAAAAAAAACTAAAATTTCTTTTCAATAATAGACAAACCTTGAAATACTTATACGAAACCCCTGTTTTTGTTAGATATATGCATTGTATGTTTATAAATATATATATATATATATATATATATATATATATGAAGTTTTTGGGTTATGTTTATATAAGGATACGATTTAGGGTTTTATCTTTTTGATTTGGGAAATTTTTGAGAGAGAAAAAAAAATGGAAGATTGAACAGTTAGGGTTATACAGAGAAAAATTGGGGGGTGGGCGGGGGGGGTTCATTAAAGATGATGACTTGGATTGTTTTGTTGTATGTTTATGTTAAATACCTAAATTAGCCCTTATTAATCTAAACGATGTAAAAGAAGTATACTATTTGCAAAGGGATCCTCGATGTTTTCCTTTTTGTTGTTTGAACCTTAAAATCGAAGGGGGTTATTCATTCAAGATAATGACTTGGATCGTTGTGACGTTGTGAATTTCCTAACTAGCCCCCATTAATCTAAAGGGTGTGGGAAAAATGTAGAATTTAAAGTGTCCTTGATGTTTTTCTTTTTGTTGTTTCACCCTTAAGTTTAGCCCTCCACTTAGTGTCTGGAGAATTCTGAGTAATTTACTCGAGCTCTATCCAGGCTTTTTGCCAAAAATACTTCTTCTGTTCTTCAATGGTGCATACTAATAGTCTGTTTAGCCAAGCTTCTATAATCAGCTTATTTTAAAAGTATTTTTGGTAAAAAGCAGTTTCTGTTTGGCCAATTAGTGTTTGGCCAAGTGTATTTTTCTCAAAAGCGCTTTTCAGAAAAGGACTTTTGGGCAAAAGGTATTTTTCTTTTTTTTAAATTTTCCGAAAAAGCTATTTCGATTAAAGGAAGCTTATTTTCTCTCAAAAATTTGGCCAAATACATCTAGTTTTTTTTTTTTAAAATAAACACTTTTTAAATAAACTTGGTCAAACAGGCTATGAATACCAAACCAACTTTAGTTAGGTTCCGTTAGGTTATTTTTTAAATTTGGTTCGGTTTCAGTATGTAATATGCATCAGGAAAATTATTCATACTATCTGTTTATCTCAAGTATAAATTACACGAACAAAAATCTAAAAAGTAACTCAGAAATATATATCAAGGAAATTGCAATGAATAGAAAAACGAAAAAACGCTATTCTTTTTTCTTTCTTCTTCTTCATATAAGTTATTGAGAATAGTAGAAAAAACAGAGAAGAAAGGAGAAAAAAAACGCTAACCTTGTTTAATTTTTGCAACTCAAATTGCTCTTCTTTAGTGGGAAGGAACATATATTTTGAGGGGCCAAAAATTAAAGAACGGCGCTTTTTGAAGAACAATCCGTGCAAAAAAATGGTGAAAGGCGAATGATTTGGTTTTGGGCTTTGCTTCAGAAGTTAATGACAATTTGGGCTCTGCGTGTGCTGTTAGGCATTTTGTTTTGGGCTAGGCATCAAATGATGGCGACATAAGTTTATATTTTATCATCATAATATTTTAAAAATTATATATTTTAGGCATAAGTTAATTGCTAAAGGGAAAAAATTAAAGACTAGTTCATATGAAGGACAAACCGTGCAAAGGGGCTAGAGTTTGCCTAAAACCAAATATCGAAGTATTAGGAAAGATAAAAGAGAAAGTTATATAAATACAAGTAAATAAATAAAATATTTTGTAATCCATAACTATTAATTAAATTACATAATCTACAATATATACTCTATATTTAGGGTATATGTATGACTTTATGATAGGAACCCAACAAGTACAAGGCCATTCACTAGGAGTCAAGCAAGAGAACTTCAAGAGTTGCAAGCCTTGTTCATGAAGAAGGAAGCCTTGAAGGAGATTAGAGAGAAGACGTCTCGGATTTACAATGTTTGGGAGTTGGCATTGGAAGAGTTACAAAGTGGCTAGAAGCGCAAAATGGCTAAAACTGAAACTATGGGGCTAAGATTGCAATTAGAGGTCATACTTGCAAGTTATGAGGTTAGAATGGCAATTGGAGGTCATAATTGCAAGTTATGAGGCTTTGGATGCAACTGAAAACCCATGTGGGTATTTTTGCAAAAAGAGCCACTTTAGGGCCTTTTAGTGTAATAGGCATTAGTATAAACAGTTCTTTTCATCCATTTGGAAGATTTAGCTTGAATATTGTGTGAACTCAAATATTGAGAGATTTTAGTTAACAGATAGTTTGTTTGGTTACCTACACTGAGTGTGATTTCATTGTTGCAAAGTGAATTTGCTTATCCATTGAATTCATCTAGATTGCTCATTTGTGGTTTCCAATTGAATCTTCTAATTGATTCAAATTGCTTTGGTTCTTTTGGTTGAATTCACAATAGGAGGGTCTAAGTTTCATATACTTAGATTTGCCTATATGGTTCATTACTAATTGGGTCAAATATCTATCCTCTATTCTCCTTAATCCCCAAATCTTCATCTATCTTTTGTTTCCTTTATTTTTGTTTAATTCTTAGAGTTTCCTTAGGTTATTTGTTATCACTTTATACCATAAATAAAAAAATATTGCTATGAATAAAAGGCTAATAATAAGGAATTTCCTATATTAGTGATAACCAAATTAAATACATATCAGAACACATTAATTACTTTTCTCAACATCCCAATATACTTAGCTAGCATTTTAATCCATAAAAAAGTATAGTACTGTTTATATGATATATTATACAATTCCTTGAACAAATATATATATTCTTGTACTTATATATTACGTATATATATATATTTGACCACATAAATTATTGTATATATTAGGCATATATTGTTTATTATATTAAATATATACAAATATAAACTTAATTGATTTAATTTTCCTATTTCATGGAAGAGAGAGAAAAAAATTGAATAATTAATATGTGATGGCAGAAAGGAAACTAAGTTTTATGGAATGGGTTGTCAATTATTAATTAAGTTCCAATTTTAGTGGTAATCCATAAGTAATTATATTATTCTTTCTATATATTGTATATTATATATTTTATATGTTAATGTAGAGTACAATTGGTTGGCACATAGAGTAATACATTTATATATTAGGTATATCGTAATATTATATACTATATACACAAATAATATTATTATATTATATACTATATATAATATACAAACTTAAATATACTAATTTCTACTATTATATTCACAAATATTTTGTTATCATCTTTTTAGTTAAATATACCAATTTGAATATACCATATACTTTTTAAGTTATATTTTCATGTACATTTCTTATACCATATTTCCATATACCATATCTTTTCATGTACTTTTCTCTATATTAATATTTTCAAATAATTTTTTTTAGTCACAAAAAAATAATTGAATCATCATCAAGTGAAATTAAAAAAAAAAAAAAGAATAAAAAGGAGGAAATGAAAGAAAAAAAAAGTCCTTTTAAAACGGTAGATTGAACATGGGATTTGAAGTTGATTTTGTTATGTTTATTTGGATAATTACATTCTAATGATTTTGAAAGAAAGAGAAAGTAAAAAGTGTATATGCATTAATGGGAAAATCTCAAAAAAAAAAATGGTAGTAACTCCTAATATTAAGTATTATTAATATTTTAGGAATGTGAAAAGTTGTATTTTTGTAATTTAGAAGTTAAATTTTGAATAAGTTGTATTTATGTAATTTTTTGAAAGTAGTTGTAATCTTTTTAATTACCATTTGAAAAAGTTGTATTTGTGTGACTTTTCCAAGATAGAACTGAGAACGGACCGAAGTACCAAAGAACTGAAATCGAAGAACCAAATTGATTCGATCTAGTTTGATTTTTTTATTTTTCGATATTTATGCCCACCGGTGAAATCCAAACCAATAATAAGCATTCATATTTTAATGTCACCCCTAGTATCCAAAGCAATAATTAGTATTCATCTTGTAAGATCCAACGAAAATTTAGAAAAACATGAAAATATATATTTCAATTTATCGTTTCTAATGCAAATCTTGGGAAATTGAAAAACAAAATATTAAAATTTTTGGAAAAAAAAAAAAGATTTATTGCTTTTATTATGCCACTATCCTAGAAAATAAGAAAATTATGGATTAACATGGGGATCTGAATGTGCTGTGTGATATGAAAGAAAATGTTTGTTTTGTATTAGATAAACTTGTAGAACTTTTATTTTATTTCGTAATTGTAATCCATTATCCTTTTCAGACTGTTTATCATGTTTTTATAGTTTTTGTCATGGCTTATTCGCTTTCGTTAATTCTTTTTTTCGTACTGCTTTGATCCATGAACTGCTAGTTTATGTGCCGAGGGTCTACGGAAAACCACCTCTATATCTCCCAAGGTAAGGGTAAAGTCAGCGTACACTCCGCCGTCCCCAAACCCCACTTTATATTTTGTTGTTGTAATTATAATCCATTAATAATCTGACAAAGGGGATTTTTATCTGCACAAATGGTACTTTAAATTTGGAACGAGTATGAAGAGATTAACGATACTTCTTTATCCTGTTGAGTTTTTATGCTAGATCGGTCGCGCAAGATCTTTGGTCTTTATCTGAATCAATGAAAAAAATGAGATCACATCTTATGAATTTGTTGGGATAATTTTTCTATGAAAACTATGGAGGAGTCTGAAAAATCGGGAGGGAGAGGGAGCCCTTCACCCGGAGGAGGATATATTTCATTCACATCATTCGGGCTCTTAGAATATGGTTTCTTTGGAGCTTTTTTATAATTTTATTGTATCAAAAGGTCTAATGAATTGAAATTTATCTATTAATCTAGTTCATTTCAAGGCAAGCGAATCATTTATGAAGAAGAAATGAGCTTTAGGAAAAAAGATTCGGAGTTTTTACAGTGAAATCATGTATAATCAAATAAATTAACTAAACCATAGTGTTTTCAAGCATAAACTTCCGAAATTTTATGACATAATTTTTTTTCCTCTACCTGAATTCGCACTAATTCCGTATCATGACAAATAATCACTGTTAATGTGAATTATAATCCACCTACATGCATCACTCTGTCCAAAGTGGGAAGATCGGTTTTATGATATAGTATAACTGTTATTAGTTATGTAGCTCTTTTTACGGAAGATCGATAAAAGTTTATAATTACTTAATATTGATAGAATAATACAACAGATGTTTTTAAAGTCATTTTTTTAAATTTATATTATAAGTGGTTATAAGAGATCATTTCTTGCGAATGATACCATTATCGTGACATCTTTCTTTCTACCTTTTTCGAGCAATAACTTATTATAGGGGATAAAGTTACAATTCTATTACGTCTATGTATCCTTGTTTATAATTTGCCCACAAGAATATTACAATCTTTACACTTTACTATTAAAAAGTACTAAAATTCTTTGACCCGTGAAAGAAGAGGAAATTACTTTCGTTTATAGTTAATTCTTTTCCACTGTATATTCCATCATTTCCCTTTCCTTTTAAGTTTCTTCTTTTCTGTTCGTTCCCCTAGATCTGAAAAAGTTAATGTACCTAGAACATGCACCTATTGCTCTATCCCCACCTAGATGGGTGAGAGGATAAGGGCAAAATAGAGTTCTAAATTCTAATGATAAAGATTGTTGAATAAATTACATGTATTTACAATGGAGCAAGCAATATTTATATATTTTACATAAGCGGTATCAGTCTATTATCATAATTTGATTTGCCTATGAGTACTTTGAGTCTAGAACTATATTAGTTTGAAATCTTTATTTCATGTCAACGACAACAACAACATACCTAGTGAAATCCCATAAAGTGAGATCTGGAGAGGGTAGAGTGTACGTAAACCGTACCTCAATTTTGAGAGGTAGAGAGATTGTTTTCGGTATACCCTTGGCATAAGAACAAAAAGTTCAAAGCAGCATAAAAATCCTATTTCATGTCCTAAATAAATATTTGTTGCATTAACGGTGTCAGCTTATTATATCTATACATACATATTATTTTTTAGAAAAATATATTTATGCGCATTTATGAAGAAAAAAAGTTGTTTGCATAGCAATGTCCAATCGTTCCCCTCTCTAACGACTATCTTTTTCTTTTATTGATCACCCGGTGTCCGATACTCACATTGCGATCCCAACTAATTCAGATTTTGCCACTGTGTAGACTGTAGAGAGACATATGGAGCGTAGCATCTATCAATTCAATTGAATTCAGTATTAGTGATACACATAGTATATATTTATATATGTGAAAAACTACAACTATTTCATCAAAAATTAGATTATAAATTTATAATCTAAACATAACAATAGGTTATTGTTAAAATTAATCTTAAATGTTGAACTCATTAATAAATGTTGAATGAGTCACAGACGGAAGTACGCGTATACTCCATTACAGCTATAACCGACATGCGTCACTTGCCAACTTCTGATATTGATTGTTTCATTTCAATCTTGATCTAAAATAGTAAAATCCATTCACTAACAAAAGACCTTAGATGACCATATATTATATCATTTGACTTGTGCACTAACTATAACCTAGAGCCACTAAATAATTGAAGCAACACAAGATGCAAATGCAACCCCTCCTTATTTCACACCTAATTAATTATATAAGTCCTAAATCTAGAACTTTCCTGTGTATTATTTCTCCATTATTGTGATCTTTCTCATCATTACATTCAACAATAAAATATGCATTTTAAATTTCCTTATCAATTCTCCTCGTGGCACATTATATTTTATTTTCCACTTTGTACATGCTACCTGTATTTCATTACATAATTCATAAAGGTTTAATTTATAAGTATCGTTAGTGTAAAAGCAATTTTATATCACTAGTGAAAAAATATGTTTTGCCGAGGGGAAGAAAACGACGGAATTGGCAATAAAGGATTTCTAATTAAAAAAAAAAAAAAAAAAAAAAACGATGGAATCAACTCTGCCGGAAATAACTATGTATGTCGGTAAATTAATCGTTGTCCAAAGGATATCTACTTGTAAGTCTCCTTGAACTGCGAAATTTATAATTTTCAAAACAAGACATGTTATTTGTTATAATAAGTAAAAATAACATGATCGCAAATGAAAGGATCCTTTTTTTTATTTTCACACCTAAGTCCTAGATCTACAACTCTAATTTCGTATCTCCCATTTTGTTATAATTCTCATCATTCCAATCAAACAACATGCATTTAAAATTTTCCTTCTAAAACATTTTACTAATCAATTCTCCTCGTGGCACATTTCTTCTGTATTAATCATATCTCCACTTTAATTTGTATATACTTTTTTATATTTTCAGTGGCGTAGGGAAAAAAAAATCGTGAACGGTGTCAACCTTTGAAGAAACGAACTAATAATAATTTACTATAATGACAAGCAGTATCATTTTAAATAATCTTTACCCAATAGCTATATTGTTCTTATTATCTATGTATACATCGTGAACGGTGTCAACCTTTGAAGAAACGAACTAATAATAATTTACTATAATGACAAGCAGTATCATTTTAAATAATCTTTACCCAATAGTTATATTGTTCTTATTATCTATATATACATGTCCAATAAAAAAATATTGAATCAATGTTTCTAGACACTGCTTAGAACAAGGTATATCCGACCCTATGTATTTTGTTACATTCTATTAGAAATAATACCTCCACTACCATATTGGAATTGTGGGTTGGCACAATCTCATCATAGTATACACCATCACACCAGCACTACACTAAGCTTGTTGCATGCTTATCATTCTCATCCACAAATTTTGGTTCCAATTTTATAAAATTTCAACATAGTATTTTCATCACTAGCTAGTATACCTATCACAATAATTAATTAATTAAAATGTCTCCACTACAACTATAAATAGCCCCAAGGTTTCTTATGTGTTACAAGAACAAAAACATCCTGCCACAACTAGCTAAAAATAGTACACAAACATTGGCTTTGCTATTTTGGTCCTATTTTTCAAGTATGGGTAAGTTTAAGGCTTTGTCCTTCTTGTTTTGCTTGTTTTTTCAAGCCTTTTTGTGATGTACGAAAGTAGGTGGCAAGGATGGATTTAGGGTTGGATTTGGGTGGGGTAGGAGTTGGTGTTGGTCTTGGGATTGGGTTGGGGTTAGGTGGTGGAAGTGGTTCGGAGTCTTAGGTCAAGGGAGAGGCGGCTCGGAGTTCGGATCAAGTTCAAGCTCGAGTTCTAGTTCTAGCTCATCCTCGTCCGGAGGAGGAGGTGGTGGTTCGAAGGCGGGTTCGTCTCTGGGTCATACGCCGGATCAAGAGCGGTTCTGGATCTAGAAATCGAGGTGGGTCCGGTGGTAGTGGATACGGAGGTGGATACGGCGGAGGGTATGGTGGAGGAAATGGTGGCAACTAAATTCATGCATGCATGTCAATTTTGCACTAGTAAAAGAATTCACCACTTCAAATTATGAATAAGTAATAAACATTATGGTGTAGTCTTTAATTATGTATGTACCTTGTACTGCGTGTTTGATCACTGTCATTTGTGTTTTAAGGTTTAAATGAAAGTTTGGTTAATGTTTTATGTATTCTTCACTTTATTATGTTAATGATGTGTTAATTTCTACATACTGTATGTATCACACGGGTTTTCTATGGTATAATATTTAGTACAACTGTTAGCTATAAAGGGAGGGAGCAAAGCTAAGTGATAATTATATTCTGGTACGTACCCGGCCCATCGTAGTTCTCAATCATTTCGTGGCATCGGGCGTGGCTGAATCATCTACGATGGGGGGAGCTAATGCACAGGAAGAAGCTTAGATAAATGAATACGTTCTTGCATCGCTTTTTTGTAGAAAGCTAGACCAGCGAGAAAAAGTGTTTGGCCGAAACCAAAAAGAAGGCGACCCACTTTAAGTTGTATCTTGCTCAGACCAATAAATAGAGTTGAGGTTATAGTTAAAGCCGCTAAGAGAAAATCGAAATAACTAATTATAGTAAGCATGAAAGGGCTAAATTAAATGAAATATGTTCTTTTTATGTATCAAATCCTTAAATAATATAGTCTCGCAAATTTTCAAGTAAATAGTAATAATTTTCACTAGTAACGTTCTTTTAAGTGAAATTCATGTCTAAACACAATTTCAACTTTCTAATACGTTTTTACACATCAACTTCAAATATTCATTTATTTTTTTCTTCAATTTCAACCAAATATTGTGTGAGCGGACATTAAGTATGAGAATCTTTTATTACTTAATTACCTATGATTACCAAAAAAGATATGAGAATACTACAGCTCAAATACGATCGATTTTGGAGTTCGCGAAGGGTCTAATCTATTAGTGTTAGTATGATTGCCATCAATTATTTTTTCTACTCATTAGATATCGTATTCAATTAAATGTTATTTGAAAAATGGAATTTTTTTCATTGTCAATTTATACTGCTCATAATCATCCATAGAGAAGGAAATAGGAAAAAGAAATTAAGAAATTGATGGGAGTATCGATACCAGAACAAAAAAAAAAATTGCAGGTTGTCCCTTTTTAATACAATTGTTTAGCAAGTGTCCCTCTTTTTATTTCTCTTGGAATTTATGAACCTTTTGGACAAAGGTCTCAGATTCCCTTTGAGCGGATTGAAAATCTTATGAGAAAACATTAGAAAACAGTCTAAAATTTTGTAGACGTTAGACGATAGTTTAATGTTTTGTTAGTTCAAGATCTATATTTGCACAACTTTTAAAAATAGGGACAAAATTTAGGTGATGTCCTAAAAAGGAGACATTGGAGTAAATCAACCATTTGAGAAAAAAATTCTCATGTAAAATTGGACTTCAAACGAAGAAATTGCACGACTTGTCCTTCATATGGGCTAGTTTTAATTTTTTGTCCTTCAAATGGGTTGGTCTTTAATTTTTGGCCTTAGCAATCAAACTTATGTCCTCATAAGTTCTTTAAATGCACGGGAAATAATTGTGAGATATCATGATACGAAAATATAAACTTATGCCCCGCGAAAAATTGTTTGCCTTGAGGTCACAAAATTAAAGACCAACAGGCAACAGATAAGAGGAATTAAAGTGCAAATGACCCCGTTTAATACCCATATAGCCCAAATTCTGGCCTGCAAACTGTGAAACGAACTAGGCCCAAAATTAGATTGCAATAAGTGGCCCGGACAATTTGCAGGATTGTCCTTCGCTGTGGGTGGTCTTTAATTTTTGTCCTCTGCCTTTGCAAATTCTATCCATGTACTTAAGACAGAATTTGCAAAGGCAGAGGGAAAAAATTAAAGACTACCAATTTGAGGGAGAAAACTTAAAGACCACAAATTTGAAGGATAAAAATTAAAGATCACACCAAATGACAGATAAAAAATTTTAAAAAAAAAGTGCCCCACTTGTTGTTATTATATGGGCCAGAATCAATCACCAAAGAGATATTTAATGCAGCAACAAACTATGCACATAATATATAGGGAAGCTTACAAATATGTACCGTCGGCCAAACTTAATTATACAAAATCGATACACTAATATGTATATTATATGCATAGTAGATGTAACAACAACAACACATAGTAGATGGATATTATATATATAGTATATCTATATTCATATATATACAAAATCTATACATCTTTTTGGCTATTTTGCAATGTAATTTTTATACAACCTTCATAATTTTATCATTGTTCAATCAATGTTGGAGTTCTAAAACGGATTGGTATTCAAAATCCGACTTGTCGATTTTAGTAAGCTGAAATTAATCCTTCTTGTTTCATTTGAGCTTTAAATCCGGAAGAAAAATTGTCGAAACCTAGTATTATAGCATTTGAGTTTTAATTTTTTGAGCCATCATTTCTTATTTGGAGTTGATCAAATGCTTGAATCTATTTTTTGTGGTATGGTGGAACTTAAATCGATAAACAAGTTGAGGTTAATTATCATAGTAGTAAATTTTGAACAAGTCTACCATGATGAAGTTTCAAAACTAAAATTTGGGTTTGCGAAATCAAAATCATTTTTTGACTAGATTTTTTTCCCAAAAGCTTAGCTATAATATGTGTCATTAAGTGTAAAGAAAATAAACTTAAGTATATCAGAATATAAAATGGCTTCTTTCTGTCTTAACGAAAGAATAAGGTAATAATAACACATTAAATAAAATAAGTGGAGTAATTATTTCACATAGAAGTTAATTTTAATTTTAACTATAAGTGAAATTTTTTATCTATCTCTTCACAATCTTGGTGGTTCCACTTGATATATTACTCCCTCCGTTCACTTGTACTTCTCCACTATAATAATATATTTTCACTTTTATTTATCCATTTTAGTATATCAAGAGAAATATAATTTTTTTTCCTGATTTACCCTAACATTAACTACTAATATTTCCCAAGTTTTTTTTTTTTTTTTTTTGAACTGCTACTCCCTCAATTAAAAATTATCTGTTATTTTTTTGTTTTACTCGTCCCTTAAGAAATATTTATTAGGAGGGGTGTTTGACCAACTTTATCCTTATTTAGGTCTAAGTTATAATATATGTCCATTAAATGTTTACCTTATTTATGTGTCATATCCAATTAATGACAAAATTCTACTCCTCCGACCCATATTACTTGTCTATTTTCTCCTTTACATGCCCTTCAAAAAATCATAAATAAAAATGTATTTTCACTACGTTATTCTGATCTCTCTCCAATAAATTGCACTCTAGTCATTATTAGTTACTTTAAAAAACAATTAATTTTAAGGACAAAATAAAAAAAAATTAATTCTAGCTTGAGTTTGTGAATTGACAAGTATTTTGGGACGAATATTTTTAGTAATATGGACAATTAATATGGGACTGAGGGAGTGTTATACCCTATTTTAAATGAGTTAAATTAGAGTACAACATATTGGCGATTCCTATTTTGCTTTATTTTAGGAGTCGCCACCTAATTGATTTTAAGGTGAATTAGGGCACTTAATTATTAACTAAGGTAAAGCTAACTAAACCCGTTAATGGTCTGCTTAAATTTCAATTCTAGGTAAGGGTTCTAATTATCCTAAAGGGAAGGGATTAGGCATCCTCTAGGATCCGTAACTACGGTTATCCGGCCAAACTTAGGCTAATTAATTGACGCTAAATATAGTGCTTAAATCTTAAGAAAATAGCTTGTATATATTACTAAAATTTCAAAGGAAATATAGTAACGCCGTTTGAACTAACTTATAGGAAAATATAGTAATTTGCAGAAAGGGAGATTTTAAATGCTATTTATAACAGGACTTATAATGACTTCAAATAATAACGCTATTTAAAATGGGACTAATAATTTGCATAAAAGGAGATTTTTAGAATGCTATTTGAAATAAAGTTTATAAATGTTGCTAATAGTTTAAACGGAAGTAAAATAATACTATTCAAAAATAAGATTTACGAAATATGATAATTTACATATAAGTAGAAGAAAATGCGGGTTTGTGCAATGTTTTAATAAATATTTGAAACAAACTAAACGATGAGGTATTAATTGACTTTGCGTTTTAGAAGTACAAAATGAAATACAAAATAGCTAACGAGTTTTCTTTATCCTTTTACTATCTTTTGTTAACTATGCTTAATTGAAATTAAATCAACCTACGATGCCTACATTCATATATTTCATGTCCACGGTACGTTAAATCTCCCAGGCGATAAAGAAATGGAAAGTAATTCTCTAGTTCAAGGCACATATTCTCATTATTGGAAATTAATGATTCTAGTAATAGTAAATATTATAAATGATGTAAATAATTTTAAGATAAATATTAAAGATAATGTAAATAATTTAGGATAGATATTATAGATAACGTAAATAAAAATAAAACTTACGGAGTTAACTACTAACTTCCCCTTTTTAATTAACTACTCATTATACTAGATTAACCCACTAATTTACTATAATTCATCTAAAACAAAGTAAAGGGTTAGCTGCATAATATAAATTAGAAGCACATAAATAAAATAGAAGAGCAAATATAATCAATGGGCTCGACCATTTTGGATCGGCGATTCGTCTGGTTGTTGGGCTCCGGCCAAGAAATTTTAACATACTCACGCGATTGTTCTGGTATCGGGCTTGGCCCGGAATTTGTTTTCTATTTTTTGCGACAAAAATGGACAGAGAATGACTCGGAAGATTTCGTTGGGCTTTTAGCCCAACTCCGAATGCGGAAGAAGAACGAGTCCCTCGGACTCGTATGCGATGGTCATGCAAAAAAAAAAAACGAAAGAAAAAGGATTAGTATATAATATTAAAAAAAAAAAAAAAAAACTTAGGCGTATGCAATTCATTTTCTAAAGTCATGCGTGTATACCAAAACGAGATGTAAGGATAATAAGGCCTTGGGCCTAAATGCAAAGCGGAAATCGGGCCCAAACACAATGAAGCCACACAAGTTCAATTAGACACAAAAGGGGTAAAAGCACAACAATGAATAAATGTAGGCAAACCCAAGGACTAATAGACATTCTATATCAGCCCACATTCAGAGATTCATACGAATGATATACCCTTGTATTCTAACACATCAAATAGCACATGCTCGTATATATACACAGATTATATCTCGCATATCATGGTATATTCATGAAAGAGACTTAATCATACAAAGGGACAGATAACACGAGCTGAACACCAAACTGAATCCTATAAGCACATAAACATACAAAACTAAAAATAAAAGGAAAGGAACGGAATTTACATATACAAAATAAGTGCATCAATGAAATAGAGTCACCAAGTTTAGACTATTTTTTTTAAGAGGAAAGTGATGCATTGCGAATCTAAGTACAGTTTGGAGTAAACAGGTATGAATCATGGAGAGGAAGCAGCAGGGGAGGAGCCTTATTGCACATGAAAAAGATCAATCCATTATAATCTAAATTAGGCCCTCAGAATAGGCATGCCAACTTTCAATATCATTTTCTGATCCTTTTACGGGCAAGGTCCCTTTTAACAAGCTTAACACACGTAAAGGAACTATCAGGGGCGACTTTTTAAAGAGTGCGATGTCATGAAGAGTCAGAAATTAATAGCGCACGCTAACACAGACTCAATGCGACATTAGATAGCCCAAACAACACACAAACTGACACCTTAACCTCATGCTCAGATCACGATATCAAACCAGTACCTCACTGGACACTTAAACACCAACAGATAGGAATTAGACAAATAGTAGTACTAAACCCTTTATAAACTATAATATTAAATACTCCAGGATATCAAACCCTATAGGCAAACACTAAACCCCAATTGGTAATTTTAATATTCAACTGACCAAAACATACATTAACTTTCCAGATTCAGCAAATCATGCATATATCAAACTAAAATGATCATGTTATGTGCAACTGTACATCAACAGCGATGCGACTAATCATGCTCATACAGAAAACTACACTACTATTTACACATAAAGAGCTAATCCGAGAAAGTATATCTAAACATTAATTGAATACCCCGATACTACGCATCCTCTATGTTTTCATTTAAATTACCATATATGTTCAGATCTATATACTAATACATAATACCAATCAACTTAAACTAAACAACTAATATGATGTCATTAGCTTGATCTATAGGCAACATAAGCGTTACTTTCGACAAAAAAAAAAGAATGGAAACTACGAATTAAACTTGACAACATATTTATGAACTAACGACTAAAGGCAGACGTATACATGATCTTACTAATAATAACAAGGGAAAACAGATTGATAGCACAACAAGTAACTAAAATTGCAAATAACTAGATTAGCTACCGACTAAACGAATGAAGCTAGTTGAAGAGATAGGTTCACCGACCTTTCTGGGCAAGTGGGTCTGTGGATCTCCGATTCACGCTCAAACACTATCAAATTCGAGCTTGCGAGGCTCAGAGTCACAAAGATCAACAAGGCGAGCGAAAACAGAGAAATGGACTGGGTGTTCTTTGTTATATCCCGCATTTTGTACGTTCGGATAATTCAAGATAATTGTGGGAAGTTAAGAGCCAAGCTATAATTTTTAATTTTGTTTAGCACATATGTTGTTTATGAAAAAAAAAATATATTAACGCGGAAAGATCGAGGAAGGCTAAGGGCAAAATTGGAATTTCGGAAATTTGTTTCGTGAATTACAAAATATGGCCCATAACTAGTTGGGCTCAAAAAAAAAAAAAAAGGAACAAAAGGCCCAAGAGGTGGCCGGCCAAGGCATATGGCCCAAAGCCCATGTGGAATTAAAATCCATGTGATAAAATGGGGTGGCCACCATATTATTCATCATATTTTCAAGAACCTTCAAGAAAAGAAAATTGAGAGCAAAGACTTAAGGCCATACGGCCATAACCATGGAAAATTGAGGTCTTCCATTTTGATCCCAAAAATTTGTTTCTTCATGTATTCCTACTAATTCAAGGATGCTCTTCAACGTGGTATAATTATTATTGCAAGAAGGCTACTCTTGGTTGCAAGTTCACAAATTCAAGACAAGGAGAAATTGAAGGAAAGGTAAGAATTTCTTTTCATTCTTATGTTATGGAAGGCTTATATATTTTGTAGTATGTGAAAATGAATGAAAGGTATGAAATTGTGTGTTGTGGTGTGTTGTGGTGTGTGGCCGTGTGGTTCCAAATGGGTGGAGGAACAAGAATTAATTTATTTAGTATGTTAGTTGTGTGGTTATGGCTTTTGTGATGGAAATGGAAGAAATTGGTTCAAGTTGGCATGGAAAATTATTGGAAATGATTATAGGGAATTATGTGATTTTAATGTAGTTTTTATGTAATTATGGAAACGGGTTCTAAATGTGAATTATTATGTTAGTTGGTGAATTTGGAAGGATGCTAATCCATATTGGCATGAAAGATTGGTTGGTAAGTTGTTATAGGAAGTTTCGTGATTTTATGGTGGATTTATGAAATGATGAAAAATGAAAGTGTTAAGGTGCGAATTATGCTTATTGTTAATGAAATTGGAAGATGAAAATGTGTTATGAATATTTATGCCGAAGATTAGAAGTTTCGGATGAATTATGGTTTTGGTGGAATATTTGTATATTTTATAAATATTTTGTAGAATGATATGAAATGCTTCCGAATCATATTGGAATGATCTTGAGTAGTAAATGAATATGAAAACATTGATGTTGGTTTGGAAATGCGAAGTTAGATTGGAAGTTGTCGTACTATATAGAAAGGAATACTATTCATGCTAGAATGTATCTTAATTCGATTGTTGATGTTGTTGGTGTTGTTGTGGTTGTTGTTGTTGATATTTTTGGCCGAGTTAAATTCTCGGGATGCTGTATATATAGGGGAAATGCTGCCCAAATTTCGTAGACAAGTATGAGTTAAGATTAAATTCCTAAAGGCTTGCAATTGATATTTGGTAATTGTGACTAATTGTAGATTTTTGGGGAATTCGAACTTGAATTTGGAGTAGCGTAAGAAGCGGAAAAGGTATGTAAAGCTTTGCCTTTCCTTCTTTGGCATGACCTAAGTATGTTAGGCCAAGATACGAGCTTTGGGATGACTCTACTCCTAGAAATCCGAGCTTGAATTTGGCCCTTTTTCGTTCAATAGAATTGAATTAAGAACTTCATATTTTGTTGAAACAATTGTTTAGACATCTAATATTTGCCCCAACGGAATTGATGGCCTTGAATCTTTCGTTCATGACCCCATAAGGCCTAATGACCATAATTTGGGTACGCCGCCTCAACTTGGCCGAGGTGGGCCCACGAATTTCGAGATCCCCCTATGTTGCTTTATTTGATATATTTGTGCGATGTTTAAAGAAATCTTTTGACTATTGCGTCAACTACTATAAGATGGTCGTTCTAACTATTTCACTGAGTTTACAACCCGTTCGACGCGCAAAATGACTTCGGGAATCCGTAACTTTCATAAAAAAGTTAATCGGATTGCTTAAATGAGTTCGTACATGATCCTTATTTGTTTCTTGATATGTGTATGCTTAACGTAATCAAATTATGATCCTTATGTTTTTTTTTGTACGATTAAATTTTAAAAGTTGCATAAAAGTCTGGTTTTCAAAAGAATTTTGTTCCTAAGCGAATCCGAAACTACGAACGCCCGTAACTTTCAAGAAAGGGCTCGGACCGCTTTGATATCTTCACAAATGATTTCATGACGAGTAATGACTTTGATTTTCATAGGCCGGCCCGGATTGGGTTGACGCTCGTCCGTGGGTCCCGCGACTTTTCTATGTTTGGTTCTAACGACCTATTTTTGAAAAAGCTTAATGTGGCTATGCTTCCGACCCCCGAGTATGATTACTTATTTGTCTGTCGAGTTTAAAATAAAGATTTTTATGCATATGATTTTGATATGAAACTATGATTTCTAAAGTTCTGTTTGATCCGTTCCCGACCGATCTTTGGAGGAAACTTGATTTGATTATTGTTTGGCTTTTAAGTGAGAGTCGACTAATGGTTAGCTTTACATGAAGGTTCGATTTGATTATTCTGTTGAGTGGGCAATGATGATTATGTGTGTGTGGCTTCTCACTACTCTGCTTGTGCGTATGATTATTGTCTCTTACACCGAGTCCCTCGATGAGGTCGGGACACGCTATGTATATGATGATATGATGATGACATGATTCTATACACCGAGTCCCTCACTGTAGGGTCGGGACACGCTATACACCGAGTCCCTCACTAGAGGGCCGGGACACGCTATACACCGAGACCCTCACTAAGGGCCGGACACGCTATATGTATATATATGATGACGATATGATGATTCGCCACCGAGTCCCTCGTAGTAGGGTCGGACACGTTATATGTTATACGTGTGTATTCGGGTATGATATGTATTCCGAAATATGACGTGACACGAAGTATGATGTGACACGAAGTCCGATACGATATATGATAACACGATGATTCGTATATGATATGGATATGCACGAATTATGTTTTAAAGGTAAGTCTTGTGGGTACTGATTATTGTACTACTTTTCTGTACTCCGTACGTTCCTCGGCACTATCGTATTATTTATGGATCGGGCCGTACGTTCCTCGGCACTATCGTATTATTTATGGATCGGGCCGTACGTTCCTCGGCATTCGGTTAATGTCAGCTCATATGATATGTTTGATTTTCCGTATATACGAGATTAAATGTTTTTCAAAAGGAAGCGAAGCATTTTGACATTCTGATTATCCTATTTGTCTTCCGAACCCCTTATGTATGATTTGTATGTCAGATGTAAGTACTTTGGTATTCGGGTTATAATGCTCACTTTCTGTACTCCTGACTTCGGTTATGATTTTGCTTTCTGTATTTTTGGCTTTGCATACTCAGTACATATTCCGTACTGACCCCCTTTCTTCGGGGGCTGCGTTTCATGCCGCGCAGTACCCGCTACAGATAGGTGATGTTAGAAGATGTCCCGGCTGGATTGGCGAGCTCCATTTCCTCCGGAGTGCTGCCGGTGTCAGAATGCTTTTGTATGGTATCTGGAGTTAAGTTAGAGACTTTGCAGACAGTGTCGTGTGTGTGATATGTCAGTTTTGTAATCGGCTATGTATGCCGATGTATTATTATGCATTATGTTACAGATTTGTTATGACTACGGATTTTGTTTGATTTGAAAAGATGAAAGGCATGTATGTTTTCCGAAAAATTTTCATTATGTACTTATGACATGTTTTATGGCCCAAGATGATTTTGTGTATTACGAAAGTCTGCGGGTTCGCTCGGCCCTAGGTAAGGGTCGGGTTCCCATCACACCCTATCGGATTAAGGGTGTGACATTCTTGACCCGATATTCAGAACTATTGCGACTACTAAAATATATTTTTAGAGAAAATTTTGGGTGGCTGAAAAGAGCTTTTTTTTTTTTTTAGAGGAATTTTTGTGAGGCTGGAAAACCCTAATTTTTTTTGAGAATTTTTCAGGCGGCTCCCCCCGAACTTCCTTTCTTAATGAATTCAACAAACCATTATTTATAGGACATATCTAGGGTTTTTTGGCTAAATTTTGGGCGGGACTTTGAAATCAAAGAAAACAATTCAAAGAGTAGTCAAAATTCGTGCAGATCCGAACGTTTCTTTTAGTTTTCTTCACGTGATTGATTCAGACTTTGCTCAAAATGGATCGATTTTCTCTGGTCTTTGAAGATTATTGCGTGTCCTCGAACAAGAACGGGAAAGACCCTTCTCCTTCAACAACAGGACACGCAGGTATGCAGATGTAGAGACAAGTTTTATGCAAAAATGGGATAGACAACTCGTCCGTACAAAGGAAAGGAAGGCTTAACGAAACGGAGAGGAAGAGAGAAAGGGGAGGCGCGGCGTTAGGGAGAAAGAGAAGGGGAAACCCTACTCGTTTCATTAAGAAACGAGATGGGCCGGGGCGGGTCGCGGTATGGGCTGAAGAGTAGTGGGCTGGGTCGTGAGTATTTCGGGTAATGGGTTGGGCTGATAGGTTTAAAGTAGTGGGTTAATTGGTTTGGGCTAGTGAATTAAAAGAATGGGCTGATTTTATGGACTGATCCGAAAATAGTATGGGTTGATTGGGTCCGGTTTTTGGGTTAGATGAATTAAAAATACGGACTGAAATGAAAGGAATAATTTGGGCTTCTGAATTTAAATAAAGGCCTATTTTAGTCAATTACATGCTAACACGTGTTAAAATATTATCTGATATAAAAAGTACGTATTTATTTGTGATCAAATAAAAAACAAAATTATATGACGTCGTAATAGTTGTGCAATAATATTCTGAAAGTCAACGGTAAATAAATGCTGTTATTTAGCTGCGCAAAATAAATGCGATCCGTGCGCATAAGGCGGTAAGAATGCTGAAATGATAAAAGTGCGAATTATCCTAATACCGGCAATAATAAAATAACAATGATAATAATAATAAGAGAAAAGCGCTTGGGACCCCCCTGAACTTGCAACTTTTTATACAGTGCACACCTAAACTATGCGGAGGATTAAAAACCCCCCTGAACTTGCAACTTTATGCGTCGCGTCCCCCTTAAGTGTCCACATGGCACAGTAAAGTGACTTCAAATGTTCAATGGCGCGCGAGGGGTCATTTTTTGTCCACATCGACCCCCCAACGGTTAAAAACTTAAAATAACCATTTTCCTTTAATATTTTCCTTCCCAACGTCTCTCTCTATTCTCTTCCTATTTATACACCACAACCCCTTCTCCTCCACCATATATTAGAAATTTCAAGAATTCCTCCATTAAATTTCTTCTCTTTGCCATCAATTTTCTTCCTTTCCATTAATCTTTGAACCAATGATTTATAATACTAGACTTGTTTGTGCATGTGGGTGTCCTCCAGTCACAAGAATTTCATGGTCGGATGACAATCCCGGACGTAGATTTCTCGGATGTACGCATTATGGGGTATGTAATATTCATACTTTTTAATTTGATTTGTATTAGTTAAATTTCTTAACATTGATTATGTTGTTTTTTATACAAATGCAGTCCCTATTTCGAACTCCTTGTAAGTATTTCAAGTGGTATGATCCTAGTTTCCAATTCAAGCAAATATTGTGATTTCGGGTTGGAAGAAGACTAACAAGCAACAACAAGAATGAAGTGGAGAAGGACATTGAAGATAGTCTTGTGCTTAAGTTTGATATGTAATGTGATAATGTACTTTATCCTAATTTCCCGCCGATTTAAGACTAAGTCTAAGTATGTCGGATGGGGCACATTTTGGTCGACTTAAAGGAACATTTTGTGTAAATTTTGGTTAAGTTAGACGACGGGGATATATTTGACCGATGTAAGTGTATGTTTTTGCTGATTAAAGCAATATATGTGCTACTTCTAACATGTCTTGAATCAGTTGGTATTTTATCCGAGAATTACTACCAATAACAGTACATCAAACATTGTATTTCACAAAGAAATCAAACTCGTAAACACACACATTTACACGTTGGCTACTACATAAATAGATGCATTTCATAGCAAGACCAAAGTGCCTAATTGTTTCATAAACATAACACCACCAAAGTGCTTAATTGTTTCAACCAAAAACAATTTCCGATACACAACCACTTAAACAAGAAAATTCACAACAACATAAAAAACACATAAGTTTAAGTTTTGTTCAACAACAACCACAAACACCAAAAATACCATTAGTCGGTTAAAGTAACATTCGGCATACCACACATGAACTAAGAAGCTTTTTTTTTTTAGGAGGTTTTCCCTTAGCTTTTGCCCTTGTATTTGCACTCTTAGAGGGAACTTTGTCCTTAGCAGCTTTTGAGGGTGACTTAGCCTTGGCTTGTGCCCTTGTTTGAATCCCAGCAGCTTTTGATCCGGTTTGAATGCGATGCACAGCACTTTGGACTCGAAGTTCTCTTTGAGTTACGCCTTTTTTTCCTTTCCACTTCACCCTTTGGTTGGTTGATAACCAATATCACCAAATACATGTGTAACCCTCACACCGCATTGACCCCTCCTTTTGCTTGGCAAACCTTTCGCAACATAAAGAATACTTGGTTATTTTTTGGGCTCACTTTTGAAAACACAAGGCTAACAATTTAAGAAGACGACACTTACATTAATTGCAAGATATCCGCCCAAACAAATACACCTTGTCCCACAACCCTTGGCCTTTTGTAACCACTTCTTGCACGTTCCTCTACCTCTACCCATTTTACGCGTCTAATATTTTGGCAATTTTAAAACAAAATTATTTATATTTTTTTACTATAATTATTAGCTTTTATTAATACCGGCATTTCATTATCCTGTCATTTTCTCTTATTACCGTTATTACTATTATTATTATTATTATTATTATTTGCCAGTATTATTATTATTATTATTATCATTATTCACATTTTTTATCATCGCAACATTTTACCGGCTTATGCGCACGCATCACATTTATCTTCGCATAATTTTATAATAGTATTCACTTACTGTCGAATTTTAAATATATTATCGCACGGCTATTACAACGTCATTTTATTTTATTTTATCTGAGTACTAATAAATGCATACTTTTATCAAGTAATATTTTAACACGTTAGCATATAATTAATTAAAATGGGTCTCTTATTTAAAATTAGAAGCCTAAATTATTTCTTTCATTCAGCCCACATTTTAATTCATCATCCCAACCATTTTAATTCACCCCGATCCAATTTTCAGACACCCACATTTCAATTTACCAGCCCAAATCAGTAAACCCATTATTTTCATCCGCCCAGCCCACATCTTCAAACCACCAGCCCATATTTTAGCCAACCCAGTCCATTAAACCATTTGGACCCGACCCGGATCCGTTCAAAATAAAGAAAACCCTTTTAGGGTTTCCTTTATTTTTTCTCCTCAGCCGTCACCTCCCCGCTCCCTTCTCTCTCCTTCATCATCGTCATCCCCCACCACCGCCGCCTACACCCCGCTCCCTTCTCTCTCCTCTCACGCTCCCCCCACTTCATCCTGTTCCCCACGCTTCTGCCACATCCACTTCCCTTTGTCCCCGCTCCTCTCAAACTCAAACCCTAAATCGCCCTATAAATAATCGTTTCCAAGTCATTTGAAAGGGGGATTTTTTGGGAACACTGATTACAAGTTGTTTTTAGCCGCAGAAACCCTTTAGAAATTGAGGTTTTAAACCCCCCAAAAACTGCTTTGCAAAGAGTTTTTTTTTTATTCAAAAATTCCCCAAGAAACAGGACCTTTTGATCGGTGAAAATCCCATAAAAGAAAGAGTTCTTAAGCCGCATGAAAATCTCCTTAAAAAATCAGTCCTTTTAGCAATCGTAATCTTATTTAGCATCGGGTCAAAATACTAAACCCAATTTGTGTTCGATTGCCTTGTTGCTATTTCGAATCCGCATACCCAAAATCAGAGGTTTGTAGTCGTTTCGAGTTTAGATCGGAAACCCGCATCCCCATTTCGCTGCACCTGCAAAAGGTAAATCCCATTCCATTCCTTTATTTTAATTTTTTGTATGTTTGTGTGCTTATGCGGTATAGTTTGATGTTATCTTAGCTGTGGTGATTGGATGAGTCATTAGTATGTTTTAGCTTAGTTGATATCTTTTCGGATGTTGCTGTTTGTTTAGTTTAAGATGTTCCGTTTAGTCTAAATATCGATTGCCAGCGTGCTGAAGATTCAATCTAATAAATTACATAGAATTATTTGGGGCCTCATTCTTAGTTAATCTGGTTAATGATTAATCTAAGCATATATAACCCTTTGTTGTTTTTGTGCATGTTAGTTTAATTGAGTTCAAACCCAATCCAATATGACCTAATCAATCCAATATGAATCAATTTAACCAGTAATGGAAATTAGTTCATGCCGCAACTTTCCTGTTTTTCCTTCGTATATCCTGCAGTTTCCGGGCATCTGTGTATGCCAAATTGAGTATGAATCTAGTATGTATATCTGTTGCTATTCGTTGAATGCTGTGTCCCTTTTTTTTTTGAGTGCCTTTCGTATGTCTTGTAATAATGTCTTAGATATGTCGATATGTTGAATTAGCCTGAACCTCTAAGTGTAACTCTGTACACCCCTCCTGAGCTTTAAAAGTTTCATGTTTATATCCTTGTCTCGTACCTTGCTTCATCTGAACTCACTCTCAATGAGCATCTACTCATCTGCATATGATATAATCTCATTTGCCTCATGATCTGAGCATAACTGATAACATATATGTCCTGCTTTTGCTTCACTACATATATGTTTTAAATGTCTTCCTGTCTGTTTTGTATTCTCCATGCAATGCTTTAACTTATTACCCTCTATCACCATCATGTGGTAAATTTAGAGTTCTGTGGATAGGCAAAACTACTTTAGCTTAATGTCCCACTTTGCTTGCTTGAATCACTCTTCAATATATCACTGTGTTTGATGTGCTCCATAATGTGATCCTGCCTATATCTATAACACTGAGCCTGAGACCATTGCTATAAATTACTGCCCTTCTAAGGCAAGCAGTGGCTATAAATAGCTGCTGCTTATTGCTGCAGTTTCTCTGAGACAGTTGTTGCATTTAAATAGGAGCATGTGCTTTTTTTTTAGTTGAATTTGTCACACTTGAATGCTACATGATAAGCATTAATAAATGCCACTCAGTTGCTATTTATTTGTTGTGGGATGTTGGAACAGATACTACGTATGAGTTGTTGTTTTCAAAATTGTTAGCATATTGGTTTACTTGTGTAAGTGATTAATTTGATCATATTGTGCTAGTTTGAATATCTTGTTTAGTCAGAATCGTTGCAAATGATTATGTAGTATGTTTGATGGTTTACACGATCTCTATGTGACTTGTCGAGTCGTTTGATGTTTGGAAGCATAAGGTAATCTTTAAGCATGCATATGTCCGGTTGTTAGTTGATATAGAGTCGTTATTTCAAATGATGTTTGGCTTCAGGAAGTCTACATTTTTGTTGTATGTTAAACCCTGATGATAAGTTGTGTACCAATTTGTATAAGTTTGCTTGGATCTAAAGCTACGTTCATAGAGACCAAAAGACATATAACTTGAATATTGAACTATGAATACAAGCTCGAAGTAAACTAAAGAGAGTGTACCTCTAATATGTTTTGTTGATTAACGGGTGAACAACCTATTTCAAGCATGTAAATTTGTAATCAAATGCATACTTGATTGACTTAAAAACTCAGTTTGTTAGAAATACTCACTATGCTGATATACTCATGAGCTGATTGGTTTAGTCTATCAGAGTAGCCTAGTGTTTGCAAAGACTCACCTTGCCTGATTCAAACATGTTTGATTTATGAATATCCATGTATACTGCGTACGCAAATAAGTTCTGTGTGTTCGTTAAACATTTTTCTGGTCCCTCTGTGTGTTCGTTAAACTGCTTCGGCAGTGAGTTGGTCCCAGTCCACTTCTAAAATGCTATGTTCTAGAATATATGCCCTTGAATCATGACAGTCCTTTTGCTAAATTCTGTAATTTCAAATTACCTGTGACTTGTTCCCTATATGTTAGAATGGGGCTGGGAACACCTCTGAATGTTGTCTGAATCTTGTGTATCCCCCTGCATGTGTCATGACACCTTGCCTTCTCACTCTGATTGTTGCTTTACTATGCCAATCTATGTTTACCAATTCTCTTTGGCTTCTACATGACATCCCTCCTCTTGTGACATCACTCTTGGTTTATTCCTACTATCCTGCCAATTCCTTTGGCTGCATCACTACTGCCGCACTATATGATCTCTAGTCTTTCCTTCTCTTAAATGTGACCGAATTTGAATATTTGTTTAGAAGACCTTAGGACAAAGACATGAGTTCCTTTTGTGAAGTAGTTACAACATAGTCAGCTCTGTCCCTTTTTATGAGTGAACTGGAATAAGTATAAAGCTTGAGCTCTGTAGCTGCCATAATATATCAGATGACTGAAAGTCCGATCTTGTGTTTGGTCTGGGTCATGTTTAGTTTGTCAAAGCTGCCCGTGTTTCTAAATTTAGCATGACTAATTGGCAGTTATCTCAAATTCATTGTATGAAATTACCAAAGCGCAAAGACCTTCTCTAAAGGCAGTTTAAGTTTCCCTACTCCTTGGAGCCATTCGTTTTTTTTGTGGTCTCTATCACCCTGCAAACTACCATAATGTTACAACTGCTATTGCTGTGTTGCTTATCTGCTCGGCTGTTATGTTTGTTTGGAAACCATGTTTATGTTTGTAAGATTTCCCTATGCTACTGTTTTGTTTCGAGCATTGTACCTTCTTGGTTGAATTATTGATTGCTGTAAGGTAATGTCGAGACTATACTCGGGAAACCATCGGTTTTAAGAGGAATAAATGCTGTAATTTTAAGCCTAGTTGTTACTGTTTCAATGTTTCCAGAATTGAATCTCTGTGTTTAACATAGTCGATTGGTTGGAATACTTTCAATACCCTTATAAGCGTGTTAACCTTTCCTAGACAGTAGTTTATGTATACATGAGGTTTACTTCAAATATACATAGAATATACATAATGTGTTGATTTGTTTGAATTCATGTTTTACGTGTTTAATATTATTCTTTGATTGTATACTAATCCTTTTCCTTTCGTTTTATGCATGATCACCGCATACGAGTCCAAGGGACTCGTCTTTCTCCCGCATTCGGAGTTGGGCTAAAAGCCCAACGAAATCTCTCGAGTCAGCCTTGATCCAGCATAGAAAAGATTCCGGGCCGAAACCCAATGGCAGAAATAGATTGCAGCATTGGCCTAATTGGGCCGATCCATTCAAATATTCCTCTCTCTATTCTATTTTCTTCTTGTGCTTTTAATTTGCCTTGTATGACTAACATTTTACTTTGTTCTCATTTTCTTAGCTTAGATAAATTCTAGTAAAATTTAGTGGGTTAGCTTTAGTAAAGGGTAGTTAGTTTAAGGAAGACTAAAATTAATTCCATAAGTTTTACTCTATTCCTTTCATGTTAAAAAATGTCTAATATTTATTTTTAGAATAACTGATTTGCAAAACGGCATGACTTTATATTTTAAGTAAAGGGAATCATATCTTGTCCTTATTATCATATACATTTCAAAATGTCATTAACATACAAATATAAACTCAAGCATATTTTATGAATAACTTTTTTTAAGTTTTGAGTCAATTACGCATATTTTTAAAGTATAGTTAATAAAAGGGATAAACAAAACTCATTAGCTATTTTGATATTTTATTTATACTCCTAAATTGCAAAATCAATTAATATCTCATCATTGGAGTTCTTTCAAATATTTATTAAAACACTGCACAAACTCGCGTTTTTATTTTTATATGCAAATTATATATTTTATGCAAATCTTATTTAAATAGCATTATTATCTAAAGTTTTGGCAACATTTATAAGTTTATTTTAAATCTCATCCTAAATAGGCATTTGAAGTTTTATCTTTATTTTAAACAGCATTTAAAATCTTTTATGCAAATTCTTATATTTTCTACAAATCTCATTCTAAATAGCATTTTTATTTAAAGCCTTAGCCACTTTTATAAGTTTTATTTTAAATGGCATTTAAAACCTTCTTTTATGCAAATTATTATATTTTCTCTAAATCCTATCTTAAGCAACATTCTTATATTTTCTTAAAAACCTTAGTAACATTTCTTAGACTCTTTTTCTTAAAATTTCAGGTATCTTATTTAGCATTAATCAATTAACCTAAGTTTGGCCGGATAACCGTAGTTAACGGATCCTAGAGGATGCCTAACCCCTTCCCTTTAGGATAATATAGAACCCTTACCTAGAATCACACTGATTAAAGCAGACTGTTAACGGAGGTCTAGTTAGCTTTACCTTAGTTAATAAATTAGGTGCCCTAATTCACCTTAAAATCAATTAGGTGGCGACTCCTTAAAATAAAGCAAAAAATAGGAATCTCCAATATGTTGTACTCTACTTTAACCCGGTTAAAATGGGGTGTAACAAGGTGGCTCAACAATTGGATTGGTACTATCTGGCCACATTTTCATGTTTGGAACTGGCTGAATGAAGTTAGAATAAGCCTTCAAATATTTGTCTTTTATATACTATATATTGAAATTGCTTGTGATGCATCCATATTCAAATGGTTCATAGCTGCAATAGCATGAGCACTATATGGGATCCCCTTCAATTCCCATGATCTCAGCTGACACTTTTTGTTGACCCAAATTCACAGTATGCCTATATGACCCTTCTAACACTTCAAACCCTTCATCACCATTCCAATCAATGTTGCATTGCATTGATCTCTCTACATTGACATTGAACACCATCATTGCCATTGGAGATACATCCTCCGTCCAGCTTTCAAAGAAATGTTCTTGACTTAGGAATCCTGTTCATCACCTTAATTCTGATTTCTTCCAACATTGAAACAATAGTCTTGTGCCTTGGTCCCAAGATCCATGCATTGAAACTTTCGCCATGTTATTATCCACACCGTCACATTTGGAGAAAGTTTGGAAGTATGCTTTGCACCATCTCTCTTTGTTGTACTTGATAAGGTCCTCCACAATACCTCTACCCAACCTAGCTAAACCATCAAGCTTATACTTAAAATATATGCTTCAAATGTTGCTCTAGCACAAGCCCGTTAATTTCTTCCTTCTCTCTATGCCTCTCCGCTTTGTGACCAATTTGCTAAGATATGTCTAGCACACATCCCGTGCTCACATTCGGTAATATTTCTTCATATAGCAGCCATAAGTCCCCGTAGTTTCAAAACAAAGCATAATATCGTTATTAGAGTTAGTCTAAAATAAAAACAAGAAAGAAATATTTGATTGTTTTGAGTTACCTTTTGCATGTCACTGAGAATAGTAAGTTGGGAACCTCCTCCTAAGTTCAGATCCTCTCTCAAAATCATTAAGAACCATCTCCAAGTATCCTTGTTCTCAACACCAACTACTGCCCATGCTATTGGAAACATTTGATTGTTTCCATCCTTTGCAACAGCTACCAGCAACTGACCTTTACAAATCCCTTTCAAAAAGCACCCATCCAGCCCTATACACTTCCTACACCCATCTCTGAATCCCTTTTTCATAGCATCAAAGCATATATAGAAAGAAAGAAATTGTTTGATGCCATTTTCTCGTATGTGTCAACTTAACAAGACAAGTCTTGCAGATTTGTTTGAAGCAATACATCCCCGTAGTCTAAGATTCTCGTTAAATTCACCACATGGTCCCCCATTACCTCTTGCAACACCATTTTCCTTGTCTTTAAACACAATCGCCTTGCCAACATAAACACCTAACTCTTTTCTAACCCAATCTTGAATTTCCCACCCTTTGATACTAGGCCGTGACACAATCCTATCTTTCAAATACTTGGATAAAAATTTAGAATTACAGAGAAAATTTGTGTTGGTTCTGGTGCATTTGTGCCTTGGGTTATATGTCTTGATTGTGAAATTTTCACTCCTCCCTTCTTTGCTAGCATACAATAACCATGGACAACTTCTTTTACACCTCACCCTTACTCTAGTAGGTTCATTCACAAACTTTTCTAACTCAACCCCTTTTTTTATTGCATATTTTGTTATTGCTTCTCTAAGTTCTTTAACACTTTCAAAGACCAAACCACAAGTCGCCAAATTACAACCTCACAAGTTGGATCATAAACCACTCTATTACTCTTTTTTTTCCTACTTAACTCCCCTCCTTCAAGTTCATCATCAGAAACAGGACATAATTCAACATCAGATTCAAAACTTTCACAATCAGAACTATCATAATATGGCTCATCTCCTGTCAGTTTACCATTAAAGTTTTTCTTACCTTTATCAATATCATCATACCCTTCATCCACTCCAACTTCACCTAGAAAACCTTTTGGCTTTTCCTTTTTGTTGTTCCTCCTATTTTCTTTGTTAAACTTCCTCAGATCTTGCTTCACAATCCTCAACTCCTCATGTACATCTGACCCATAATCAACAGACAACGGACTCAGAATCATCATCACTGTTTAGATTCTGTTCATCTTCAGCTGGTGCATCTTCTTCTAGAAAAGTAGGTGCATCTTCTTCTTGGACAATTGGTGCAGCCTCTTCTTCTTCTGAATCTGTCCAATCTATTGAAGAATAACCATCTTCAACCCCTTCATTAGCAACCCTTTCAATACTTGGAATAGTAGAAGAAGAAGGATTTAACCCTAGATCTTGAGAACCACCACAGGGAACAAAAAGGGAATCAGATTCCCTGTTGCCAGCCACAGGTGCATTAAAAGACTCATCTACTTGACTTAAATTTCCACCTACACTTGTAACTTGACTACTTTGCCCTCCAGTGGGACCCACATCCTCCATAATTGAGGCATCACACACATAAATGTCTATTGTGTCCCCATTATGTAAGAAGAGTGCAATGTCATAAATGTCCCTGTATTTTTGCAATTCAACCAAATCACCCCCTTGAGATGGAACTGCATATATTTTCCCTAACTTAGTTACCCCAAAAGACTTACAATAATCTACTATTTCAGGAATAGACATGTGATCTTCATCAACATTGAACACATGTTCAGTTTTACCCCCAATGTAGATTGGCCCTACCTCACTAACCAACATACCCCCAACTTTGAACCTTAAATTAAGATACTTAGAAGCCATGTGTCAACCTATCAACAATGAATAATAACCAGAAAATTAAGACATAAACATACAAATAAATAACTAGTTTACAAACGACATCAAATGTTCAATTAGACACAAACATACAACTATGCATCAATTATTTACAAAAAACCCCAATTTTTAACAATACTAAACATAATCTAATAATTAAGACTTTACAGAAATGCCCTAATTTTTGGAAGAAATTACAAGAAAACCCTAACAGCCATGCATGCACAAAATTGAAAATTTCAACACAATACAATCAATTTATAAGAACACAAACTCATTATCATCATAGTCGGAACACTAGATGAAACCCACAAATCAAAACCCTAATCGGAACACTAGATGAAACCCACGATTGAACCGTAAAGTAGTCGGAATAGTAAACAAAAACCCTACAAAGAAACATGCTTAAACACGATGAAAACAAACACAAAACACATTTTAACAGTGGATAATCACTTACCTTGTAAGAATTTCAAATTAAAATGTTGAAAATCGAAGCAACAATTGAAGCAACAGCAGCAACTGATCGGAATCACTAAGAAGATCACAAAATAACCTAAAAGAGACCGGAATCACTTAGAAATTGCTCACTTACAAGTAAACCCTAACTCTGATTTTTGGGGGAGAACATATGAAAGAGACAAACCATCGGTGAGGGTTGAAATTTTGACAGATAAAAGAGGTTTAAATCCCAATGTTTAGTTTAAAGTTAAAATAAATGGGTAACTTGGGTCGGGTTGTAATTATCTACGTGGATATCTACGTGGACAACCACACGCATTTTTTACACCGTGTACGCCGCGTGTTTACACGAGGCCGAGGGGTGTGGACACTTAAGGGGGTGTGGGCACTTAAAGTTGCAAGTTCGGGAGGGTTTTTAATCCTCCGCATAGTTTAGGTGTGCACTATATAAAAAGTTGCAAGTTCAGGGGGGTCCCAAGCGCTTTTGCCTAATAATAATGTTAATAATAATAATAATAATAATAATAATAATAATAATAATAATAATAATAATAATAATGGTAGCAGTAACAAAATAATAACAGCTAGCGAATGAAAAATGTCAATATTAATAAGAGGCTGATAATTATAGTACAAATATAAATAATTATTTTAAAATTGCCAAAATATCAGAAGCATAAGTAAATATTTTGGGGAAGACGAGACAAAATTGGGTGTCAACAGGGAGCATTAAGGGTAAAATGGGAAAAATAATTTATTGTGCCTTGAACTTTTAAACGACAAATATGTAATTTGAGATAGCTATTTATAGTAATCACGACAGATAATTCGAGAATTATGTAAAATTTATTATTGTCGAAAAAATGGAAATTAAAAATATAAGAGCCCAAAAATAAAGCAAATACCATCTCTTTTTCTTTCTATTTTGCATCTAAAAATTATTAAAATGAGGGTTTAAGTGAGACGGAGGCTTTGTAAGTGGAATTTGACATTACAACGTAGATCACAGTTCACAATCGCTATTTATACTGAAAATCACCAAGGTAGCTGTTCCCCTTTCTTCTTTTTGATGATGAATAAATTGAATTGACTCAAAATATCAATTTTTCACTTTTACTTGTCCACTATTTTCTTTATAGATTTTCATTTTTATTTGTCAATTTTCACATATCAAGGTAAGACAAAAAAAAAAATCTTATTTTACCCTTAGCATTTATTACTCATTTCAAATCATTTTTCCAACTCCAATATAATTATACACCCGTCCTTATTTTCACAACTAGTTAATTATATGAGTCCTACATCTAGAACTTTCATATGTATTATTTCTCCATTATTGTGATCTTTCTCATCATTCCATTCAACAATATAATATGAATTTTAAATTCCCTTCTAAAACATTTTGCTGATCAATTCTCCTCGTGGCACATTATATTTTATTTTCCATTCTGTATATACTACAAGTATTTCATTACATAATATCATAAAGGTTTAATTTATAAGGATCGTTAGTGTAAAAGCATTTTTATATCACTATTGAAAAAATATGTTTTGCTGAGGGGAAGAAAACGACAGAACACCGTTGGTAGTTAAGGATTTCTAATTTAAAAAAAACGATGGAATCAACTCTGCCGGAAATAACTATTTATGTCGGTAAATTAATCGTTGTCCAAAGGAGATCTACATGTAAGTCTCCTTGAACTATTAAGTTTATAATTTTCAAAACAAGACATGTTATCTGTTATAATAAGTAAAAATAACATGATAACAAATAAAAGGATCCTTTTTTATTTTCACACCTAAGTCCTAGATCTACAACTCTAATTTCGTAACTCCAATTTTGTTATAGTTCTCATCATTCCAATCAAACAACATGCATTTAAAATTTTCCTTCTAGACCATTTTACTAATCAATTCTCCTCGTGGCATATTTCTTCTGTATTAATCATATCTCCACTTTAATTTGTATATACTTTTTTATAGCGTATGGAAAAAAAATCGTGAACGGTGTCAACCTTTGAAGAAACGAACTAATAATAATTTACTATAATGACAAGCAGTATCATTTTAAATAATCTTTAGCCCATAGTTATATTGTTCTTATTATCTATATATAGATATCTAATAAAAAAAATATTGAAGCAATGTTTCGTGACACTGCCTGGAACAAGGTATATCCGACCCTATGTATTTTGTTACATTCAATTAGAAATAATACCTCCACTACCATATTGGAATTGTGGGTTGGCACAATCTCATCATAGTATACACCATCACACCAGCACTACAATAAGCTTTTTGTATTACATGCTTATCATTCTCAACCACAAATTTTGGTTCCAATTTTATAAAATTTCAACATAGTATTTTCATCACTAGTATACCTAGCACAATAACTAATTAATTAAAATGTCTCCACTACAACTATAAATAGCCCCCAAGATTTCTTATGTGTTACAGCAACAAAAACATCCTACCACAACCAGCTAAAAATAGTACACAAACATTGGCTTTGCTATTTTGGTCCTATTTTTCAAGTATGGGTAAGTTTAAGGCTTTGTCCCTTCTTGTTTTGCTTGTTTTTTCAAGCCTTGTTGTGATGTCTGAAAGTAGGGTGGCAAGGATGGATTTAGGGTTGGATTTGGGTGGGGTAGGAGTTGGTGTTGGTCTTGGGATTGGGTTGGGGTTAGGTGGTGGAAGTGGTTCGGGTGCCGGTGCAGGAGCTGGCTCAGGTTCGGGATCAAGTTCAAGCTCGAGTTCTAGTTCTAGCTCATCCTCGTCTGGAGGAGGAGATGGTGGTTCAGAGGCAGGTTCATCTGCTGGATCAAGAGCCGGTTCTGGATCTAGAAATCGAGGTGGGTCCGGTGGTAGTGGATACGGAGGTGGATACGGCGGAGGGTATGGTGGAGGAAATGGTGGCAACTAAATTCATGCATGCATGTCAATTTTTCACTAGTAAAAGAATTCACCACTTCAAATTATGAGAAAGTAATAAATATTATGGTGTAGTCTTTAATTACGCATATACCTTGTACTACGTGTTTGATCATTGTCATTTGGGTTTTAAGGTTTAAATGAAAGTTTGGTTTATGTTTTATGTATTCTTCAGTTTATTATGTTAATGATGTGTTAATTTCTACATATTGTATATATCACTCGGGATTTCTATGGTATAATATTTAGTACAAGTGTTAGCTATAAAGGGAGGGAGCAAAGCTAAGTGATAATTATATTTGGGTACGTACTCCATCGTAGTTCTCAATCATTTCGTGGCATCGGGCGTGGCTGAATCATCTACGATGGACGGAGCTAATGCACAGGAAGAAACTTAGATAAATGAATACGTTCTTGCATCGCTTTTTTGTAGAAAGCTCGACCAGTGAGAAAAAGTGTTTGGTCGAAACCAAAAAGAGGGCGACCCACTTTAAGTCGTATCTTGCTTAGAACAATAAATAGAGCTGAGGTTATAGTTAAAGCCGCTAACAGAAAATCGAAATAACTAATTATAGTAAGCATGAAAGGGCTAAATTAAATGAAATATGTTTTTTTTATGTATCAAATCCTTAAATAATATAATCTCACAAATTTTCAAATAAATAGTAATAATTTTCACTAGTAACGTTCTTTTAAGTGAAATTCGTTTCTAAACACAATTTCAACTTTCTAATACGTTTTTACAACATCAACTTCAAATATTCATTTTTTTCCTTCAATTTCAACCAAATATTGTGTGAGCGGGCATTAAGTGTGAGAATCTTTTATTACATAATTACCAATGATTACCAAAAAAGATATGAGAATACTACGGCTCAAAGGGTCTAATTTATTAGTGTTAGTAATTCAGTATGATTGCCATCAATTATTTTTTCTACTCATTAGATATCGTATTCAAATTAAATGTTATTTGGAGAATGGAATTCTTTTCATTGTCAATTTATACTGCTCATAATCATTCATAGAGAAGGAAAATGAAATTAAGAAATTGATGGGAGTATTGATACCAGCACAACAACAAAAAAAATTGTAGGTTGTCCCTTTTTAATACAATTGTTTAGTAAGTGACCCTCTTTTTATTTCTTTTGCAATTTATGAACATTTTGGACAATGGTCTCAGATTTCCTTTGAGCGGATTGAAAATCTTATGAGAGAACGTTAAAAAACAGTCTAAAATTTTGTAGACATTAGACGATAGTTTAATGTTTTGTTAGTTCAACAGCTATATTTGCACGACTTTTAAAAATAGGGACAAAATTTAAGTGATGTCCTAAAAAGGAGACATTGGAGTAAATCAACCATTTGAGAAAAAAAATTCTCATGTAAAATTGGATTTGAAACGAAGAAATTGCACGATTTGTCCTTCTTATGGGCTAGTTTTAAATTTTTGTCCTTCAAATGGGTTGGTCTTTAATTTTTGGCCTTAGCAATCAAACTTATGCCCTCATAAGTTCTTTAAATGCGCGGGAAATAATTTGTAAATATTATGATACGAAAATATAAACTTATGCCCCACGGAAAATTGTTTGCCTTGAGGACACAAAATTAAAGACCAACAGATAAGAGGGACTAAAGTGCAAATGACCCAGTTTAATACCCATACAGCCCAAATTCTGCAGAGCTCAAAGCCTGCAATCTGTGAAACTAACCAGGCCCAAAATTAGATTGCAATAAGTGGCCCAGTTGCTGTTCATTTTTTTGCGCGGAGTGCCCTTCTTTTGGGTGGTCTTTAAATTTTGCCCCTCATATTTGAAATCTTTAAAATTTGCCCTTCGGCTAACACCCATAGGTTCCAGGTTCGAACCCACGCGCAGTCAAAATTTTAAAAAAAAATTCGCAAGGCGAGTTTAAATTTATTTATCTTGGGACCCAGGCATACTTTTGTTAAGGAATTACCAAAGTCATACTTATGCCTTGTGGGCGGACTTGGCATAAGTATCTTTGGGTCCCGGCATAACTTTGATAATTCCTTCACAAGTTATGCCGGGTCCGCATAAAAGTTTGCCCATTAAAATTATGCCCCCAAGGCATAACTTTGTGAAGGAATTATCAAAGTTATGCCGGACCCGGCATACTTATGCCAAGTCTGCCCATAAGGCATAAGTATTCAAGAAAAAGTCAGTTCTTCACATAATTTTTAACTACATGCCCATCCTAATTAAAATAAACAGAATCCAAACTTAACAATATTAACACATCTGCCACGATTGACAACCTCATCATGAATTGCATTTGCACCAAGATTCCGTACCATTTCCACCAAAGACAAGAAAGCATGTTTATTCCTGTCAAGAAGTAAATCTTAGATAAAGCCAGCACAATAATTCTGGTGTAAGTAAGCTAGCTATAGATGGTCAGTCAAGCACCTAAATGCTATCCACAATGTCGAAACTTTAGGTCCTCCACGTGATACACCTAGCAAGCTTCCACAAGAATGATGAATATTTTGAACCACTTTCTGGGATAACTGGTAACAAAACATGCTATGACTTATCACTCAAATATTTATTTCTATTAGGACCCAAAGATAACTTTGATAATTCCTTCACAAAGTTATACCGGTGGGGGCATACTTTTAATAGGCAAACTTTTATGCTGGATCCAGCATAACTTTGTGAAGGAATTATCAAAGTTATACTGGACCGATACTTATGCCAAGTCGCCCATTGAGGCATAAGTATGCGGGTCCGGCATAACTTTGGTAATTCCTTCACAAGTGTATGCCGTTAGCGGCGCATAGCGAAATTTAAACTGCCTTGCGAATTTTTTTTAAAATTTTGACTGCGCGTAGGTTCGAACCTGGAACCTATGGGTGTTAACCGAAGGGCAAAATTTAAAGACCACCCCAAAAGAAGGGCAATTCTGCGAATTGCCCGTTGCTGTTATCATATGGGCCAGAATCAATCACCAAAGAGATATTTAATACAAAGAACAAAATATGCACATAATGTATAGTGAAGCTTACATATGTGTACCGTCGGCCAAACTTAATTATACAAAATGGATACACTAATATGTATATTATATGCATAGTATATGTAACAACAAAAACGCATAGTGGATGTATATTATATATATATAGTATATGTATATTCATATATGTACAAAATCTATACATCTTTTATGGCTATTTCGCAGTGTAATTTTTATACAACCTTCATAATTTTATCATTATTCTTTATTCAATCAATGTTGGAGTTCTAAAATGGATTGGTATTCCAAATCTGACTTGGTGATTTTACTGAGATGAAATTAATTCTTATTGTTTCATTTGAGCTTCAAATCCGGAAGAAAAATTGTCGAAACCTAGTATTATAGCATTTGAGCTTTAATTTTTTGAGCCATCATTTCTTATTTGGAGTTGATCAAATGCTTGAATCTATTTTTTTGTGGTATGGTGGAACTTAAATCGATAAACAAGTTGAGGTTAATTATCATAGTAGTAAATTTTGAACAAGTCTACCATGATGAAGTTTCAAAACTAAAATTTGGGTTTGCGAAATCAAAATCATTTTTTGACTAGATTTTTTCCCAAAAGCTTAGCTATAATATGTGTCATTAAGTGTAAAGAAAATAAACTTAAGTATATCAGAATATAAAATGGCTTCTTTCTGTCTTAACGAAAGAATAAGGTAATAATAACACATTAAATAAAATAAGTGGAGTAATTATTTCACATAGAAGTTAATTTTAATTTTAACTATAAGTGAAATTTTTTATCTATCTCTTCACAATCTTGGTGGTTCCACTTGATATATTACTCCCTCCGTTCACTTGTACTTCTCCACTATAATAATATATTTTCACTTTTATTTATCCATTTTAGTATATCAAGAGAAATATAATTTTTTTTCCTGATTTACCCTAACATTAACTACTAATATTTCCCAAGTTTTTTTTTTTTTTTTTGAACTGCTACTCCCTCAATTAAAAATTATCTGTTATTTTTTTGTTTTATACGTCCCTTAAGAAATATTTATTAGGAGGGGTATTTGACCAACTTTACCCTTATTTAGGTCTAAGTTATAATATATGTCCATTAAATGTTTACCTTATTTATGTGTCATATCCAATTAATGACAAAATTCTACTCCTCCGACCCATATTACTTGTCTATTTTCTCCTTTACACGCCCTTCAAAAAATCATAAATAAAAATGTATTTTCACTACATTATTCTGATCTCTCTCCAATAAATTGCACTCTAGTCATTATTAGTTACTTTAAAAAACAATTAATTTTAAGGACAAAATAAAAAAAAATTAATTAATTCTAGCTTGAGTTTGTGAATTGACAAGTATTTTGGGATGAATATTTTTAGTGATGTGGAAAATTAATATGGGATTGAGGGAGCATTAAGGGTAAAATGGGAAAAATAATTTATTGTGCCTTGAACTTTTAAAACGACAAATATGTAATTTGAGACAACTATTTATAGTAACTACGACAGATAATTTGAGAATTATGTAAAGTTTATTATTGTCGCAAAAATAGAAATTAAAAACATAAGAGCCCAAAAATAAAGCAATACCATATCTTTTTCTTTCTATTTTGCATCTAAAAATTATTAAAATGAGGGTTTAACCGTTTAAGTGAGACGCAGTTCACAATTGCTACTTATACTGAAAATCACCAAGGTAGCTGTTCCCCTTTCTTCTTTTTGATGATGAATAAATTGAATTGACTCAAAATATCAATTTTTCACTTTTACTTATCCACTATTCTCTTTATAGATTTTCATTGTTACTTGTCAATTTTTACATATCAAGGTAAGATAAAAAAAAAAATCATATTTTACCCTTAGCATTTATTACTTATTTCAAATCATTTTCCCAACTCCAATACAATTATACATCATTTAATAGGGATATTGTGGTAAAATACTTATTTTAATCATTATTTCTTAAATAGCGTGAAAAATTAAAACGTGACAAATAAAAGTGAACGGAGGGAATACATTGCTACTCCCTGCAATGCAACTCTCATTGGCTTTCTATTTCACAAAAATCAGAATATGAACCGTGCAATTAGCTGTTAGAATCTTAAAATTAGATCCCTATGCAAATGGTACAAGTCTTTGTACGTACGGAAATGGAGAGTAATGCAGTAAATATCACAGCTCATATAGCACTGGACATACAGCTATTCATCAAAGTCAGAATTTATATCTATTTATTGCACCACACCTTTTTCATTAAACTTCTGCTAACTTAGCCCTTCTTGGATTGAGGAAATCCAAACCCTTCTTGTCTTAATCCTTGATACTATTAAAAAATACTCCCTCCGTCTCAAAATATTTATCGTATTTTTTATTTACACATCCATTAAAAAAATATTTATAAGGATAACATTTTAACTATTTTACCCGCTTGACATATTTCATATTGTTCGCTCTCCTCAATAAATATTTACTCCATTAATGATGAAATCTCTTAAATGTTGGTATGTGAACTCACAAAATCAGTCCATTGATGTAATTAATATAAGGGTAAAATGAGAAAAAGCTACTTAATTTTATCTTGGAAATAAAATAACAAATATTTTGAGACAAGTATTTTTATTAAGGACGATAAATATTTTGAGACGGAGAGAGTAATATACTCCCTCTGATCCGATTTTTATGAAGGTGTTTGATTTGACACGAATTTAAGAAATAAATGAAGGTTTTTTGAACTTGTGATCTAAAACAATTTATAGAAATTTGTGTGGCTAGTAATTATTTCATTTAAAGGTAAAAGTATAAATTTAAAACTAAATTTTTACTAAATATAAAAAGATGCCTGAGACTAACTAAAATGAAAAGAGAGTCATATAAATTGGGACTATCGCTAATCGATAGGATGGATAAGAACTCTCAATTCTTAAGAGACCACTAGTTCAAGATATGAGGATAAATCTTTTTTGGTAAAAATTGTTTGCTCCTTTAACTAATCTTACACGACGTGAATATAATTAATTGGAAAATCAAAACTAATATATATACATGGTAACTAATTTATGTTACAACTCTGTATTCAAAAATCAAATTGCACTTCAACTTTAAATTACAGATATTCTCCCACTCTTATCTTGATATCCAACCTTTAACCTGCGGTTGGGTCAAAGAGCTTCTTTTCTTTTACCCTCCATTTCTCCATTTTAGAGGATCTATAGTATTTTCATAATTTCCCTTTAGTGTAACTCGAACTCTAGACTTACTGATCTTGAGGGGAAGGTAATTTATCAACTGAGCAATCCTCGCTTGTCCAAAGAAATCCTTGGGTATACAAAATGAAATAGTTTTCGTCATCAATAAAATAAATATCTAATTCCTATTTTTGTCGTTTTCAAAGTAGCTTGAGTTTATCTTTAAGTTTATCTTTATGGGCTAACTGCGACAGCTAATGGGCAAATCTAATTTAAAGTTGAATTAAAAATAAGTACTTTAAACGAGATTACTTTGAATGAGATTCTCTAGACTCAATTTGTGGGACTACTTATTTTTGTTTTTGTATTTTGAATGGATAGTAAGATTGAAGTGTTTATACGTAAGTCGAAGAATAACAATTAGAAAGAATAATATCGAAATATATGTAAACAAACAAATTGGAGTCTTTCATAGCATGTAAATAAAGTGACATATATGCACTATTTTAGGGTATTTTCATTATTATATAACAGACAGAATGTGCTTGTTAGGTCAAAAGAACACTTTACTTTAAAGCAATCACGTCATTAAGTTCACATTCAACCTTATTCAATAAGCTTTGTTTATTTTAATCTCATTCCAACCACCAAAGTTTGGCATCTTAATCCTTCGAGGAAAAAAAGAAAGAAAAAATGATGCACTATATTAGAAAATAAACTAATTTAAGTATGAAAGAATAACCTAGAAAATTCCAATCATATCCGAATTGAGTTAGCCGATTGGTAGGCTTACATCTATATATTTTTTTAATGGACTATTTTGTTTTTTAGTTTCTTATCTGATGTTTTGTGGCCCGACTAAATTAAATTCGGATCGAAAGTCTCACTTTAAAGATTATGCGGTCCCTTCCAAAAAAATTTATTTCAAAATCTCAAGCCCGAGACTTGTGATTAAATAATGAGGGGTACTTAACAGCTCAACACAATTTTTTACCGTGTTTTGCGTCCTTTCATGTGATACATTTTCACTTGTTTCACGAACTAACATCAATAGTAAAGATGAAGTGAGTCAACTAAATATTTATATAGTCCATACTCCATTGTTTTTTCTTTTTTTAAGGAATGTCCGGGTTAGTTTACGCGCACTTAAATTATATGTCAACGCTCATCAATTTATGTAACAGATAGCTCTCTACCTATCAAGAATTCTGTGTAAGTTTTATCTGTTACAGTCAAATAAAATATAGATGTTAAATGTTTTTTTTTTGGTAACTAATGTTAAATGTTATTATAGGTGTATTACAATGTATTACAATCATCCGCTCAATAATATTCTAACAAACGATGATATTATAAAGGGATTTGACTGCAGTGCTATAATTACCTCTCTCCATTTTTCTTAAATGATTTACTATATTTTTTCTTATAGTTTAATAACATGTTAAACTATTCGGAATATTAAGTTCAGTCCTCTCAGTTTCATGGAAACTTCATAAAGGGATTTAAGCGTGATGATTTAGTAAAAGTTAATAAGTTAAATTAAAAAAAAAAAATCAATCAACTTAATACTGATTATCTGCAAAATAAAGCTGGCAAATAGACTTTTTGTAGTGAGACAAAGAAACATACAGAAAATGTACGAATATGACAATTGACAACTGCCACCGCCTTTAGGGGTAAAATTGGGATTTCACATAGCCAAATCAAAACCAATTGCCGGTTTAATTTCCATTCACTAGAGCACACTAGTGAAGTTCAATTTACATTAATTAAGTAATTTATTAGAAAAAATAAAATCTAAGTATGTCATAAAATCTTGCATAAAATAATTATTATACCTTGTTAGAGGAATTAGAAAAAATAAAATATACAAGGGTATATTGTACGCGGCCTTACACTACATTTCTTCAAAAGGTTGTTTCGGAATATGAGACATAACGTGAAAATAAATATATTGTGTTGGCCATACGAGTAAAAAGGTATTTAAATACAAAATTACCCTAGAAAGATTATCTCTATATAACATTTTATATATTATTATGCATTTTATAACAATTCTTTCACTATTATTCACCACAAAGTTACGACATACTCGCGGCATAACTCAATCCAAAAAGCTTACTCATGAAAAGAAAGTGCGAGACTTTATATGGAGATAAACAACACATTTCACCCGATGTAGGACATATAATATTCTCCCCATCGTCAACCTCAATGCAACCAGATCTATCAATTGGAGCGTAAATTAAATAACAAAAGGGACAAATTAGGATACACAGTAACATCAATGGATCTTATTCTAATATCATATAAAAATGAACATTGAATCTAAATCAAACTCAAAGCTAATTCGCGAGATGATTAATATTGGACAAGACCCTATAACGAAAGAAAAAATGAAACATCCATCGACGCTTAACAACTATTGCATAATTAGTGTGTGAATCAAATACGTTTAATGAGAAAAAGAATATAGTTAACCTCAATGGTTTAGGCATATAATAATTTGCCTAATTTTAGTACTATGAAAGAAGCACATAACTTGTCTATCTGACTAACTTTCTACATTGCATTTTGCCTCTTGACTAAAATACATTCTTAAATAACCAAGTAAATTGAACAGGGTCTTCTCAATGTCTTGAAACACAAAATCAAACAGAATACCAAGTCCAAATCTACTGCATAAACAGATTTGGTAACTTGGCCAAATACTCTATAACACAAAGTGCATTTTCACTCTAATTGAATTGATCTCTTATGCTTTAATTGCTTGATTTAGTTTAAACACCAAAAGCAAGAAAGCATTTTCACACTTTAATTTTAAGAGACAAACAATGACTAAAGTAACAATACATACTCCTTATTTAGCGATTATCATATACTCCCGTCGTTCACTTTTACTTGTCCACTATAATAAAAATAAATTTTCATTTTTACTTGTCCACTTTGCATATCAAGAAAAAATAATTTTTTTTTCTTGTTTTATCCTTAACGTTAACTACTCATTTTCAAATCATTCTCCAAGTTCAATGAGACTACGCACCAATTAATATGGGTATAAGATGCATACTTCATTTATTAATTCTTAAGGGGCGTGTAAAGTCAAAAATGGACAAGTAAAAGTAAACGAAGGGAGTACTTCTTCTGCTTCAATTTATGTGATTTCAGAAGTCAAACATTTTAAATTTAACCGTGAATTCGGGTATGAAATCTTCAATTTTTTTTGAAATAAAATTTACATATTTGAAAACTAAGTAAAAAGTACTATAACTTATAATGATTGACACTTTCAAAATATTTATAAGACATACTCCCTCCGTCCCAATGTGTCTTACTTTTCTTTTTTATTTGTCACATATAGAGTGTCTCTTTTTATATTTACTAACATTTTCAATCCTAATGCAAGTTTAAGATCATAAGATCTAAAAATAAAGCTTATCAACTTCAAAAATCTTTCTTTGTTTGTTAAATTTCATGCCCAGTTAAATTAAGACAGTTAAATTGAGCCGAAGAAAGCATGAAAAAATCATGACATAAAAAAACTTGCTTAAAGGTACCCCATAACTGGCGGTGAACAGAATAGCAAAAGAAGAAAAGGGAGCAATTAATTAGGTGTAAACAATGTTTGTCACGTTGTACCAAACAGGTCCAAACAAAATGGTGTCCATGTTCTGTGTGTCACAGTCAGTGAATCATAATTGTACTATTAGTGATCGTTTGGTAGGTAGCTAAAATTATCCTAAGAATATAATCTTGGGATTAATTTATCTCATATCTTGGGATTATTTTATCCCATTTAGGAGATGGGATAAAATAATTTCAGGATAAGTGGGATATCCCAGTTTATACCATGGGATGCATTTTATATTTTATTTAGTTTAAGGTATAAATTTATCCCAGGATAAATTTATACCTTCTACCAAATAAGATATAAAAAATTAGTGCTGAAATATTCCAACTTATACCATGCACCAAACGGCCCCTTAATGTAAAATGGGACCCACTTCTTCCACTCTACAAAGTAGTGTGTGAACGTACAACTAGACGTGTGGACTCTCTTTGTACGTCCTTTTAATTACCATATAGATACTTAGAACTTGTAATTAATGATATAATGTAACCACACTATTCGTTAATTATCTATGTTGATTTTTTTTTTTTAATCTCATTTTCCTTTTTATATCTCTTAGTCAAATTAATAGATGAATGAATGGACCTTTTTTTAATTGCTACTTCCTCCCGCCCAATTTGTATGACACTTTTTTTCAGTCAATGTCAAAAATAATGACGCATTTCTTTATTTAGTAGTAATAATTTAACTTTAAACTTACCATTTACACTTAATAAGATGATTTATAGCCATACAAATATCAATGACTTATTTTAAACCACAAATTTAAAAGAAATTTGTTCTTTCTTGATTCTCGTGCCCAGTCGAATACTTTCACATAAATTGGGACGACGGGAGTACCATTTGTTAATGTAACTGAAAGAATATTTTCCGTAATTTCCTTTCATTCCTTGAATTGGTTAATATACAAAAATATCCTACTCAAAATAGGAGAGTACAAAATATTACAAAATATTCTAACCTAAATAAGAGATTACAAAATATTACAAAATATTTACATAATCTATCACACCCCCGCAGTCAAAACGGGAGGTTTACGAACGCTGAGACTGTCACGAAAATCTTCAAAAAGGACCTGAGGAAGACCTTTAGTGAAAATATCTGCAATCTGATAACGGGACGGGACATGAAGGACTCGAACTTGTCGCCGCGCAACCTTCTCACGCACAAAATGAATGTCCATCTCAATATGTTTGGTGCGTTGATGTTGCACCGATTACGTATATATGGCACTCATATTGTCACAAAGATACCAACGTAGCTTTGCGAACCGACAATGTAGTTCTAATAAAAGATCGCGAAGACTCGCAGACAACATTAGCTACACCCCGATACTCGTTTCGCCGCTAGACCGAGAAAGAGTTGGTTGTCACTTTGACGACCAAGAAATCAAGTTGTCACCCAAAAATACACAATACCCCGACGTAGAACGACAAGTGTCCTGGACAACGACCCCAATCCGCATCGGTGTGATACAAGGTCGGTGATCGCCGATGGGCAGAGATGCAACCCGTGATCAAGAGTTGCCCCGAACATACCGCACAATCCGCTTAAGAGCAAGCATATGATCGTCCCGCGTGTCATGCATATGTAAGCACACACCGTTGGACAAAGATATGAAATATCCGGGTCTCGTGAAAGCGAGATACCGAAGAGCACCTGCGAGACTACGATAATAAGTGGGATCTTCATAAGGAGCACCCGAAGTAGCACTGACCTTCGATTTTGTGCCAACCGGAGTGAGAGAGGGCTTGCAAGATGACATACCCGTGCGATCAATGATTTCTTCGGCATACTTACGTTGAGAGAGAACATCCCCCCTTGTGACGGGTCACGAAAGAATGCCAAGAAAATAATTCAAAGGACCTAAATCCTTCATAGCAAATTCGGAACCAAGTCTATCCACGATGGAACGACGGAGAGCGTCTGAGGATGCAGTGAGTATAATATCATCAACATAGAGTAATATGTATGCCATTTCAGTCCCCGCATGGTAGATGAACAACGAATTATCAGACCTGCTATTAGAGAAGCCAAGCGAAAACACAAAATCTGCAAAACGTCTATACCAAGCACGTGGAGCCTGCTTAAGCCCATAGAGAGAGTTACGCAATAGGCAAACATAATCGTGATGTGTGCGATCCCGAAACCCATAGGGACGATGCATATACACAGCTTCTTGAGCTCACCGTGAAGAAAAGCATTCTTCACATCCGCTTGATGTATAGGCCAATGCTTTGACAACGAAAGACTAAGAATAGTGCGGATAGTTGCCGGTTTCACCACCGGACTGAACGTCTCACCACAGTCAATGCCAACCTGCTGAGTTTTGCCATCACCTACGATTCATAAGTTGCAGGCCCGGTCTACACCGTGTGTATTTTTGGGGTACCCATCGAACCATAGAGGCAAAACCCTAGAATATTTTGTGCTCTGATACCATGAAAGAATATTTTCCGTAGTTTCCTTTCATTCCTTGAATTGGTTAATATACAAAAATATCCTACTCAAAATAGGAGAGTATAAAATATTACAAAATATTCTAACCTAAATAAGAGATTACAAAATATTACAAAATATTTACATAATCTATCAGTAACCACTCGATTCGTTATAAGAAGAAATGAATAACAAGAAATATGTGAAACTCTTTATCACCTTTTATTTAAGAGATGTCATAGGCGGATTCAGAACCTTTAGTTTGTGGACTAGGGATAAAATACACACACACAGACATATATATATATATATATATTTTCTTTTGCATACTGAGTATTGGATAGATTAGTTATATAGTAGTAAATAATTTTTTTTGACTGAAATACAATGTTTGAATTAAAAGTTATTGATTTTACCGAATCCATAAATATAAAGGTGGCTCCACCGTTAAGATCGATGTTTTTTTTTTATTAATCTCCTCCATCTCTATCACTATACTAGTGTCAGGAAGCCCGTACTAAGCCCGGGCCTAAGATCAAGGTAATAAAGTAATCACTAATTTTTAATTTATGTGTCACAGTTTAAATTTCGAGATTCAAATAGTTTAATTTTGACAGAGAATTTGGGCATAGAATTTTTAAGTCTTTGAAAATTTATACATTTAAAAACTATGTAAAAAGTACTATAAACCTCAATTCTTGGTTATTCAAAATATTTAAAAGATATATGAAAAAAAAAATTCTTAATTAAAAGTTTTCTTTTCCTTTCAAGAAATGCATGTGAGGAAATGATTTTTTTTTTATTTATCTAATATATTTTCTAAATTTGTGTTATAATAATATTATAACTATGATATAGCCCCAAATACATTATCATTGGATAAATTTAAATAATCAAATCATGTCTTGGTGCAACGGCGTATATATCTAATAATTTTGTTCCTTCTCATTTTTATTTTCTTTAAGGACCGATTTTAAAATTTATTTTCTATTGTATAAATATTGTTACATCATTGAACCTTTATATATTCAAAATATTTTTTTTTAAATAAAATTTATATCAAGAAAAATTTAATGGCATTTTAGAATTACTAAGAAAATATGGCTGACGCTCCGCCATGAGTTCTCCAAAATTATTATTATTACCATTTTAGAATATCTTTGTGCATAGCTATTTCTATTAGATGATATGATCACCATGCACAATTTTTCAAGTATTTTTAAAGGGCTCAAATTATATGCACCATATTGGATGTGACAACCCAAGTAAAAAAGAAATAATGTTAGGGCAAAAATAAGACATAGAAAAAAAAATCATGGTAATATCTCACCTCCAAAAAGTTAGTCTAAGGGGTCATGAATGAACAAAAAAGGTTTGAAAATATCTTGATTTATTGAAAAAATATTTTGGTATATGAAGTAATAAATAGCAAATATAAGGGCAAATATTTGAAAGAGCAAATCCTTTTTAATTGGCAATCTAACTAAATAGTTACAATGTAACTAAGTATTGCAAAACTCTTTGAATTGTCTCTTATATATAGTAGTAACATATATATCCTCCACTCTATGAGACAAGTAGAATTTCTAGTAAGCTCTTAAATGTCAAAGTAAGGGTAATTTAATAATTTGCATATATGTTGATTGCGATTTGCGAGTCAAAAAATTCGTTATTAAAGATCATCATGCAAACGGAGGAGTAATTTTTAGAAAAAAATAATTGCTATACTTATTTATGAAACCTATCAACTTGTTTCACACACTACTAGTATAGACTATTCGGTAAATTAATTGGTTAAAGATGTGTTATTGTCGCTTGCAATTTTATCAAACATTAAAGAGGCAACAATGAATTAAGATGCATTTAATGTAACAAGTTTTCAAGAAGAAGAGTAAGGAAATATGTCCATATAAATGGTATATACACTTTGATATACATTTTTTGACATTAATAATTTTATCACTAATAAACAGTGAATATATTATTATGAGTGATGATTTCACATTAAGACGTTATTTTTCTATTAAAATAAACAAATTCTTGAAAACTTCCTCTTTGCTTATAAGTTATGTTAATTATCACATCATTCATACTCATTACCTATGCACGCTACAGCCTACAAGTGTGGAATGCTAGTTTAATATTTCAAAGAAGTATACTACTATTTATTAAGTATCTTTCATAATATTACAGCTCAATTAGCTTTGAGTGAGTAGTCTATTTTTTTTTTTCTTCTTAATAGCAATTTTATCCGTGGGTTGTTGGTAAACTTTGATTTTAGTTTCTATGATATATTACTAATCGTATAAATTTTTTTAATTAATTAAATTATCTATTTTGATTCCTTTGCTAGTGAATAATCACAAATTTATCATAATTATAATCGTTTCACCTCTTAATTACTCAAATAATATGTAAAATATGTACTGTTATTTCCTATTCAACGATAATATAGTTCTTTAAATAGTTAAACATATTATTTTCTACATGAACGGACCAACAACAAACATCTTAACCAATTGAATGTTAGATATGTCAAATCATGTATCACAAGGATCAAATTTCTTTTAAAATCATTTTGTGATAAGTCATTAGTTACGGGTCAACTAAAGAGAACAGAACATACTAGTACTAGAAACAAATGAAAATGTTGGATGGCACTTTTTTCTTCTTTTTTTCCATTTAAGGCAAATAAATATTTGTTCAAACTTTATTAATTGATATACATCTATTTTTTTTAGAAATATAAAGTCGAAAAATAATAAAATTATCACCAAGAGAACAATCTTACTTTGAAAATGTTGAATGACACTTTTTTCTTCTTTTTTTCCCTGTAAGGCAAATAAATATTTGTTCAAACTTTATTAATTAATATACATCTAGATTTTTATTAGCATATCAAGTCGACAAATAATAAAATCATCACCAAGAGAACAATCTTACTTTGGCAATTTTTAAAAAACACATTACGTGTTACATTACAATTCTTTAATTTGTGGAACTTAAATAGTTCTTTGATGGTAGCAAGACACTTTGATAATTGAAATCCCATCTAAATCAAGGTCAATCATTTACTTCACTTTAAATACAACATCCTTACGTGTGTGTAGTGATGTTCACTCACTCCCTTATTGACAATAACCCCTCATGAACATTGATAGAATACCAGTCAAATAAATACTTAAGAAGAAGAAAAAATTGTATGAAATAAGAAAACAACACTAATTTGATGATTTTTCAATCTTATAATCCGAATAATAGTCAAGATTTTGAGAGGCAAGACGTTAGACACAAAGGGATGTATATTGTGAGAGTTTTAATTTTATTTTAGAAACCCACTTCTTTTTTCATTTTTATTTTTTAAAATTAACCTAATAAACTACTCCAACTCAATAAATACATGAAATTTTACATATATTTTTATCACTAAATAATAAGAGTAGTTAATTTTTTCCTTCGATCTAGAATAAGTGATTGTTTAGGTTTTGATACACTATTAAGAAAAAACCAATTAATAACATTACTCCCTCCGGTCCAAAATAATTGAGGTTTTAGCTTCTAAAAGTTGATCCAAATTAATTGATGTTTCACAAAATCAAGAAAGTATTTAATTTTTTATCCCAAATTTGCCCTTCACATATTTTCATATCCCCATAGTAATTATGTCAATCTAAGAAGAAAGAAAATCATAATTGAGGGTATTTTGGTCAAAACCCTCTTAATTTTTAGGAGTTGTTGAATTTCTTAATCTATGTGCCCAAGCTTAAAACCTCAATTATTTTGAAGTGGAGGGAGTAATTAGCTGTTAAGTATAATAAGTTAAGAGATTAATACTTTATTAAAAAAAATAAGTTATTTCATTTGGACCACATCTAAAAATGTAGTAAATCACTTATTTTGAATTGTCTTTAATAGGGATTATTTTATCCCCAAAATGAAAAAAATTCAGCACGAATTTGGATTAGTTGGGCCACAAACAACCCCAACAATGATACTCCCTCCGTCCCATATTAGGTTTCCACATTACTATAACTATATGTCCCAAAATACTTGTCTATTTACAAAATCAATATAGAATTAATTAAGTTATCCTACTTTGCCCTTACATTAATTGTTTTTAAAGTAACCAATATTGATTAGAGTGCAATTAATTGGAGAAAGATAAGGGTAATATAGTAAACATAAACTTTTATTCATTAGTTCTTAAAGGATACGTAAAAAGGAAAGTAGACAAGTAGTAATATGGTAGGAAGGGAGTAAGATTGGGCTCCTCTCCATTTCCCTTCTCTCCATTTTCCCCAAGTTCTACCTTAGATTGAGGACACATGGCATGAGTTAAATTTAGAGCCCGTTTGGATTGGCTTATAAGTTGGCTTATAAGCTGTTTTCAGCTTTTTTGAGTGTTTGGTGAAAGCTACACTTTTAAAGTCATTTTGTGCTTAAAATAAGCTCAAAAAAATAATTGGACCCATTTAACTTAGTTTATCTAAAAGCTTATAAGTTTAAAAAAACATAAGCCAAAAAAAATAAGTTGACTACCCCAACTTATTTTTTTCAGCTTATAAGCTGCAAACAGTTTTAAGCTACAAGCCAATCCAAACGGGCTCTTAATGACTAAGATTTAATTGACTCAAATAAGACCCTAACCATGATTTACATAATTAATAGCTTATTCATAAATATATTAAAGTATTTTCTCTCTCTTGCTATTTTACTTTCCTAGCAAAAGGAGAGAGAGAAAATACTGAATAAGGAGAAGATATTACTGTGTAGGAAAGTAAAATAGCAAGAGAGAGAAAATACTTTAATATATTTATGAATAAGCTATTAATTATGTAAACCATGGTTATGGTCTTATTTGAGTCAATTAAATTTTAGTCATTAAATTTAACCCATGCCATGTGTCCTCAATCTAAGGTAGAACTTGAGGAAAATGGAGAGAAGGGAAATGGAGAGGAGCCCAATCCAAAGGGAGTATAACCACTGTAATTCTACAAGTGGAGTATGGAGAGGGTGGTGTGTACGCAACCTTACACCTACCTTATAAAGGTTGAAAATGTTATTTTCCGGCTCAAGTAAAAGCATATTAATATTAGGTATGGAAAAAAAAAAAAATCAGCAATGAAGAAGCCATGCCAATGCTAAAAACGAAGCTTATCACTTTTTTCCCATAATCACCATTTTTACCCCTTTCTTCCTCTCCATCCCCCAAAAAGGTAAAATCCCATTTCATTTTAAAACTTTTACCTTTTTAATAAAATTAGAAATTGTATTGCTTGGCATTGGCCGTCTCCTTATTTCTCGTCAAGATTTTCTTTTTTTAATTTAGCATAAAAAATGAATTTATTTCCTATTTCTCTCTCTCTTTTAATTAACGCGTTCACGCGTTAAAATATTGTCACTTATTTGTTGTCATTCACTATATATATTCCTCCATTTTCCTTCTTTTCTCTTGCAGATGCAATCCCAATTTCACTAAATTGTCCCTTGCATCTGCTTCTAAAAAAAAATTCCCATTTTCTTTCTCAAAATTTCACTCCAATAATCCCCCCAAAAAAAAAAAAAAAAAAAACACACACACACACACACACAACTTTCCTCATTCATTTTGGTCCAATATTGAGAGATAAAAAGTGGGAAAATCTTATTTTCTTGATTTTCCGGTGGAAAAAAAAAATCCCATTTCCCTTCTCAAATTCAAAAATACCCACAAAAAAATCAGTGGGAAAAGCTCATTTTCTTGATTTTCCGGTGAGAAAGCTCATTTTCTTGGTTTTCCGGTGAGAAAAAAAATTCCCATTTCAAATTCAAAATACCCACAAAAAAATAAGTGGGAAAAGCTTATTTTCTTGATTTTTTTCGGCAAAAACATTTTCTTGATTCTCCGGTAACAATATGCCGTCATTAGAAGAAGAATTGTTTCCATCAACACCAGGAAAATTCAAGGACAGAAATCGTCATTTCCATAGATGTTTTGCATCAACAAGTACAATGTTCTTATGGGCATTGTTTTTAATAGCAATAACAGCTTCATATTTGTGTTTTCAATCACTTATGGATAATAATAATTCAACAGGCAACCGGTATTTCACCAGTCATCGTTGGGAGAAACAAGTCATTACCTCAGCTCAAATAAGACGGGCCCACGGCATGTCAGTACTTGTTACCGGTGCAGCCGGTTTTGTTGGGTCCCACGTCTCGATCGCCTTAAAAAAACGTGGCGATGGAGTCGTAGGACTCGATAATTTCAACAATTACTACGACGTATCGTTGAAAAAAGCGAGAAAGAATCAACTTAATAAGAACGGGATATTCGTCGTCGAAGGTGATATAAATGAATCCAAACTATTGGTAAAGCTTTTCGACATTGCGAAGTTTACGCATGTCATGCATCTAGCAGCTCAAGCCGGGGTTCGTTACGCAATGGAAAACCCGAACTCTTATATTCATAGTAATATCGCGGGTCTCGTTACGTTGCTCGAAGTATCCAAAAATGTGAACCCGCAACCCGCGATTGTGTGGGCCAGCTCTAGTTCGGTTTACGGGTTAAATGAGAAAGTTCCTTTTTCCGAATCGGATCGGACGGATCAACCTGCTTCGTTGTACGCGGCGACGAAAAAAGCGGGCGAGGAAATTACTCACACGTATAATCATATATACGGGTTGTCGATAACCGGGTTGAGGTTTTTCACCGTTTACGGACCGTGGGGTAGACCCGACATGGCGTATTTTAGTTTTACGAGGAATATATTGCAAGGGAAACCGATCACGATCTATCGGGGCAAGAATAGGGTCGATTTGGCCCGGGATTTTACCTACATTGATGATGTCGTGAAAGGGTGTATCGGGTCACTTGATACATCCGGTAAGAGTACCGGATCGGGTGGGAAGAAACGGGGCCCCGCTCCGTATCGGATTTTTAATTTGGGTAATACGTCGCCAGTTACGGTACCTATGATGGTTGGAATGTTGGAGAAACATTTGAAGATTAAAGCGAAAAAGAATTTTGTCGTTATGCCCGGAAACGGTGACGTTCCGTTTACACATGCGAATATAAGTTCGGCCCGAAAAGAATTCGGGTATAAGCCCACAACCGATTTGCAAACCGGGTTGAAGAAATTTGTTAGGTGGTATCTCTCATATTATGGCTACAATCAAGGAAAGTCTGTAAAGTGATAATTACCTTTTGCTTTTTTTTTTTTCTTTTTTAATTGTGGTTATTTTAGATTTTTTATTTATTTTTCTATCACGAAGGAAAGAAATTGGAGGAAGAAAAAAAGAAGGAAAAAAAAAGGTGAATACCAATTCTTTTTTTAATTATTGTTATTATTATTGGGGAAAGAGGAGAGAAGAAGTATTGATAAACTCCCTTGCCCCCTCTGTTAGAGGATCTTCTTGTTGTTTTCCTTGAAAAGGATAAAAAAGTTTATTCTTTGTCTCATATATTGTCTTTTTCTTTTATTGTGTATATTTCTATGTATGATACATATATATTCTTGTTTCCTTCTTTTATGTGATAATTTTTACAAAGTACAATAACAAGATCAAACGGTACACAAACTATTGGTACTACTAGTAATAAAGTTATATTAGCAAGATGTTAGTGTAAGTGGAGATTCTCTATAGTATGAAGCAATTTTCATTCTACTACAAACATAATGAGAAAAATGTAGTGAAAGGTAGAAATAATGTAGTGTGAAGTAGAATTAGAATTTTGCACTAAGTTAATACACTTCAACTATTATGACCTTTCAAGTGATGAGAGGAGCAAGCATTTAATAAATGATCGAAGTATGCATAAGGTGGTCGAACCTTATTGAATTGTCCTAGCACGCATAAAGTGGTTGAACTGTAAACAAGGTAATCTTTTTCGAAAATATCTTTTTTTTGGAACATGGTCAACCAAAAATTATTATGTTCGCTATTCTTCATCCACCGATGGATAAAATGCTACTGTTTTCCATTCTCTTATGAGACTAGAAAGTGGATTGGCAACAGGTCGAAGTATGTACCAGCGTTGTTAGATAATTCGTACATATTTAATGATTTTTTACTGAACTGATATCTTAAAAGCTACCTCTGCTTCAGTAAGTATTGTTTTAGTTGTTCTTCTTTTTTAATTTTTTTATTTTTTTGGGCATGTACTTGGAATTTAGATTGGTGCGTTGGATTTTACCATAGATATTAAGGTTTGTATTTTTATTTTAAGGAAATAGAAAATTTGTATAGGCACATGGAGGGATATTTGTTGACAATTAAATGGTTATGATTTAACTCCGGATATGGAAAAATCCTTGGTAGGAAGCGCTTCCTTCCGAATGGGGTTCTACGCGTTGTGAATTTAAATATAGTCGGGCTCCAAAACGGATATCAGCTACCGGACACCGAGTGTTATGATTTAGTGAGAGAGCCAGCTAAGTTTTGAGCCTTAAAAAGTGGAGATGGAAGTTGGAACAGCTAAGCTTGACTGTGAGATACGGCTGTGATTGTTTTAATTGGGGACCTACAACATGTGAATGATGTAATTGCTCTTAAAAAAATGTAGGCCATTGGATTTGGGCTAAAAACATGTGGATGCGATCCAACTGTAAAGATCCTAGTGAAAAGTCATTGTATTCCTATTTCTTAGCTTTTTCCTACCGACACTCTGTAGCTTGATTTCTTTGGGCTTTAGAGTTGGGCTTTTTGGGCCTATGCTGTTTTCACGTGAGGGGGTGGGGTGGAGTGAGGGGGCGGGGGGAGTGGTAAGAAGTGGCATGCTGATTTTTAATTTTTGTCTTTAGCAATCGAACTTATACGCAACGTATAAGTTATTGGAGGATGTGGGATATGAGATATTATAATACGAAAATATATAAGCTTATGCCCCCGCGGAAAAAGTTATTTGCCTTGAAAAGCTAAAATAAAAAACCCAACACAAAATAGGCAATAAGTGCCAATGACACAACAACTAATCAATTCCGGTCATTGACTCCATTCGTTATAATTATATATATGATGGTGTTTAATAAGATAAAGAATTTAGAAAAGAAAAAATAAATTAACATCATTAACATCGCCGGTCCAGTTCAAATGAAGAAAAAGAGTTATGGTAGGTTGGAGGCAGCGTAAAACTGGATAATTCATGATGAATATTTGAAATACATTCTAAATTGAAAACATGGGGAATAAAACTCATATTGTCAATTCCGACGTGTTTAAAATTAAGTTGTATTCTATCAAAAGTACTCGTAGAATGCGATATTTTTGTTATTGTGAGAGCATTTCATTTGTAGTAAAATAAAAAAAATGTTAAAATATTAAATTATTTAAAACAATTAACATGTAGAATTAGAGAGATATACCACTTTTTTTTCTTGTTTCCTCCTTTAATATGCTGATATATTCGTTTCTTTTTTCTTTCAAAAAGTGACTCAATATGAGCTAGAAAAGGACTAGGCATCCACCGACAGTTCTGTGGAAACAAATTTTTTGATATTTTTTGTGAACTTTTAATGTGGACTATAACAAATTGGCTTGTTTTTGGAATTGGTAGTACTCCAACCATGAAGTTTTGAAAAGGTGAACAAATTATCATTTGGAATGTTGCTAGCTAGCTACTAGAAGGTATGTTCTGTACCTTGACTAAAAGAAAATTAGAATATGAGGGTTTTTGGATTGACTTTTTGAAAATAATTTATAAGCTGAAAGATAAAGTTCGTTGGGAATATACAACTTTTGGCTATTAGCTTATTTTTGTATTTTTTTAAGCCTGAAAATAAGGCTTAAAAACACTTTTTATCTTTTTCAAACACCACAAAAAATAAAAAAGAGCTTAAAAGCCAATAAGCACTTAAAATAAGCCAAACCAACACCCTCTCTATATATAGAATATCATTATTCTCCTAGTTTCTCATCCTTTGATTTTTGTTACTGTCTGTTGTGTCTTGTGCTTCGATTATTGCATTATTTTGCTATTGTTATTTTTTTTTTTTACTGAATGCTATATAATGCTCTCCCTTTATTTGCCATGTCCTGTTTACTTCTGTATTTTCTTTTTCAAACTGCTTTGTTATTCGTTACTTGAGCCGAGGGTCTTTCGGAAACAACCAATCTCTACCTTGGCAAGGTAGGGATAAGTTCTACATACACTCTCCTCTTTAGACCTCACCTATAAAATTTCACTGGTTATATTGTTGAGAGAGAATATATATAGAGTATTAAGGATCTCAAATTAATGTCCGTAAGGGGTAAGCAAAGTATTTGATAATTGTACGAATTATAGTTATGTTTTGTTGGGGAAAAGAATAGAATTATTTTCGCCTTGATCGAGGCGGATTTATGATATAAAATTTAATGGATTCAATATATATATTTTTATTGCTAACGGTTTTAAAGGGGAATTCAGGATTTTCGAATATTATGAGTTTGCGTTCAGAATTATACCGCAATTTATTTGGTTTTACGATGTTCGAATCCAAAACTAAGTTCGAATAAAATGTATACGTCCTTAAGCATTATATTTTTGAAACCATAGGTAAAAAAAGGAGTTGATAAAAATGAAGGGATTTTGATTAATCCATCCCAATCCAAAAGTTAAAAGGAAAGAAGGAAGCATATGAGTAAACTATTTAATGAACAAATCATCTACTTTTCATTTGATTAACTCGGTTATTTTCTGTACTTTATCCTCCTTCCCCTTTTCTAAACGTAGTGCATATTAACTAATGACAATTGTTGATATGGATTAGTTTATCATGTGTACTAATTATGTCTCAAGAAAATAATATCATGATTTCGGAATAAAACTCTTGGTTTTTTTGCCTTGAACTAATTTCTCACCTTTCTTTAAATGTCTTAAAGTTTATATTGTACGTTAATATATTTCTCTTTCAAGTAAAATGAGATATTTTGAATGAAAAAGGTATTTGAACTAAACATCAAATCGAATTAATTAAGCCATGCTGGGTTTGTGATTCCCTAATGTATATGGCTATAGTATATACGATCCTCAGTTGGATTTAATCCAGTGTTAAGTCAACTTAAGTAAAGAAAGTTAAAAAAAAAAACTGCTTAAATTAAATCTCAACCATGTGTATAGAACCATATATTTAGGAGAAAAACAACTCCACGTGAACAACTTGTAATTCTTGGAAATAAATAAAAAAAAAAAATCACACATGGTAGAAGCTATTACACACTTGATCAGATAATTGGATACGCAATTACGCATCCCTATTAATGATTTTTGATAACTTTATCTCAACTCTGCCTCTTTCTCCATCTCTAAGAATTGTCAGCTCGGTACACGAAGCATCTTAGATGTATGCAACGTTCGAGAAGGATCGTTTCCTGAAGGGATATAATGTAGGGAGTTTATTCTGACACATGTATGAATAACTGATTTAATTGTTCGAACTCGTGATTTATACACACAAAAACAATTATAATTTACCATTACTATAAAATTCTCCTTCCTGAAATTAGGAGAATGAAAAGAAACACCTAATATTTCGTATTTCTGATGAGATTGGAACCCTTATTTTCAAATGACTAGTAACTAATTGAAGCGACATTAATAGCAATGATCTAACTAGTAATGGCTTGATGTCGAGGTGGAGCTACACATATTCAGTAGAGTTAATTAACACTTTTTGCTGATATATTATATTGTGTAGATCTGTTAATATTCTTTTATACATAATATGTTGAATTCTCTTGACATTGCGTATATATACTTACTTATATTTTGACCATTCTTAGTGAGATAATGGCTTCCCCACTGCTTGAGGTGTAGTAAATTACTTTCGGTATAATCATTCAAAGATCTGAAATTCACTAATTCGAATTCCTGCCGCTATTGCTGTCTTTTTTTTTTTTTGTATAATTATTCAATATGTGAAATCCATTTTCTCAACTAATCCGAATTCACTCTTCATAATTTTAGTCATTGTTATTATTGTTTGGACGGGATTCATGTTGCCAATTGGCAACTTAAGATCTAAGTCATGACTCTTGACTAGGTAAAAGCCGAATCATATTAATTGTGTTTTCAATTTTTTTTTTGTAGTTTCTTTACTAATAAACTATGTATGATTTGGCGAGAAGAACATCTTTGGTGACGGATTAATATACAAATACAAAATGAGAAGGAACAAATATGTGAGCGATTCTAGTTAATGGAAACTAATTCATCATTTTTTCCTTTGATTTCTCACCCGGTACATGTTTTGTTACCCAACTAATTTGGATTCACTTTGAAAAGTCGCACTTTGAAGGGTAATGTGCTCTCTACTAATTTTTTCTTAGATTTCTCACGCAGTATCAAATGCACGCTTTAGGGCTCGACGAATTAAGATTCGCACCCGAAATTCCACTTTGAGAGGAAAAGCAATCCCTATTAAAGTAACTATATTCGAGAGCTCAGAACCCAAAAGTTTTGATTAAAAATGAAGAGATGCTTACCACAAAGGTGGTCCGGTAGTTAATACATCGTTATTCACTAGCTGTAAATTATACCCTGTCAAAGTCAATGATTTTTTTGTTTCTATTTTTTCGTTAATTCTTCATTTTGAAAGTAACATATGAAACCAAAATATCTAGCAAACAATAAAGTTGTTACAACAGTTAGATCATAGATGTGGCAACTAATTAGATCTGGTGTTAGTAAGTCAAACTCAGCTTATTTAAGGACAGAGTTATTAACTCTAATTCAGGAATCTCTATGAATACAAGCTATTTATGGCGTCACTCTTTCCCTTGTTCTGTAATTTCAAAAGAATATCCTGGAATAATAATAATTGTACGACCTTAATTTCAACCAAGTTGAAATAGGCTTACAAATTCACATTAGCCATTTCAATTTAAGCTTGGCATATATTGCGACGATTCATTAAAACTTAATTAATTAGTTTTACGTTTGCTGTCAAACTATTCCAACTCCGGAATCCACTTGTGGGATACCATTTGGTATATTGTTGTTGTCGTCAAACTATTCCAACTTATAACCACTTTTATCCGGTTCTAGAACCGGTAATGGTCACATAAGCTCACACAATACTTGTGGAGTTTGACGGACTATGGTTGTAATTTTACAATTAGTTATATTTTCTCGTCGGGTCTTCACTGTTTCTTGTCAAGTTTAATTTAAGAAGCACGTAAGAAGTTTTAGAGGAAATTCATCGAAAATGTTTATGACAAGCTATTTTCTGACTGATTAAATCTCATCTGAACATCGTCTGGAATCGATGATTTTTGGCAGATTAAAGGAATGTTCATCGGAAAATAATATATTTCTAGTAATGAATTTTGCGTTACTTGTTAATTTACCGCAATTGACATTCTTTTTTCGGGTTTGAGATCGAAAATGTGTGAACAAGTTCATACAAGTAGAGTTTAAGACTATCGTTGTTGTAATTGTACGATTATCTTTCATGTTCAAATGTGTAATATTGGTCTTGAATAAATTGAATGAAGTTGGTGAAGATGATTCAAATTTTTCACTAACTCTTTGAATTTGCATGCACGTATCAATTCATTCAAGTCGTATAAATTGGTGGAAATTGTTACACTTATATCCTTAGTCAATATTTCCAGTTCATTTTCAATATATAGAAGTAACAATGACCCTTGATTTTAATTTAAATTTGTTTTTGAAACTATTAAAACTAAGATTTCTTAATCATAAATTAATATTTCATCTAGACTTAAAGAATCTCCACTTCTGTTACGTTAACTTTATTAACCATATATTGTTGTTTAATTTGGTTACTTTAGAAAGGAAATTAAGTTTTAATTAGAGTCCTTACAATAATCATTTATTTAGATTATTAAAACACTTTATTATTATGCGGACGAGTAATTGATCACATGCATGGCAAACTCAGACATTATTTCTGCAGGCTGTTTTTTTTTTTCTTTTTTTTCTTTTTTGTTTCTTTCGAGGGTTCTGCAGGCTCCAATTTATAAAATTAGTGATTAATTTAGAAGTTACGAAAATTAAGTACCTTCTAGAAAATATTCCAAGTGTAGAATATTCAAATTTGAGATTTGATGGATCTTGTAAACAATTAAAAATCTTCAACTTGCTTTGCTTTGATAGCATTTGGCCCATGTGAGCGTATTGCGTATTTATGGTATATACACTTTCAGATATAAAAATTGCGTATTTATGGTATATACACTTTCAGATATAAAAACTTTTATATGATAGATATATTTTAATATGTTATAGCAGTAACTAGTAAATTACGTATCTTAATTCCTAAGCTACTTAATTTTCCATTATTGTGTCTTTCATACCGTTTCCGAATTTCCTCAAATTTGTTCATATCAACTTTAATTATTTTATCTTTTATATGAAATTGATATTGACATTTTCTATATACAAAAAAACACATAATATAGAGGCCAATTACTCTATATTAATAGAAACATGCTAACCACTTACATTTTGGTACAATTCTACTATATTTGTTACATTTTCTTTGTTGTTCAAACAAACCAAAATCAGCAGAACATTCTTTCCATTCATAAAATAATTCTAGCACATTTTTATGTCATTCTTAAATGACGAAACTTTTAATTTTTTTTTTTTTTTTGGTTTAAAAAAAGAGGAAAGTACAAAAAAGGCATATTCATCATGAAGAGGCCTAACAAAAATGACATGCCAGCGACTAATTAGACATTTTCAAATATTTGTTTTTGTCAATAACAAAATAAATCTACAGACCACTCAATTCTCTATAGCGCCGTGCAAGGCACAACATTTGATGTGGTGACAATTACTACAATCCGTTTGGTCATAGATTTTGAAGTTGAAACTTGAATTTGAAAATTTGAGTTTTTGAAGTTGTGGTTTTGAAACTTATAGTTGTGTTTAGATATACATTGTACTTGGAAAACATTTGGAGTTTTGTGAGTGAAAATCCCAAGAACGCTTGGAACTTGAAAATTTTTTGAAGACGGATTTTACAAAATATGTTCCAAAATCTGTGGCCAAATAGATATTAAAGATAAATTTTCAAAACCCGAGCTAAAATCTATGGTCAAATGCTAGCTAAAAGTTTCTCAAATTTGGAAATTTTTAGGGGCAAAATAAAAACATGTCATTTACTCTCTCCACAATTTAATTGTCGTTTTAGCTAAAAAATAATGACTCCATCAATTTAAAAAATCAAAACTAAAGTTGGCTATTATTTCCAACTATAGCTTAATATTTAATGAAAAATGCACGAGAAAATAATCTATCTACTTTTATTAAATAATGATAACTTAGTAAACTATAACTTATATTTTTTTTAAGTGCGTGAAAAGAGCAAAAGCGACAGTTAATGAGACGAGGGGAATAGTTTCTTTTATTTGATGAAAAAATCACAGTTCTATTGTTTTTGCTTCCTTTTGAAGCATAATGCTACAAATGCAACTTTATGTAGCTTAAGTTGATGTTTAATTTCTATAGACATTGATGGTTAAATGGTTACAAGGTCCCTCTAATACTAATAGGTCCCTTGATAAACAAAATTAGTATTCTCTCAATCCCAATTTATGCATACCATTTACGTAGACTTCCAATTCTGCACTTGTCTTCATATAAATAATCCATATCATGGGGGCATGCGAGTGAGCAAGCAAGCGAAACATTAAATTAGCAGAACAAACTTTCTTAAAATGATTGACATCATTCTACTAATACTATTATTTTCTACCATTTTTTAAACTTTGGAAAATTGAAATCATCTAACAAATCAAATGCAATATTTCTCCATTGAAAGTACTCTAAAATAAAGTGTAGGATGGATGGAGTGTGCATCTGGGCTCACATTAACCTGAAGGATTGAAAATTTGTCCATAACGTTTGTTGGGTCATAATTGGGCCAGAAATTTTCCAATGGATTTATTTGAACAAAAAACTAGGCCCGTTAACTTGGGCAATTTGCATGATTGTCGTTATTCGGAGGTGGTCTTTAATTTTTGTCCCTCTCAAATTGATAATCTTTAATTTTTGTCCTTCGCCTAATACCTCGAGGTTTAGGGTTCATACCCCGGCTCAGCTAAAATAAATAAAAAATTCTCAAGACAGAGTTTCGTAGCAAAATTAGACTTATTTCGGTAAAAGTTAGGCATTAAGGCAGGCCTAACTTTTGCTCGAATAAGCCTAAATTTGGGCAAAAGCTTGCCTTAAGGCCTAACTTTTGCCCGAATAGGCCTAATTTTGAACAATTGTTAGGCCTCAAAGCAGAGGTATCGCGGAAACATTGCCTTGGGAATTTTTTTTTTTTTTTTGATTGAGTGGGGGTTCGAATCCACAACCTCAAAATATTTTCGGTCACTTTTTAAGCGAATGACAAAGAATAAAGACCAGTGACTTTGAAGGCCAATCCAAGCAAAAAAAAAAAAAAAAAGCATTAACTTTATAAAACCCAATTAACCAGTTTTTTTTTTTTTTATTTAATTACCACTAAATCTTTAGTGGTTTATTTTTTCATTAAGAAATAAATAAATATCTGTACAAGCAAAAAAGAGAAAGCTAAGTAAAATTAAAACTAAGACAAAGAGCCTCTTTCTAAAAGCATGGACCGCCATAACCCTAAGGGGCTGTTTGGCAGGTAGCCAAAATTATCCCGGGATTATAATCTCGGGACTAATTTATTCCATCTCTTGAGATTATTTTATACTATCTTTTAGATGGCATAAAATAATCAAAAGATGGTATAAAATAATCCCAGAATAAGTGGAAGGGATATTCCATCTTTTAAGTTGGGATGTATTTTATATCCTGTTTGGTACAAGGTAATTTATACCTTCTATCAAATATGGTACAAAAAATTAGTGGTAGGATATCCCGGCTTATACCATGCACCAAACGACCCCTAAAAGCCCGTTTGGATTGACTTATAAGTTGATCAAATCAATTTATAAGTCATTTTTAACTTATTTGAGAATTTGACAAAAATAAAAAATAACTTAGATTAAATTAAAAAGTACTTAAAATAAGCCAAAATCAAAAAGTTGCTCAATCCCAATTTTTTTTAATTTAAAAGTCATTTTAATTTGACCAACAACTTTATTCTTTTATCTCATATATTTTCTATTAATTTCACTATTACCCTTATTTCTAAAAATTCTTTAAACACTTTTATTCAAACGTGTAACTACTTATTTATAAAATAATTTTCAGCACTTAAAAAATATTTAAGCTGAAAAGACACTTATTTTCAACTTTCATATCAATACTGAAAGTGACTGATTCAAAAAACTACGGCGTCCCAATTTACGGTGCTGGTTGGGTCCCCCATTAGTATTCCTAACGCTCTCATTGTTGCCAAATTCGATGTTGATACTAATGTCCTCAATGATCAACCTGTAAGTTATAAAAATTATTTCTATTCATTTCATGTTACACTGGTTATGGAGATAGTTTTGTACTCCCTCCGTCTCATAATAAGTAGGCGTTTATACATGCAGTTTAAAATCATGAGATGAAATCAACATTTGGACATGCATTTCACCGAATGATTTCAAAAATTTTAAATATAAAACTCGACCCATAAGTTTATATTTTATAAAAAAAAAGATAAAAAAAGACCTATAAATTGGTAAATATTTTTAATAATTAATCCTACCAATCATTTACCAAGCTCATTAACTTCCACCAAGCTTTATTTATGTCTACCATGTGGGAGAATTATATTAAAGAGTATTTACATTACTATTCATGTTAAATTTTCGTTTTTATTGAACTGAAGTTTGATCAATTGATGTTGTATTTTTTAGAAAGGCCTTCTAGTAATTTACTAATTTTGTTATGAACTATAACTGTAACGACCCGTTTTGTCGTTTAGCACTTTAAAACTACGAAAAGGGTATGGGACTATATTGTATTTATTTATATAATTTTAATACATGTTATAGTTTATATGAGATGATGAATAGAGTGAAGTAATCTGAGGACTAATGATATATTACATCTGGTGAAAAGGCAATTGATGTGTTAGGAAGACATTTATATGTAAATGGACAACCCACTATTTAGTGGTCTCACGTAAAAGTTGACATCAATATATAGTTAGTGGAATTTTTTTAAATTAAAAATTAATGAAGTGGGCAAGCCATTTAATGTGTTGCGTAAATGAGTGAAAGACAAATAGTTAGTGGAAGTACAGAGGGATAATTTCCACTCAATGTGACTTTCCAACAAGTCAATGATAATGATAACCACCAGCTCCTTTATCTGCCAACAAACACCAATTCTTCTTCTTTATAAATTATCAAGACACCACCTATGTCCAAGATCTTATTACGAATCTTGCTCCATTCTATTCATTATTGGAAGTGGACACAAATTACTTTAACTTGAACAACACCAAATATATCAAGAGGAAGAGCAAAAACATTCCAAAAAGAATTCTAGGAACTCAACGCAAGTAAGGATTTCTTCCAATTATTGATTCTATGGTGTAATATAATTAATCCTCTATGTGTTTAGTGGTTAAGATTATAGTGTTCATGTCGAGATGGAATTAGAAATGATTATGTCCATTTCTTTTACTTGAGTTTAGTTCATATTATATATTTAAATTGTTTAATATCATGTGAAATATAATCGAGTATTGATGTTGGATTTCTTGGATGATATATATGTACGTTAGAATTCCATTTTTTTCACAAGGGATGCAATTTGATTTCCATCTATACGCAAGTTTGCTTTGTTTTGGTTATTAAAATTAGGGAAAATTAGTGGATGTCATAATGATGTCCTCACCTATGCTATAAATAGATATGATGGTACAAGTGAGTATAAAAACAAAATAATACATATGGCTATTTATTAAAAGCTTATGGTTTTATAAAATTGATGATGAGAGTATTATATTTCTAAAGCAATTTTACAACTCACTGGTCCGAACATGTCACTATTAAATATACGTTAAAGGGAAAAAGGAATAAAGAAATCAAATGGCAACCAGATACAAAGGTGTTCATTTTGTTTTTATTTATTTATTTTTAAATTTTGATTGTTGAAGGTCCTCCAAATTTGCGAGTTTGGTTCCAATTTTTTTTTTTTTTTTTAATGCTTAGCATGTATCAATGTCAATCTTTATATAGTGATATCTACCTAATTAAAGATTATATTATTGAATGATATAAAAACCTTTAAATCATGGTATTTGAATTACGAAAAGTCGAATTTTGTCCGAATTAAAGATATTGGAGTAATTAAAGGTTTCGAGTCCTAGTCCTAAGAAAGGAGAATTAATGATTTAATAGTATATTTATGGATGAAATTGACAAATTTTAATAATATATAATCCTTAGATAATGGGCGAAATTATTTTCTTCAAATAAAATTTCAATCTTGCCCGTGTGGGCCCAAGGCTACTTTTGGGGTGCGTTTTTGGGTTTCGAATATAAATATAGCAAGATGGGTGTCCTTAGAGTCGTATTCTAACGTAGATCGCATATTTTATAGATTTTGATCGTTCGTAGGCTCTACGCAAAGGGAAGACATTAGTTTGATTGTTCGTGGCATCCGCTCGCATTGAGGTAGGTTACGGTCTACTTTAGTTAGACTCTCGATTAGAGAATCGTATGTAGTTGTAGAAAGTGACGGGACAAATATAGGCCTTCGGCATGAAGTAGAGGTGGATTCCGCTAGTTTGGCTTTGTTAGTTGCTATGTGGGCTTGTCGCCATATGTGTTATTTTCTATGATTATCACCGTTCGTATCTCCGTCACATACTAGCTCACTCACCATGTGTGTAAAGGAATGGTAACATTAATATGACTTGTATTGGTCGACTATATATTGGTGATATTGTTGAGACCGATATCATGCATGACATGTCTTTTATATTATTGTCGCGACGATTGGCGAGGTGAGTGATCGAGAGACCCGAGGTCTTTGGGAGATCGAGAGTGAGAGACAGAGAGACTCCGAGGTTTTTGCCGAGATCGAGAGTGACAGAGAGACTCCGAGGTCTTTGCCGGAGATCGAGAGTGATTAATAGCCTCCGAGGTTTCGCCGGAGAGCACGAGTGGTACACGGACTTCGCGGGTCCCCCATGGGTCATGACTATGAGGCATTGCCATAGCATGTGTGTACGAGAGCAGAGGTGAGAGGTGACTATTGTATTGCATTGCATTCATCCACTCATATATTTGACCGATCATTTGGTGAATTATATCTCGTCTTCGTTGATTTCATGATTCCTTTACACCTTACTTGTATACGATACGTGACCATACCGTTTGCTCTATGTGCTACTTGTTGGTTTCGACTTCTTCATGCGTTATCTAATCATTGTCGGCCTATGATGCTTACCGGCACAAGTGTTGTACCGACATACTCTTTGCCGCACTTTTGTTGAGTGCAGAGTACGATCCGTGCTCCGCCCTACGCCCCGTGGTCGATACGCGAGGGTGACATCTTTTAGTTATTCGGGGTGAGCTACCTTTCATCCGTGGCCCCCGAAGGACCCCCTCTATCTATTTCGTTTTTGTATTCGACGTACAATATGTAGCCTTCGGGTATTTTCGTACTTCTATTCCGTCCTATGTTAGCGCTCTTGTACCCTTTGACCAGATTTTTGGGGTTGTCGTGACATTTCTTGTTATGATAAGTATTTAAGACTTGATAACTTATTCTTAATTAATTTTCCGCTTATTTAACTTGTTATTAGTAATGTGGTTCGCCCACTCGGGGGATAGTGTAGTGCCACCACGACTCGCGAATCGGGTCGTGACAAAGTCGGTATCGCAGCTTCTAGGTTAATTGGTCTCACGAGTACAAGAGCAATGTCTAGTAGAGTCTTGCGGATTGGTACGTAGACGTCCGTACCCATCCTCGAGAGGCTATAGGACATTTAGGAAACACTCCACTTCTTTTTCTCGTTTCGTGCTAGTTCAATCCGATTGGTATCTGGTTCATTCTTTTCGTGCGAGATTGTTCGTATTGGTATCTTAACCTCGTTTCTATGTTCTTTCACAGATGGTGAGGACGTGATCGACCGTTACTGAAGGCCAAGAGCCTGCACCTGCACCGGCACCCGCATCCATACCCGTTGCCCGAGCACCGTCCGGGCGGGACGGGCAGGGGACGGGGGGGGCAGAGGCCGTGTAGCTATTCCGATAGGAACCAAACACCAAAGCCTCGCTCAGACCTTGACATAGAGTTGACTCCCGAGCTTGACAATATTCCGATGAGAAGATTAGGGCCGCCGAGACACACCGGGGTCGCCGCTACTCCCGATTTTCGTGGGCCGTGTTTCGAGTGTTGGAATACTTTGACGCTTGGCTCAAAGGAATGATTCCGAGTTGCTCCGTATGGCTCGCACTAGACCAGAGTGGGAGGTCATACTCCGATGCTACGGTTGCTCCAGGATTTCGACATCGGGATATTACGGCGCAGCGCGGGCGCCCGTATCGATGCTACCCGCATTTGATTTTGCTCTAAGGCCTATAGATGGGCCAGTATTGACCAGAGAGGAGCGAAAATTGTTCGAGGGGTTTACCAAAATGTCTCCTCCCTGGTTCCATGGTACTTCCGGGGAGGATGCGTATGAGTTTATTGTTAGCTGCCATGAGATGCTTCATAAGTTGGGTATAGTGGAGTCTCACGGGGTCGATTATGTTTCTTTCCAGTTAGTTAGGGATGCCAAGCAGAGGCGGAGATCATACATGGAGGTCGACCGGGCCGCTTGCCACCTTGGACCCGGGACCCGGGCCGCCTATCGGTGTTTACGGAGAAGTATGTCCCTCGTACTCGAGAGACAACAGAAGGATGAGTTTTCGACATTGGAGCAACGGGGTAGGTCGGTTCTGCGAGTATGAGACCGCATTTCTCGCTTGTCCCGTTATGCGACGGCGCATTACTCCCCGCGTAGGCCGAGAGAGTGAGGAGATTTGTGAAGGGTTTGGACCTTTCGCTTCGGCCGGCGACCTTACGCCAGAGGCCTCCGGGGCCTCATTTCGCCCGCAGTAGAGCATGCCGCAAGGGTTGAGTCAGAGATGGGTCGGACACATAGTGGGGGTGGCGACAAGAAAGCTCGTGGATTTGATAGTTTCAAAGGTCCTATTAGAGGTGGGGGGACGCCATGACAGGGTTCGTCATCATCCCTACAGCCGCCCCATCCGACATCACTGTGCTTTAGCAGGTGGTTCTTCGTGTTATAGCGGGCATAATTTCGGCGTACTTCCCGAGGTTCTTACTCTCGACCTTCGCACCGCGGGGGTATTCTAGTTATTCTATGACGGGGCTCAAAGAACCTATGGCCGCAGAGAGCATGTTTTGAGTGTGGTGAGACAGGCATTTCGCGAGAGAGTGTCTTAGATCCGTGCAAGGTTCTAGAGTTCAAACATCTAGGCCTCCAAGACCGCCGCCCAGAGGAGGAGGATATTCTAATAAAGGGGGTTCGCAATCGAGCAGAGGTGGCCATCGCCCCTAGCGGGTGGTCATCAGTCTGGTAGGGGAAGCGCTCAGTCAGTGAGAGGAGGATCTCAGGCAGTCCGTGGTGGTCGTGGAGGCACACAGTCCGAAGGTGGACGTTCCCATTTCTATGCTTTTCCGGGTAGACCAGAGGCCGAGGCCTCTAATGCGGTTATCACAGGTATTATTTCGGTTTGTCACCGACCATCCTCTATCTTATTTGATCCGGTTCTACTTTCTCTTATGTGTCCACTTATTTCTCCACGGGTCTGGATATGCTTTGTGATATGCTTGATATACCTATTCGTGTCTCTACTCCTGTCGGAGATTCTGTGATAGTAGATCGGGTCTATAGGTCTTGTGTAGTCACATTTATGGGGTATGATACGTGGGTAGACTTGGTTATTTTGGATATGGTGGATTTTGATATTATTTTGGGCATGGACCGGTTATCTCCCTATCATGCTATTTTAGATCGTCACGCCAAGACAAATCACGTTAGCCATGCCAGTATTCCGCGATTAGAGTGGAAGGGTACTCCTAGTCCAGCACCTAAGAAGATCATATCATTTCTTCGGGCAAAGAAATTAGTGGATAAGGGATGTTTAGCATATTTGGCTCATATTCGGGATACTAGTGTGGACACTCCTTCCCTAGAGTCAGTGCCAGTGGTTTGTGAGTTCTCGCAGGTTTTCCCCGCGCATTTACCCGGAATGCCACCCGATCGAGATATTGACTTTTGCATTGACTTGGAGCCGTGCACCCGACCTATTTCTATTCCACCATATCGGATGGCTCCGGCAGAGTTGAGAGAGTCAAGGAGCAGCTTGCAAGACTTGTTGAGCAAAGGATTTATTAGACCCGCATTTCTCCTCGGGGTGCTCCGTTCTATTCGTGAAGAAGAAGGATGGTACCATGCGGATGTGTATCGATTATCGCGCAATTGAACAAAGTTACAATCGAAATAAGTATCCAATACCCCGCATTGATGACTTATTTGACAAGCTTCGGTGCATCGATCTTTTCTAAGATTGATTTGAGGACGCTATCATCGCTGAAGATTCGAGCGGAGGATATTCCGAAGACCGCTTTTAGGACCCGTTATGGTCATTATGAGTTCTTGGTGATGTCTTTCGGCTTACTAATGCCCCCGCAAACATTCATGAATTTGATGAATGGGATCTTCAAGCCATACTTGGATTCATTCGTGATCGTGTTTATTGATGACATCTTGGTGTACTCCCGGAGTAAGAAAGATCACGAGAAGCACCTGAGGATCGTGCTTGGCTTGTTGAAAGAGAAGAAATTATATGCCAAGTTTTCCAAGTGTGAGTTCTGGCTCAGTTCTGTAGCATTTTTGGGACATGTTGTGTCCAAAGATGGGATTATGGTTGATCCCAAGAAGATTGAGGCGGTTAGAGATTGGGCCAGGCCTACGTCGGTGATCGAGATTCGAGCTTCGTGGGCCTTGCGAGTTATTATCGCCGATTTGTGAAGGGGTTTTCATCTATTGCTTCCCATTTGACTAGGTTGACTCAGAAGAATGTGCCTTTCCAATGGTCCGATGAGTGTGAAGAGAGCTTTCAAAAGCTCAAGGCTTTATTGACTTCACCCGATTTTGGCTTTACCCAGTAGAGGGAAAGGACTTTCGTTTATTGTGATGCTTCACGGATTGGCTTGGGTTGTGTGTTGATGCAAGAGGGTAGGGTGATCGCGTATGCTTCGAGACAAATAAAGGTTCACGAGAAAAACTACCCCACTCATGACTTAGAGTTGGGCGCGTAGTCTTCGCATTGAAGATTTGGAGACATTACTTGTATGGAGTCCATTGTGAGGTGTTCACGGATCACCGTAGTCTTCAAAGATGTGTGTTTAATCGGGCCGGGATCTAAATTCAAGGCAGCGAGATGGATGGAGTTGCTTAAGGACTATGATATTACCATTCTTTATCATCCGGGAAAAGCAAATGTGGTAGCTGATGCGTTGAGCCGAAAGGCAGTGAGTATGGGTAGCTTGGCGCGTTTGATTGTGGAAGAGCGTCCTTTAGCCATGGAGGTGCAGCGTTTGGCTAATAGTATGGTGAGACTCGATATTTCGGAACCTCGGTAAGGTTCTAGCTTGTGTGGAGGCGAGGTCATCTCTTTTGGAGCAGATTAGGGCCCAGCAGTTTGAGGATGTAAAATTGTGCAAGATTCGGAATAAGGTGCTAAGTGGAGAAGCCAAGGAGGCTATTCTTGATGATGAGGGTATTTTGAGGATTAAAGGGCGCATTTGCGTTCCTAGAGTTGGTGATTTGATTCCGTTAATCTTGAAGGAGGCTCATAGTTCCATACTCCATTCATCCAGGAGCAACAAAGATGTATCGTGACTTGAGGCAACACTATTGGTGGGGTAGAACGAAGAGAGACATTGTGGAGTTTGTTGCACGTTGTTCGAATTGCCAAGTGTTAAGTATGAGCACCAGAGACCAGGTGGTGTGCTTCAGAGAATGCCCATTCCCGAATGGAAATGGGAAAGGATCGCCATGGATTTCGTGGTTGGTCTTCCGAAGACTCTGGGTAAGTTTGATTCGATTTGGGTTATCGTGGATAGGTTGACTAAGTCCGCACACTTCATTCCGGTTCAGACTACTTATAATGCGGAGAAGTTGGCTAGGATCTACATCCGGGAGGTAGTGCGATTGCACGGGGTTCCTATTTCCATCATTTCGACGCAGGGCACTCGCTTACTTCCCATTTCGGAGGACTTTGCAAAAGAATTGGGAACTCGCTAGATCTTAGCACCGCGTTCCACCTTACGCATGATGGTCGGTCCCGAGAGGACTATCCAGGTACTCGAGGATATGTTGAGGGCTTGTGTTATTGATTTTGGTGGCCATTGGGATAGATTCTTACCCTTGGCGGAGTTCGCGTACAACAATAGCTACCATTCCAGTATTGATATGGCGCCATTTGAGGCTTTATATGGTAGGAGGTGTCGTTCTCCTATTGGGTGGTTTGATGCTTTTGAGGTTCGACCTTGGGGTACGGATTTGCTAAGAGAGTCCTTGGATAAGGTGAAGCTTATTCAGGGAAAACTTCTGGCAGCTCAGAGTAGGCAGAAGGAGTATGCTGACCGGAAGGTTCGTGATATGGAGTTCATGGTTGGGGAGCAGGTCCTATTGAAGGTTTCACCCATGAAGGGTGTGATGCGATTTGGGAAGAAAGGTAAGTTGAGCCCGAGGTTTATTGGCCCTTTTGAGATTCTTCGTCGTGTTGGCGAGGTGGCTTATGAGTTGGCGTTGCCACCGGTGTTTGTGTGTGTTCATCCGGTATTCCATGTTTCTATGCTAAAGAAGTACCATTCAGATGGGTCTTATATCATTCAGTGGGATTCGGTACTATTAGATCAGAATCTATCCTTCGAGGAAGAGCCGGTAGCAATCCTAGATAGGCAAGTGAGAAAGCTAAGGTCCAAGGATATTGCTTTCGGTCCAAGGTGCAAGGAAGCACCGTCCGGTTGAGAGTCCACTTGGGAGACCGAAGTGCGTATATGCGGAGTAGACATCCTCAGTTGTTCGACAGTTCAGGTACCTCCGTTTGTCCACTTTTACCCTAGTCGCTCGAGGACGAGCGATTGTTTGATTGGTATCTGATGTAACGACCCGTTTTGTCGTTTAGCACTTTAAAACTACGAAAAGGGTATGGGACTATATTGTATTTATTTATATAATTTTAATACATGTTATAGTTTATATGAGATGATGAATAGAGTGAAGTAATCTGAGGACTAATGATATATTACATCTGGTGAAAAGGCAATTGATGTGTTAGGAAGACATTTGATATGTAAATGGACAACCCACTATTTAGTGGTCTCACGTAAAAGTTGGCATCAATATATAGTTAGTGGAATTTTTTTTAAATTAAAAATTAATGAAGTGGGCAAGCCACTTTCATGATGTTGCCAGGAATGAGTGAAAGACAAATAGTTAGTGGAAGTACAGAGGGATAATTTCCACTCAATGTTTCCTTTCCAACAAGTCAATGATAATGATAACCACCATCCTTTATCTCGCCAACAAACACCAATTCTTCTTCTTTTATAAATTATCAAGACACCACCTATGTCCAAGATCTTATTACGAATCTTGCTCCATTCTATTCATTATTGGAAGTGGACACAAATTACTTTAACTTGAACACCAGAAATATCAAGAGGAAGAGCAAAAACATTCCAAAAAGAATTCTAGGAACTCAACTGTGCAAGTAAGGATTTCTTCCAATTATTGATTCTTGGTGTAATATAATTAATCCTCTATGTGTTTAGTGGTTAAGATTATAGTGTTCATGTCAGAGATGGTATTAGAAATGATTATGGGTCCATTTCTTTTACTTGAGTTTAGTTCATATTATATATTTAAATTGTTTAATATCATGTGAAATATAACTGAGTATTGATGTTGGATTTCTTGGATGATATATATGTATGTTAGAATTCCATTTTTTTGTGCACAAGGGATGCAATTTGATTTCCATCTTACCAATCTCACGTTTTTGGTTATTAAAATTAGGTGAAAATTAGTGGATGTCATAATGATGTCCTCACCTATGCTATAAATAGATATGATGATACAAGTGAGTATAAAAACAAAATAATACATATGGCTATTTATTAAAAGCTTATGGTTTTATAAAATTGATGATGAGAGTATTATATTTCTAAAGCAATTTTACAACTCACTGGCATTGAACATGTCACTATTAAATATACGTTAAAGGGGAAAAAGGAATAAAGAAATCAAATGGCAACTAGATACAAAGGTGTTCATTTTGTTTTTATTTATTTTATTTTATTTTGTTGAAGGTCACTGTTTCGAAATTTGCTTCTGGTTCCAATTTCTTTTTTTTTATTTTTTTATTTTTTTTTATGCTTAGCATGTATCAATGTCAATCTTTATATATTGGGTCTACCTAATTAAAGATTATATTATTGAATGATATAAAAACCTTTAAATCATGGTATTTGAATTACGAAAAGTCAGATTTTGTCCGAAGTTAAAGATATTGGAGTAATTAAAGGTTTCGAGTCCTAGTCCTAAGAAAGGAGAATTAATGATTTAATAGTATATTTATGGATGAAATTGACAAATTTTAATAATATATAATCCTTAGATAATGGGCGAAATTATTTTCTTCAAATAAAATTTCAATCTTGCCCGTGTGGGCCCAAGGCTACTTTTGGGGTGCGTTTTTGGGTTTCGAATATAAATATAGCAAGATGGGTGTCCTTAGAATCGTATTCTAACGTAGATCGCATATTTTATAGATTTTGATCGTTCGCAGGCTCTACGCAAAGGGAAGACATTAGTTTGATTGTTCGTGGCATCCGCTCGCATCGAGGTAGGTTACGGTCTACTTTAGTTAGACTCGATTAGAGAATCGTATGTAGTTGTAGAAAGTGACGAGGACAACATATAGGCCTTCGGGCATGAAGAGAGGTGGATTCCGTTAGTTTGGCTTTGTTAGTTGCTATGTGGGCTTGTCGCCATATGTGTTATTTTCTATGATTATCACCGTTCGTATCTCTCGTCACATACTAGCTCACTCACCATGTGTAAAGGAATGGTAACATTAATATAACTTGTATTGGTTGACTATTTATTGGTGATATTGTTGAGACTGATATCATGCATGACATGTCTTTTATATTATTGTTGTGACGATTGGTGAGGTGAGTGATCGAGAGACTCCGAGGTCTTTGCCGGAGATTGAGAGTGACAGAGAGACTCCGAGGTCTTTACCGGAGATTGAGAGTGACAGAGAGACTCCGAGGTCTTTGCCGGAGATTGAGAGTGATTAATAGCCTCCGAGGTTTTCGCGGAGAGCACGAGTGGTACATGGACTTCGCGGTCCCCCATGGGTCATGACTATGAGGCATTGCCATAGCATGTGTGTACGAGAGTAGAGTGTGAGAGGTGACTATTGTATTGCATTGCATTCATCCACTCATATATTTGACCGATCATTTGGTGAATTATATCTCGTCTTGGTTGATTTCATGATTCCTTTACACCTTACTTGTATATGATACGTGACCATACCTGTTTGCTCTATGTGCTACTTGTTGGTTTCGACTTCTTCATGCGTTATCTAATCATTGTCGGCCTATGATGCTTACCGGTACAAGTGTTGTACTGATACTACTCTTGCTGCACTGTTGTTGAGTGCAGAGTACGATCCAGTTCCGCCCTACGCCCGTGGCCGATACGCGAGGGTGACATCTTTTAGTTATTCGGGGTGAGCTACCTTCATCCGTGGCCCCCGAAGGACCTCCTCTATCTATTTCTCGTTTTTGTATTCGACAGACAATACGTAGCCTTTGGGTATTTTCGTACTTCTATTCCGTCCTATGTTAGCGCTCTTGTACCCTTTGACCGCATTTTTGGGGTTGTCGTGACATTTCTTGTTATGATAAGTATTTAAGACTTGATAACTTATTCTTAATTAATTTTCCGCTTATTTAACTTGTTATTAGTAATGTGGTTCGCCTACTCGAAGGGATAGTGTAGGTGCCACCACGACTCGCGAATTGGGTCGTGACAATAACTTGGTCATTTGGTAAGATTATATAAGAATTGGGAATGTTTTCATAATTTTCACAACTTGTGGGGTTTTTATGTCTATAAGAAAAAATACAACTTAAGATATCCAAATTACATGTCCAAACATAATTTCAAATCATGGTTTTAAACCATGTCCAAACGGCTCCTAAGTGTCGCCTTAGCCAAATTTTTTTGTCCCATAATAAGTGTCACCTTAGGAAATTAAGTCAAAAATTAGCTAGTTTTTTTCAATTCTACCCTCAGACAATAAAGTAACATCTAAATAATGATTGAAAAAGCCACATAGTAACTTGGTATTGTTGGATTATCAATGTCAAAAGGCTTACTTTTCGTGCATGCTCTAATCAAATGGTAAAGTATACTCCCTCCGTCCCATAATAAGTGTCACCTTAGCCAAAATATTTTGTCCCATAATAAGTGTCACCTTAGGATACCAATGCATATATTGATTAGTTTTTTCTATCTTTGCCCTTGGACAAAAAATGACAAGTTTTTTTATTCAAGGCCAAAAGTTGGATTCACAATGTCAAATTTTGGGTTTCACGTGAAAATGAACGTTTTGGCCTATGGAAGATAGGATTAGGAAGAGGCAAAAGAAGTAGTAGTACTCTAAATGATGATGGTTGGATTCCCAATATCAAAAGAGGAATTACTTGTGCATGCTCTAATCATCACGAGGAAAAAATGATTTTTTTTTTACATAAGAGTAATTTGGTAAACTTTACACTTCATCATTGGTTTCTTAATATGCGTGTTTTTGGCTAAAGTGACACTTATTATGGGACGGAGGGTGTAACATCTAAATGATGATTGGAAAAACCACATCGTAACTTGGTATTGTTGAATTTCCAATGTCAAAGTTTTACTTTTCGTGCATGTTCTAATTAAAAGGTAAAAGTAATTAATTTTTATTATATAGGGATAATTTGGTAAACTTCACATTGCATTATTGGTTTCTTAATTTGCGTGTTTTTGACTAAGGTGACACTTATTATGGGACGGAGGGAGTAACATGTAAATAATAATTAGAAAAATCACATAGTAACTTGGTATTATTGGTCCAAATGTCAAAAGGCTTATTATTCGTGCATGTTCTAATCAAAAGGTAAAAATAATTTATTTTTATTATAAAGGGGTAATTTGGTAAACTTCATATTGCATTATTGGTTTCATAATATGTGTGTTTTTGGCGAAGATGACACTTATTATCGGACGGAGGGAGTATTAATTTTCAAGAGATGATCAACTGATTGAAACTAACTTAGCAAAGTATTAGTTTTTGTTCATTTCTAGGTTCCAGTGGGGACTGACGTATAGTTATATTATGGAATCAAAATTATGAGTAAAAACTTAGTAGTAATAAATATAGTAGATATGTTCATAACTTTAAAAATTTGAGCAGGAATACACTGTGAAAGTGTAGCGGCTGCGGGTTCCCTTATCATAAAAACAATTCTAAAGATCTTAATATCGAACCCATAGAATTTAAATTTTCGATCCGCCAATGATTATAGTCAACTAATTTCTTGAACTTTTGAACATGCATCATTGTTTGGTTTAGTGATTTATATGAATATTGTTTCCATTTTGTTGTCAATACTTCTCTTTCTTCGATATTTTCATCATAGATTTTTACATCTATATTTATCCAACCTGTTTTGAAAAATATTCATCTATCTGGAACAACCTTCCTACCGTGCAAAGGTAGAGGTAAGGTCTGCCTACACCCCACTTGTTGTATCACACTGTGCATGTTGTCTTGTTTCCATTTTGAAACTTTTGAATATGTTTGACGCTATTCTATTGCAGTCAAGCTTTCACAAGAATCACAACTTTCGAGAAACCGAATCAATTAAATATTTTGAAATTTATACTTTTGATTTGATGAGTTCTTGATCAATCTAATCTTTCAATCATTAATTTACATCTCCTTCAACAACCACTAGTATGTTATGTGAGTCAAAATGAAGATCTTAAACTTTGTCCTGAGTCAAGCACTGCCATTATAAATTGAATTGGTGGGGTACATGATAAAATCACTTTTGGGCATCAAAATATATTTTGTCCTGGGAAAATTTTTGGTGAAGCCTAAATTTTGCTTGCTGAAGGATTAGAGGGCTTGGATGGGTTGACTACTATCTTTTTTATAAGAGCCTTAACTAATTAAGTATGGGAAGCATCAACATATCAGTGACCTTTTATGATTGGTCAATTAACTTTAATTCCATTGACATGTATGCTCTTCACTTCTGTTTTTCTTGAAACATTATAAAAACATGATACAGTTACCTCAAAAAAATTTATAAAAACATGATACATTACATCTCCTTGCATCAGTTTGCTAAAAATATGTGCTTTGTTGAAGGTGGCTAGGTTAGGCACTGGTGGTGTCTGCCTTATAGGATGGCAGTACATCCAGGTGGAGAAGGTCTTATATGTTCATTGCCAAAAACCTGCAGGTAAAGTTTGTGCAATGGGATTTGCTTTCAAGGCTTAGAGTACTGTTCATTTTGAGTATTCTCTTCTTTCTTTTCACTCCTCACTTTGTGACTTGTGAGTGGTGGCATGGGCTGAGGGGAGCGTAGAATCACAAAAGCATACAGTTACCAATAGAACATTTAGTGGCCCATATAGTAAGGCTGAAGTGATATCACTTGGCAGTACATCCAGGTCAAACCATCTACAACTTTTTGAAATTGATCATTTCTATGATTATTCAATCCTCTATATGGTTAGTTGCTTTAGCGAACTTAGTCCACAGCAGACCACCTGCAGTGTTTAAGCTTCGAACTTTTGCCTGTACTTTCAGCGAGTAGCTTGGGTAAGTATCTAATAAATGTGCTTCCTGTGTAGATGGTTTGACTGGGATTTTCAGAGAGATGAAAATCGTTCATTGGGTCTGATATCATCTGAGAGAGTACTTGAGCCATTGCAAGATGTTGGACAACAATTAGCGCTGACTTTTAACAATGAAGGTTCTTTACTTGCTGTCGGCGGTGAGGTAGATATCTTTCCTTATAAACTATTTCAGGCTGAAATGAAAGTATGGTTGTTGCTTTCTATTGAAGGAAAACTGTTCAACTAGAAGGCACTACTGTTTTGTTCATTGTGTATATAATGTTTTAGAAGGCCAGTTTTATAAGATTCCGTTCTTGTATGTTTTATAAGATTACTAGGAGCACTGTAAGTTTATCTTTAAAATCTTTTTTCTTTACTGTCTGTTTTTGGAGGTCGCCAGCGTACCCTTAATGCTGAGGAATACAACAGTACCAGTTTCTCAAAAAAAAAAAAAGATTCGGTTCTTGAATGCTATGAGTTAGATTGTCTGTAAAGGAAAAGGAGGAGATAATCTGAGTACGAATTATAGCACCACTAGTTTACATCACTAATTACACAAAAGAAACAATGGTGGTACACATGTTCTCCCTGCATTAAACTGTAAAGGTTGCAGAAAGTGACCTGATTGAAAAAGGTTGCTGAAAGCGCTCTTTAAAGCGGGTTTGTTTTCCTGTCTGACCTTGTTCTTCCCCCAAGTTATAATTATATGTACAAGAGAAGGGACTAAACTCTGGATTATAGCCCAATTCCTTGGCATCAATCTTTAAGGGATAAAGACTTCTTCGGTCTTAGTAACGAGTATCTAGTGGCAATGTTTTGACTCACATTCTGGAGGCAATGTTTTGACTCACATTCTGGATCCCACGTTGGTACCTTACCTTTAGACTTTCAAGACCCTCCACAGTGCTCTACATTTACACAAATAGCTGGCCGAATTTACTGTTTACTTTTGTTAGCTATACATAAATTATACACTTATCGTACATAGTTATACACATATTATACATGAATGACACATACATTACACATCCACCAGCCAACAACAACATACCCAGTGTAATCTCACAAGTGGGGTCTGGGGAGGGTAGAGTGTACGCAGACCTTACCTCTACCTTTGTGGGGTGGAGAGACTGCTTCTGATACACATCCACCAGCCCTAGATTAAATCGTCATAAACATTTAAATAAGTATTTTCTATTTGAATATATTTAGCTTCGAAATAGGATAAGTTAGCTTTATCTTGTTAGTTATTCAAGAGTTGTATCGTACCACATTTTCCACACCTACTAGTGGGAAATTAAAATGAACGTAATAAATACTAATTGATAAATGGTAGAACTTTGAACCAATAACATCTAAATGTTAAACTCAAGAAGAAAAAAACCTAACGCTCTATATTCAATATTGTAGCATTAATATTCTTGACATTTAATTGTAAGTTAAAGTTCATTCATCAATCACCAAAGGTTAGTCAAAGATACATTGTAACAGAAAAATAAATAAATCTCAATTCACTCTTTATAAATATCAACCTTCTAAGGGAAAAAATATAAACCAATATTGAGCATCAAGTCAACAACACAACACACAAAAAATGGCAAGTCTCAATATCATCTCTTCAATTATAGCAATCTTGCTAATTTCTAGTGCAATCCCTTCCCTTTGCAAATCCCATCATGACGAAAAACACCCCAATCCAACAAGTCCACCTTCACAAAAAGAATTAGATGCACGTGAAAAGTACATAAATAGTTTGCCAAAAGATTTGATTAAATTTGTAGAGAATTGTACAGAGTATTTGCCTATTAAATGTGGTGAAAAAGTTATAAATGCCATACTTGACAAGGGAAATAATGTTGACAAGAAATGTTGTCATGATCTTGTTGGAATGGGATATAAGTGTACCAAATCTATAATAAAGGTTTATATTGGATTGCCAGAGGTTAAGGATAAGATTGATCCTAAGGTTATCAAGTCCAATGCTAAGAAAGTTTTCAAGAAGTGTGTTGCCCTTGAGAAGAAGAACAAGCATCAATAAATATGATCTATTTATATCTTCTTCTTTTTTTGCAATATTATAAGTTGAGCTTGCTGAACTCGTCCCAAATATGTATGCCTCGAACTTTGGAAATAAGTTTTTGTTGTTTAATGTGTAATAATTTCATAACGAGTCAAAAAAACTTGTTGTGATGCCATTTGCATGGTGTTGAATTACTCATATAGGAGATTATGTGAAGCTTAATTTGAGCACGTAAAAGAAGATCGAAGAACTATTTATATATGTTGATCATCCGAAATTTACTTGAATAATATTCTTCATTTACTAGTTACTTATCAAGAGAGTTACTCAAGATTATCTGAAATTTCAAACATGTAAAAGAGGAATGAAAGAAGAATTTTTGTTGATTGTATGAATTTACTTGGATAATGTTCTTCATATACGACGAGTTGCATATCGAGAGAATTACTCAATTAGTATTGACGGACCTTAAAATCTTGCCACAGTTTGGTAACTCAAAATTAACACGAGCCACATGCGGGGAGACCCTCACTTACATTTTTTGGGGGATCCGATCGAAAAACCAACCGACGCCCAACCGACTAAAGAGACTGAGAAATTAATCGAGTACAAAACTTATCGTCAAGCTTGACCTTATTAAAGAATCTCGAAAATAATTTGGAATCACCGCCTAATATTAGTCTATGCGTGCTTGCTAGATCACCAATACAGTCAAACCTCTCTATAACAGCAGTGCTGGGTCCGAAATTTTTCAGCTATTATAGAGAATGACTATTATAGACCTATAACAACATTAATATTTAAATAATATTTCGCTATTATAGGCAAAAAAGATGCATAAAAACTAATTTTCATTTTTAATTGTCAAATTCTAAGCTTAATCACACTTTGTATAACGAAGAAAAATCGTTTAATGACGAAAATATATATATTCATACAATACTTTTTTGGTGGAATAGTATATTAAATGATCAAATATATGGTCAAAATTTCTACACTTATTATTGGTAATCATAAATATTCTATTTTTATAAAGATGGTTAATTATTATATTATTAAAATAAGAAGATAGTTGTTATATGGGGGTAATTTTGCAAAGAGCGTACTATTATAAAGTTGGTTATTGCTGTTATAGAGAAGTAAAATATAACATAAAAACCGGTTTCAAAAAAAGTTGGTTGTTATAGAGAGATGCTTTTATATGCGGGTGCCATTATATGCAGGTGTCGTTATAAAGAGATATGATTGTTTTATTTTTATTTGTTGAAAATATTCATATTGCGACAAACAAAAAAAATGTGAGGGACAAATATCGAGAAAAGGACATAAATGGTCCCTTAACTACGAGAGTAGGTTCAAAATAGTCCCTTAACTATGCACTTAACGGTTTTGGTCCTTTAAGTTTGCCATAAGTTAACAAAAATGGTCCCTTAACTATGAGGGTTGGTTAAAAATAGTCCCTTAAGTATGCACTTAACGGTTTTGTTCCTTAAGTTTAACAAAAGTTAATGCTTTAGTCTCCGACAAACTATTCATCGAACTCTGTTTGTTAGATTTGACGAGAACTGTAGAAAAAAAGGAAAAAATTAGCGAGAACTCACATCTAGAGGTACACATTATTAAAGAAATGGTCAAATACCTCGGGACGAAATCGACGGACATCAGTCGGTTATAGGAAAAAACCTACAGACTTGATAATGTTAGAAAGTGGTGTCTCGAAACACAAAGACCGACGGACTTTGTCGATTAAAACCGAGGGAATCCATCGGCTAAATAAAATACACTAGACTTTACAAATAAATTAGAAATAGCAGAAACTAAAAAAGTTGTCACTACCAAAAACAAGCGAAGAAACGGCGGACGGAAACCGATGGATAAAATCGAGGGACACTATTTTTTTAATTTTTTTTAATTTTTATTGTTTTTTACGAAAACCAACCGAAGTCCATCGGTTATTTTTGAGGAAAAATGCGCGGAAACTATTTTTTTTTTCCAAAAAAGAATAACTACACTGGAAGTATTTATTTTTCACGAGTTTTCAGTAAAAGCGAATCTAGTGTATTTTACTTAGCGAATGGACTCCCTCGATTTAAATCGATAAAGTCCGTCGGTCTTTATGTTTCGAGACACTATTTTCTGATATTATCAAGTCTGTAGTTTTTTCCTCAGTTTTTTCCTATAACCAACTAACATCCTTCGGTTTTGTCCCGAGTTATTTGACCGATCTAGAGTTCTCGCTAATTTTTTCCTTTTTTTCATAGTTCTCGTAAATCTAACAAACAGAGTTCGATGAATATTTTGTCGAGACTAAAACTGTTAACTTTTGGCGAACTTAAAGGACCAAAACTATTAAGTGCATACTTAAGGGACTATTTTTAACCAACCCTCATAGTTAAGGGACCATTTTTGTTAACTTGTGACAAACTTAAAGGACCAAAATCGTTAAGTGCATAGTTAAGGGACTATTTTGAACCTACTATCATAGTTAAGGGACTATTTTTGTCCTTTTCTCGACAAATATCACTTTGGCTAATTTTTTTTTTTTTTTAAAACAGAGAAACGAAAAACCGGAACCAAAAAAAAAAAAAAAAAAAGGGAAAAGAGAGGAAAATGAGCAGAGTAGTTTGTAAATCACTAATTCCTTCATTATTAGTTTCTTCTTCTTCTTCTTGTCTTCAATTCAGATTTAAACAATTTCGTACTTCTTCTTCAATATCATCACCTAGGGTTTCTCGTATGGCTACTGAAGCTTCATCTTCTTCATCTTCATCTCCTTCTCCTTCTCCTTCGTCTGCTATCGATTTTCTAACTCTTTGTCACCGCCTCAAGGTATTGTACTCTGTGCATTACGGATTGTACTATGCGCTATTTGCAGTTGATAGCGATTTTGTATTTGCAATTGCATTATTTCAGTTAATTTATTAACGTAACAGCAGCTTGTACTCTACGCAACGCTTGTTGTACCACATTTCGTCTTCTCCTCCTCCTCCTATTGTCCGCTATTGATTTTCTAACACTTTGTTACCGCCTCAAGGTACGATGCGCTCTGTTGTACTTTCTGCATTACGGATTGTACCTTCTCATTTGCTCTATTTCAGTTAGTTGAAGAAGCGTTGTACACTATGCAGCGCTTGTTGTACCACGCAATACTCGGTAGATTAGGATTTGAAATATATTGAATTTGCGTTTTTATGAATTGAGATACATGAGGATTGTACTCCGTGCATGATGGATCGTACTAAGCTTTATTTGCATTTGATTGCGATTTTGTATTTATTTCAGTTAGCTTATTTATTAATGTACCAGCTTGTACTCTATGCAACGCTTGTTGTACGTACCACATTTTATACTTCCTAGTTTATGCTTTTTCTTCTTCTTCTTCATGATATGCTTTTGTGTACGAATAATGTAATTGTGATATTTATATGAGGATAGTAGAGTTTGTTGTACTGTGTGAATCATGGATTGTACTACGCTCTATATTGCGATATTGTAGTTAAAATTGCGCTATTTCAAATTAGCTTAATATATGTAATGCAGCAGTTTGTACTCTATGCAATGCCTGTTGTACACAGCGCTCTGTTTTTTTTTTTTTGTTTTTGTTTTTCTGAATGTGATTTGGATGATGATTGATCAATGTTTTATTGTATGAATATTGAATAATGAAATTGTGATAATACGAGGATCGTAGTGTGTGCAGCTTGCATAGAGTTGTACGCTATGCAACACTTGTTGCACCACATTTTATACTTCATAGTTTATGCTTCTTTTTTCTTCTTCAAATTACATGAATGTTTTGTGTATGAATAACGAAATTGTGTTATATGAGGATCGTGGAGTGTTTAGTTTGCAGAGAGTTGTACTCTGTGGAGCACTTATTGTACTGCACTCTACTTGAATTGTGGTAGTAAGGAGTACTTGATTTGAACTTGCATTTGCACTATTTCAGTTATTTTAGTATGTAATGCAGCTGTGTAGTACTCTATGCTGCGCTTTTTGTACCACACTGAATGTAATCCTGTCTATTAGGATTTGAATACTGAATACCACTAACTGATCCATTTTATGCTGCCTAGTTTATGTTTTGTTCTTTTACCAAAAAAAAAAAAAAAAAAAGTTTATGTGTAAAGTATGCCTTTGCTTATGTGAAGCCTTTAATTATTGTACGTACTGCTTAATGATTATCTAAGGTAATGTATATGTATGTCTTCAAATTATGACAACGATATGCTAATTGCTTATAGCTAATTTTATATGGTCACGACTTCACAAATCATTCTTCAGACGCTGTTATTCCTGCCTGTATGATCTTCTTTTCCTCTGTTAACTCACACGGAAGCTAAATTTTGTGATTGTCGTGATCAGACGACAAAAAGGGCAGGTTGGGTACGTAGAGGGGTTAATGATCCAGAATCTATAGCTGATCACATGTACCGTATGGGAGTGATGGCTCTTATTGGTGCTGACCTTCCTGGGGTTGATCGTGACAAGTAAGTGGTTTTATTATTATTATTATTATTATTTTTTTTTTTTTTTAGCTTTTATGGTGCTTGTATATTCCTGTACTGTGTCTGTTTGCAGTAGACAGGTGGATTTTTATAAAAGATAATGTATGCTTTTTCTTTTTCCAAATTTAGGTGTGTAAAGATGGCAATTGTGCATGACATTGCAGAAGGTGAGTCTGTCATTTATGAAGATTCCTTTTCTATTTTATTTGCTTTTATGGCTATGACATGAACTAGGCTGATATCATCTAGTAGCATCATCCTATGAGAATTTCTTTTATCTGTTGGGATTCTTCTCTGCATATTTAATTGTTACGATTCTATGTTATTACGAGCTTTACGGAACAAGATTTAATTTAAGAGTAAAAGGTATGGTAGAAGAAATTGTGGATTACAAATAATCACATAAGTTTGTCACCTGTTATAATCTGGAAGAATATTTTAAGGTTGGCCTTTGGTATTACTTCCTTGGATAATGGCATTGACTATTGATCTGCAAACCTTATTTATACCACATTACATCATTTTCTGTACCTGGAAAAGATGAATTAAAACTTACCTGAAATCATTCGTGCCAGACGGTCCAAAGTAAAATTAGTAAACCATGTTATGGGAAATAGATGGATATATAAAAAATACGTTTGCCGAATTGAGATTTCAATCTCGCAAGGGACTTGGGAATTTGTTTTTATGTTTTATTGAGTCAAATGATGCAACTTTCAAGTGCTTTCACAAGAACTCAAATCTTATTTATAAATAGGTGATGTTCAGGGGAAAAAGAAAATAAAAAAGAGAAATAAATCAGTTTTCAGTGCTCATTGTTCTTATCTGCGAATGCATAGATGATGGCAGAACATCAACTGGAAATGGAAGTAACCCGTAAATATTTAATGCCCCACCTGACTCGCAGGAGGCTTGTTTACCTGTCAGAAAAAAATATGATGCTTGTTTGTAGTGATTAAATTGCTAAGAATTATGAACTCACAGGTGTGTCTAAGTATTTGGTTTAGGTACTTGTATTCCTTTTCTTTAGCTACTTTTAGTCTATTTGAAGAATTTGCACGAATTCGCCCCTACCTAGTTACGACCATCCTAGACAGTTACATCTATGTAAATGAATGATCCACGTAATATTGCTTTCAGTTAAATAAATGGAGAAGTTAGTTTTAATTGTTTCAAGAGGACTTGTTGAAAGAATTAGTAGAGGCTGTATGACGTGAACTTCAATGGAAAGAACATAAAGCAGCCATTAGAACATGAACTTCAATTGAAAGAACATAAAGCAGCCATTAGAACATGAACTTGAGATATTCTGTCTATTTGAATCATCAATCATTTTCACTTAAAAATACTTTTCTCGCGTAAAGCTTTGAAAATGAGGTTAATCTTTCACAAGATATAGTTCACTTTCATCAAATGATCATCCTTATAACCAGTGTCTTGGTATAGACTCAGTAGCATAATCATCTATGTCTTTGGTCTTCTAATCCTGTGGGCTTTTCACTTGAAAATTTTGGAAGCTTCTTATTTAGTTCTCTTTGTCAAATATTTTCTTGTGATTCTACTGAACAGCAATTGTTGGAGATATCACTCCTGCTGATGGAATTTCAAAGGATGAAAAGAGTAGACGAGAGCGAGCAGCACTAGAAGACATGTGTAAACTTTTAGGTGGAGGATCCCGAGGTATTGCTTCTCTTCACCATTGAGTTCTTGCCAACTAATGTGTATTATGAAAGATTGAGCTTTCTTCTATTCTCGTGTTGATAATTTATTGTTGGGAATTGCAGCCAAGGAGATCAGTGACTTGTGGATGGAATATGAAGAAAATTCTTCTTTAGAAGCCAAAGTTGTAAAGGACTTTGACAAGGTATTGTTTATATTGTCAAAGTTTGAATATGTCCCATCTATATGGTGTTTATGCGGATACGTTTCAATTTATTTTGCGTAGGGATAAACATATAAGTTTACTCATCATTGTATCTTGTCTTCCTTTTTTAACACCATGTCTGTCACTGCATCTTGTTTGCCAATATGTGCATACAAGATATTCAGGACAAAGTCAATTAGCATTCATGCATGGTTGTAATAAGAGTTCTTGCCTCATGATAACGGAATTGCTATCCAAGGCTGACTTTTTATTGTTTAAACACCTAGAACTCTTCACATTTTTCCTTTCCTCAAATAGCACGCTTCTGTTCTATTTAAATCGTTATAGTGCCAGATTTTCCTCTATTATTTCAGCCTTTAGGTAGCTTAAAACTAGTTCTGGGATATCCATTCTGTTACCTCATTAAAAAAAAGGATATCCATTCTGTTACCTCATTAAAAGGTTATCCATTCTGTTGCTGTGCTATAATGCTATCTATGGAGAGTTCTCTCTTTTGTCAGCTTAGTCCGCTGCCCTCCTCTGGACTGATATGTTGTTTTCTGTCAGGTGGAGATGATACTTCAGGCATTGGAATATGAAAATGGTATCTTCCTGTTTCTCTCTTTTCCCCCGGATTTTGGATGTACACGGGATGTATAGTTCTCCGTTTGTTCCATTTTATATAACACTCGTTCTTTTTTAGTTTCTTCCAAAAGAGAATGACAAACCTTCTATACTTTGTAAATCTTTAACCTTAAAATTTCCATTTACCCTTAATGACATGCTCTTATAGCCATAAGAATATCATGGCATATTTAAGACCTCAAGTTCTAGTGCACTTTTTGTGTTTGATAACCTTCCAGTGCTCTTTTGGAATGTGCCAGAAGTCTTCCTTTCTTACTTAAATTCTGTGGCCAGTCAAACACCACTATATAAAATCCCACCCTCTCCGCCAAGGTCCCATATTAGGTGTCATACAGGATTAGGGGGCAAAATTGACCAATATTGAGTCACATTTCTCCAAAATTCTCCGAGTTCGTGTCTGCATTTTTCATATTTTCTGAACTTAGTTGTCATTCTGCATACCTCAGCATGAGAAATATACACACCATGGTGATGTCTTTGGCATTTAGTGATTATGCTTTTACGTTGTAGGACCGATCTTGAGAATCCTAGCATTCGAATAATGTCAACTTGTTTTTTTAGCTTATACGTACTTGATGCAATTCATTTAGATATACTTTACTAATCTTTCGAATGCTAAAATTACAAGAATCTCACATTGTAATAAATACTGATGTGTGTCTGTGTAAGCTATTTGTCTCTTGATATATGGCCTAGTTCCCTCTGTCATAAGAAGTTGCTTTTAAACTAATGCTGCTTTTCTCTGTTATGCAGAACAAGGGAAGGATTTGGAGGAATTTTTCCAGTCAACTGCAGGTGCCATGTTTAACATTTTTGTTATTTAACCACAATTCAATTATGAAAATTTTAAATTCAACTCATTTTTTTTTTTGCTGCCCTGTGGTTAGGTAACAGCCTTCTAGCCCCATCATAACCTGCTATTGCCTTGCCATTCTGACTTAATCACGCATATTGTCCTTGATTGCCAATTTAGTGGTTAACCATTGAGCTTAAAAGTCAAATACCATTCCATTGTCTGAACTCTGGACATTTACATGTGAATTTGTTGAAATGATTAGTGAATAACATAATATTGCCATTTCATTGGAACCATTAAGTTGTTGGAAGTTGGTATTGGAATTTTGTGGATACTTGACCCCTCCCCCTTCTGAACATGAGAAAATCCTGTAACTTGTTTTGAATATTTTTTTTCTTGGAGAATTTAAGTTTGTAGATTTTGCATATACAGTAGATTTGTCTCCACGAATGATGGAAAGGATTCTCTGATAACCAAAAGATTGAGTTAGACCTATGTAGCAAGGATTTGGAAATTAGATTTCTCAAAAAGGAGAGGACGTGGAAGATATAACCATTATTCTTGTTTCACTTTTTAGTCAGATTGTGTGTGTATATGGTGTGTGTTTGTGCACACTTGGTCCCCCTGATAAATACATTCACTTGTGCCATGGTAGAGTTAAATAAGGTGACTTTTTGAATGTAACCGCATTTAACTCGAGTATTTACAAGAGAGACTTTCATCAAGATATTAGTAGTCCAAAGTCATTGTAATGATCATGTTACTATTATATTCTTCTTTTGCATAGATCGATTTTGATAATAACCTGTGCCTTTAGCTGATGTGATCTTTGATAACACATAAAATTTCTGCCAGGTAAGTTGCAAACAGAGGTGGGTAAAGCTTGGGCGTCAGAGGTAGCATCAAGAAGAAAGAAATCCAACTGAAATGTTGTGGTAGTCAAACTGGATTACAATTTGCACCAGGTGTATGGATGATGACCCAAATTCTAACAGGTTGGTGAAAAGATCAGTGGTTAGTTCTTGTCTTTTCATTTAGGAAAGGGAAAAGGTCTAGATTTACCCCATACTATTCAAAATTGTTCAATCTTGTCCTCCGTTAAACTTTTGGGCCATTCTTACCCTCGCTGTTAATAAACTGTCTTGTATTCGCCCTTGCCATTAGCAAAGCTCCTACACAAAATGGGTAAACTCCAAAAGTCTTTGAGGAAAAAGATCCAAATTTACCCTTCCAGCTACGGTGGGGTAATATTATACCTAAAGTCTAACGGAGGACAAAGTTGCTCAATTTCGGATAGTACTCGAGCAAATTAAACCCTTTTCCTTTTAGAAAATTAAAACAAAGTCTAAACTTTTTCCTTTTTCCAGATTACAGGATCACTTGAAATGGACACTAAAATGGCTCTACAGTGTGCAGTAGGAATGCTGAGCCCCATGGATTATCTAACGCTAAAAGAAACGTTTATTTGTTCTGCTTCTTTGCTTAAAAAGTTTCTGCAACAGAAAAATGCTAAACTTGGTGATATCTGTTCAATTTCATTATCTAGAATTCCTAATTTCTTTTACCTCTAAAGATGCTAGATGATCAAAATTAAGAGATAATCTGATCGTGGGTGGACAAGACTTTTTGAATAATTTACTATGACTTTAATTTAGAAGTAATATCTTTAACAGGTTATGCAATGAAAATAAAATAATGGTAGGAAGGTTTCAAAAAAATTCGGCTAATTGAGACAAAAAAGAAGGTACAATAACAGTATATTGTATTCCAAACAGTTGTGGTATATGTTTAAACGTGGTGTATTGAATTCGAGCCTCGACATTAAAAAGTGAGTCAAATACTATAAGAATCTATGTCCAATGTCTTGAAATTATTTTGAATTTTATTAACTTGTTTCCCAACTTTGACTAATATCATTTATTCAAAACTTGGGCTGTAATATTAGTATACTGGTAGATTATTCCTGTTTAATTAAAGTCAACAAAAGAAGGGCTGCCAAGAAAATTTAAGCATACAATTATTCCACAATCAGGTGGGTCCCAAGCAATTTTGCACCGTGATTGTATGATTAATAGTTGTATCATTGTATTATGGTTGTACGAAGATAAGCTTAATTTAAGCCTTGAGTTTTTTTTTTTTTTTTTTTTTTTGTACTTACTAGGGATAACAGCTTGAGTTAGTTATACAGCAGAAAATGACAAAATAGTTCTTTATGCTTGAGGATTGGTTTAACATAATTCCTTAGATGTATATATAAGCAGTTTAATCTTTTATTTATATGGTAATTGATTGAGCACTTTTAATCTCTGTTATAGTTAAACAGACGACAATAAGTATAATTCATACTAATCACGAGGTATCTGTATCTCCCATTAGTATATCTATCGGATAATTCCGTCTACCCAAATTTGGACTCATGTAAAAGAAGTCATCCAAAGAAAAAAAATTTCTTCTGTTGAAATTTTTGACTTGTAAAAAATACTCATGAGTCATTTAAAGATATTAAAACCATATGTTATACTAATGTATGCACAATTTTTTGTGCCAAACAGTTTTATTTTAGTCTCTGTCGGTGATTAGAACTTGCTTTGAGGTTCCAACTAATCTTAGATTTAAGCCGCATAATAAGACTTATTAAAAAAAAAAAAAATTGACATAAATAACTGTCCTTTATATTAATAGCCGGTACATGTATATTTTCTGTGTATTAACATATATATGTTTTGTATATAGTAATACATATTTAATTAACGAATGTAATTATTTTAGCAGACCAGCCAAATGTGTAACTTGCGCTTCAAAAAAATCACTTTCTACCATGACTTTTCTCGAAATCGAGAGAACGGCCGAGAAAAATTTGTGTATTCTATAACAAAGGAACTCATGTGCACAAAGGCTGCAATTGGCACACGGCTTTTCCTCGGCAAATACTATTCTGTCTCCCTCAATTTATGTGATATAATTTTTTTTACTCTTTTTAAAAAAGAATGATATATTTTTAAATTTAAAAATAATTAACTTCAAACTTTTTTTTTACTCTTAATAAAATAATTTAGAGTCATATAAATATTTAAGGCTTATTTTATACCACAAGTTTCAAAAGTATTATTTTCTTTCTCAAATTCCGTATTAAGTTAGACTATAACACATAAATTGAAATGAAAAAAGTAATATTGTATTAAGAAATGTGTAAATTACTATAAGTGAACGCTTTTTTTTAACCGAATGGTGTAATAGTTTTCAATACTCCCTGCTCGAATAGATCTACAGTCAAACTTCTCTATAACAGCATCATCGGATCTAAAAAAAATTCAGCTGTTATAGAAAATAGCTATTATACACCTGTAATAACATTGACATTTAAATAATACTTCGCTGTTATAGGCAAAAAAAATACATAAAATCTAATTTTTATTTTTAATTGTCAAATTTTAAGCTTAATCACCCTTTGTATGAGGAAGGAAGATCGTTTAATGATGAATATATATGATTTTTTTTGTCATAAATAGTGTATTAAATCATCAAATATTTTGTCAAAATCTCTACATTTATTATTGGTAATCATAGACATTCTAAAGATGGCTAATTATTGTTGTTGTTGTTGTATAAAGATGATTAATTATTATATTATCAAAAAAAAGATAGTTGTTTTATAGGGGTAATTTTATAAAGAGAAAGAGAGTACTATTATAAAGTTAATTATTGCTATTATAAAGAAGTAAAATAAAGAAGTAAAATATAATATAAAAATTTGATTCCAAAAAAATTTGATTGTTATAAAGAGATGATGTTAAACGCGGGTGTCATTATAGAGAGTTATGACCGTATAACAAAGGAAAAAGACCCTTCATGTCCCCACCTTTTATAAAAAGGACAAAAACATGTCAAATGATAAAATTTCCAACTTTTAATAATATCTCATGTGCACAAACCACAAAGGTCACCAGACTTTTCTTCCTCTGCAACTACTTAGGGAAACGTGTTATTGGTTAATACGTCACAACATGTCCTGTTAGTTGCAAAATGTACCATGGGGCCTACTATTCAGAAAAAACACCATCAAATTTCCACACTTCATTTTCTCAAATATAATATTTAGTACTAGTATTATAAGATTTTTCACCTTCTATTATTCTGGTCAAGAAGTGCCATCTTTGTAATGGCAATAACCCTTCGCAAGCTCATCATCCCCTTTCGTTCTTCTCTTCTTGTAAGTTTTTTTTTTTTTTTTTTTTTTTTTTTTACATCTGTCTCTCTATATATTGTATGTATATTTTCTTTAATGCCCTTGTTTTGTTTTAAATCACCATTTTTTTAGTCATATAGATATGTATACCCTTTTGTGATAGGTTTCACTATGGTAGCATTTTTTTTTTCGGCTTAGTGTTAGCAATTTAATTGCTTAAGATGATTTTTATTCATGTCCTATCTATATATTTGTACTCCTATAATCTTGTTTATGTATATTTTGTTTGGTCTGCCTTAAATCAGCATTGCAACCATAGATATGAATACCCTTTTGATAGCCCCTTGGCTGAAAAAAAACACTGTTTATACATGGTTAAAATTATTTTTTTATGCATATATAGTAGGTGTTATACCCCTTTTGATTTCTTGGTATGTTTACTTTTTTATATTTTGAACCCCCTTAGTGAAAATCCTGGCTCCGCCACTGGTGTCACCGATGGTGGTATTTTCTACTGTATATTGTGTAAGATGAGTTTTTATTCATGTCGTGTGTATATTGTGTATCTACTATATGTTCTTTAGTGCCCCTTTTTGCTTTAATATCAGCTTTTGATCATAGATATGAATACCCTTTTGATAGGTGTCACTGATGGTAGCACTTCATACTGTTTGAATATGTCCCATCTAGATTGTTTCTAGGTTTTGTGCACTTCATACTCCTTTAAATTATAATCTTGAACTATATTCAATCATAGATGTGAATACCCTTTCGATAGGCCTCACTGATGGTGGTATTCTTTTGGCTTGATTTTTAGCGGTAGCAATTTAATTGTGTAAGCCTAGCTTTTGTAAGTGTCTTGTTTATATATTTTGTGAGTATGTGTAACAAACTAATTACTCGGACTCTCCAAAAATGGCTACTTTGGGAGGGTCCGACACGCACCCATCGACATTTTCAAAGAGTCCGGGCAATATAGGTAACAAATGTGGATTTATTTATGGAGCTCAAACTCCTATAATCTTGTGTATGTTTATTTTCTTTAGTGCTTTTTTTTTTTTTTTGGGTTTAAAATCAGCATTTCAATCATAGATATGAATAATCTCTTTTTTTTTTTTTTTTTTGGCTTGGTTTTTAGTGGTAGCAATTTAATTGCGTAAGACGAGCTTTCATAAACGTCTTTGTTTGTATTTTTTGTGGGTTTGTGTAACAAATGGTTATTTATAAACATATTGTAGTTCATTAGACTTCATACCTCTATAATCTTGTGTATTATATTTTGTTTGCTGCACTTTTTTGGGTTTAAAAAATACGCGTCAGTGATGTAGCATTTTCTTGGCTTTTTATTTAGTGTTTGCAATTTAATTGTGTAAAGCGAGCTTTTGTACATTTCCTGTTTATATATTTGGTGGGTTTGTGTAACAAATGCTTATTTATACACATATTCAGTTCATAGGACTTCATACACCTATAATATTGTGTATTTATATTTTGTTTTGCCCTTTTTTTGGGGGTCTTAAATCAGCATTTCAATCATAGATATAAATACCCTTTTTTGATGAGTGTCAGTAATGGTAGCATTTTCTTTTATTTTGCTTGGTTATTCGTGGTTGCGATTTTATTGCAAAATGAGTCTTCTTTATATAGTTTTGTGGGTTGGTGTAACAAATGTGTGTTTATAGACATATGCAGTTCATTGGACTTCATACCCCTATGGTCTTGTGTATTTATATTTTGTTTAGTGCCCCTTTTTGGGTTTTAAATCCAGTATTTTAATCATAGCTATGGATACCCTTTTGATAGGTGTCACTGATGGTGGCATTTTCTTGGCGTCGTTTTTAGTGATAGCAATTTAATTGCGTAAGACGAGCTTTTATACAGGTCTTGTTTATATATTTTTGTGGGTTTGCGTAAACAAATGCTTATTTATAAACATATGAAGTTCATAGGATTTCATACACCTATAATCTTGTGTATTTAGATTTTGTTTATTGCCCTTCTTTATGGGTTTTAATTCAGCATTTCAATCATAGATATAAATACCCTTTTGGTAGGAGTCACTGATGGTAGCATTTATTGTTTTACTTTTACTGGTTTCTAGTGTTAGCAATTTAAATATTTAAGACGAGCTCTTTATACGTATCTTGTTTATATATTTTGTTGGTTTGTGTAGCAATGCGGGTTTATAAACATATGCCGTTCATAGGACTTCATACGCCTATAATATTTTGTATTTATAGTTTCTTTAATGCTCTTTTTTGTTTAAAATCAGCAGTTCAATTGTAGATATGAATACCCTTTTTTTTAATAGGCGTCACTGATGGTAGCATTTGTTTTTGGCTTGGCTTTTAGTGGTAGCTATTTAGTTGTGTAAGACAAGTTTTTATACATATCTTGTTTAAATATTTTGTGGGTTTGTGTAACAAATGCTTATTTGTAAACATATGCACTTCGGACCCCTATAATCTTGTGTATCTGTAGTTTCCTTTGTGGTTTTATTGTGTGAAATCAGAGGATAAGAGTGCTCCTTTGATAGGTTCACTGATAGTAGCAAATCCTTTTTCCTTGATTATTAGTTGTTGCAGTTTTATTTCATAGCATGGTGATGGTTGCATTTTTTTAATTTTGCTAGGCAATTCTTTGTAGCAATTTTATTGCAAAAGGACGAGCTTTTATAAATGTCTTGTTTATATATTTTTGTGGGTTTGTGTAACAAATGCTTATTTATAAATATCTGAAGTTCATAGTACTTCATACACCTATAGTCTTGTGTATTTGTATTTTGTTTAGTGCCCTTCTTTTTGTTTTAAATCAGCATTTCAATCATAGATATGGATACCCTTTTGGTAGGTGTCACTGATGGTGGCATTTTTTTGGCTTGGATTTTAGTGGAAGCAATTTAAATGCATAAGACGAGCTTTTCATACATGTCTTCTTTATATATTTTGTGCATTTGTGTAACAAATTATTTTGTAAACACATGCACTTTGGACACCTATCTCTTGTGTATCTATAGTTTCCTTTGTGGTTTTATTGTGTGTAATCAGAGGATAAGGATACCCTTTTGATAGGTGTCAGTGATGGTAGCAATTTTTTCTTTTTTCCTGGCTATGCTACGGTAGCAATTTGATTTCACAGCATGAGCTTTGGTACCTTGTTATATTGTGTCGGGTTATCTGTTGATGCTTCTTATGTACAAATGTTACCTTGTACCTGTATAATCTTGTCTATGTATAGATGTCTTTGTGGTAATTTATGTTTTAATCTGCATTTCAGCCACTGGTGTCACTTTGGTTGTAAATTCTATTGCTAAGTACCTGTCTAGCTTATATATTATGTCGATTTTTGCATAGATACCTTTTTACAAACATATGCCCCTGATGTACCTATATAAGCTTGTGTATGTATGTACGTCTTTGTAGGTGTTTGTGTATTATCATTTGAATCATAGATATGAATTCCCTTTTGATAGTGTCACTAATAGTACCAAATTTTGCTGCAGAGGACGAGATTTTCTCATTATGGATGTAAAGAAGGTACTTGTTTTCTCCTTTGTTTTGCGTTTGTTGAAAGATGTTTTTCATGTTGTGTTGGATTTGTAAGTACCGGAAAACCTAACTAGCAGTATTTCTTGGTAATGCAGGGTTTGTAGGAGGCACTTCTTTTCGTTATAGTAATATAGCGTCTTCAGAAGAGAAAGTGGTGAAGTTTGAAGACCAAGAAAAACTGTTAGCAAATGCAAATGATTCACTTTCTGAGGAAGAAATCACGAAAATTAGGGAAGAATACAATGCTGCGAGGGAGAAGTTTCTAAAGATTCCTGATGCGTTGAAACAAATGCCCAAAATGAATCCTAAAGGTACCCACGTTTTCTTCTGTCATTCTGAAGTGCATTTAACCTTCTATGCGAACTTCTACTACTCCCTCCGTTCCAATTTACGTGAAGGCGCTTGACTGGGCATAGAGTTTAAGAATGAATGAAAGACTTTTGAAATTTGTGTTCTAAAATAAGTAATTGCTATTTGTGTGGCTAGAAATCATCTCGTTAAGGGCAAAATGGTAATTTTAAAGTTAAATTGTTTCTAATTATAGAAATGTGACTTTTTTTTTTGAGGATAGACTAAAAAAGAAAGTGTACCACATAAATTGGGATGGAGGGAGTACTATTTAAGGACTGGAGTGAATTTAGGTGGCTGATAATGTTTATTATTAGGTGTATACGTTAATAAGAACGTGCGCTTGGACAAAATACAAGTCTATGGATTCGACTATGATTACACGTTGGCGCACTACTCGCCCAATTTACAAAGCTTGATTTACGATCTTGCAAAAGAGCATCTGGTTAATGAGGTGTGTTTTTGTACTATTTCCTTGTGGTAACTATTCCAAGAATAAACTTAAAGAAAAGAACATGCAGGGTTATGATGGATTGCTCTCTTGTTTTATTTGTGCTTCAGTTCAAATATCCTGATACTTGCTTGGACTTCAAATATGATAATAGTTTTCCTATCAGAGGGTTATACTATGACAAGTCGAAGGGGTGTCTTATGAAGTTGGACTTTTTTGGGTCAATTGAGCTTGATGGATGCTACTATGGCAGGCGCAAGGTGAAGTTCAGGAAGCTCTCTATTATGTTGTGTTTTTTATTTCTTTTGTGGAAATTATTGGGAATACCTTATTTATCTAGTTATTTATTTCGTTAAATGGATAAAACCGCTTGTATTCTTTGGGGATAACTGATGTTTGGTAGCGAGAGGCTGAAGGCGTCATATTTTTAGGGATGTAGTAAGTATTCTATTGATGTTGGGCCACGAAAGATAAGGATTATATCACCCTCCCGCGGGGGGGGAGTCTTTACCAGATGTGAATGCCTTCTTCAATATTGGGTCTCTCTTCGAAGTTGGATGCCTTGCTAGTTGATTTGTCCTATGTATCAAAAAAAAGTTTAACACCCAAAAGCATCTAATAGTTGATAATGTGATGCTCACTTGCAGCTCAGCCGGAAGGAAATAGATGAGATGTATGGTACAAGACATATTGGCCGTGATCAAGCAAGAGAACTAGTTCCTTTGATGGATTTCTTCTGTTTTAGTGAGGTTAGTTTCTTAATTTATTGATCTCTAATATTTTTTTTGCATTTGACAGTTCTCCATTTAACTTTGGCTTTTTAACGCGTTGAAGAATTCAATTGACAATAGTTAACAAAATTGCAGTCATTAGGCATGTATATGTATTATGTTTTAGTTGCATGGATCTTCAAATCACGAAAAATATTGGTGACAAATGTTTAATAAACTAAAGAACATCAAGGACTGACATGTTTTAGAAACTAGCTATGCAGTATGGGAATGCGACTATTTGCTGTATGTTGCAGCAGCCATGTCTGAAATTGTCGCTTTCCTCTTGAAATAATTGCATCAAGTCATTTTTTGACCAAGTGTTCCCCTCCAATACCGACTTGGTTAGTTTTCAATTGGACTGTTAAAAACCGTTTTAATGCTCATAGTTCAGCTCTTTGATTTGGTTTAGGCCATCTGATGTATGTGTTAGTTGTACGATCAACTGGCTTTTATTAGAAGATACGTTTTTGTTTTCACATAAAAGCAAAAGGGGATAATATTGTACTCTATTCATCCCATATCTTTAGTATCTCATTTTTCTTTATGGATGAAGTGTTGTCACATTTCTAAAGATGGTTACTTTGGTTCCAAGACTAGCCATTTTTAATTATATTAGTTACAACACATGGTGGCACTTTGAGGTTTAGGATCAAAGAGGGGAGGGGAATGATGAGGAAAATGAGCCTGACAATGCAAATGTCAGAATAGAGAGTGATAATGCAGCTGTCAGGAGGTCCTCAAGGGAAAGCAGGCTACCTGTTTGGCCAGAGACTGTCTTAGCCATTATCAATGAGAAGAAAACTTGTATCCTATGAGAAGATACATGGGATATGACCACTTTGCACAAGGCTTATGATATTGTCTGAAGGCACTTTCAGCATGTGGAGGCTTAGACATATGATGAAGTTGTAACAGATCCCAAATGAATAGAAGCTATGAATCAAGTAATGAAGGCACTGCTGGACACTAAGACATGGATGATGGTAGAATAGCCTAAGGATAAGCAAGCATTATGATGCAAATAGGTGTACAAGATCAAATATAAGGTAAATGGTTACCAGATCCAAGACTAGAGCCATTTATCTTGGACTCTTGGGTAGTCGTACCTTATGGCTTTGTGGTGTAACAAACAAAACTTTACAGAGTAATAGGATGTTTAATGAATCTCCTCTCTTTGAGAATGCTGTCTTTAAATGAAGTAAAAGAATACAATTAGATATGTTGTTGAAGATTTTTATTGGTGACTTTCTGACCTCTTGGGTTCTCTTTATTTTCTTTCTTTTTGCAGGCATGCCTTATTGCTGACATTGTGCAACATTTTGTTGATGCTAAATTGGAATTTGATGCTCGTTATGTATATGAAGATGTGAATCGAGCGATACAGTACGTTCATAATAGCGGCTTAGTTCACAGAGGAATTCTTGCTGATCCCCCCAGATACCTTGTAAAGAATGTAGGTATTACCACAGTTGCTCTGTACATTTCACAACTTTCAGAACTTTCACCTTCTAGACCTAATTTTCGCACTTAACTCTTCAGGATCAGCTACTACGCTTTCTAAGGATGCTAAAGGATAAGGGAAAGAAACTTTTCTTGTTGACTAACTCTCCCTTTTATTTTGTGGATGGAGGGATGCGCTTTATGTTGCAGGTATTTTCAAGTAAAATAAAATCACAGTAATTGTTTTTCTTAATGTGGATCGCTAATTTTCTTTATCTGCAATTGTACCCTTCCTTGGATAATTTTTATGCTCAGCTACACTTTTCTTGGAACTTCATTACCATTGTAGTTTACATGTGACATCAGCAGATTATGTTCATAAGTTTGTGTTTGTCCGTGGCATGTAAATTGAGAAGATAAGATCACTCCTTGCACTGAAATATTTTGACCTCAACTAGCTGAAACATTGTTGTTTTTTGTTGGCGATTTAATTCTAGTTCCGTAAGTGGACTACGGAGTGCAAAAAGGAGCCGGGAATTGGTGGTGGAAATTAGTTAGTGTGCTGGTATCCTCTTTCTTTTTTTTTTTTTTTGGAATTACTTGACAACTGGAAGATTCATAGCCTAGCGGTCAATGAAGTTAGTTGAAAACCATAAGGTCTCAGGTTCTATTTCCAGCGGAGGCGAAAATCACTATGTTTCTTCCCATCTGTCCAAGCCTTGGTGGATAGAGTTACCCAAAGACCGTGCTCGGGGGAGGTAGCAGGTACCCGTGAGATTAGTCGAGGTGCGTGCAAAGCAGGCCCAGACACCACGGTCACGAGTTGTAATGACTTACATAGTCTTGGTCAATTCTCACCACTAGCTAGCTTTTGGTGCCGAGTTAGGCCCAAGTTCTATCTTTTAAACGAAGTGCACACTATATGACCACTTCTTGTAGTTTGCAGTTATGGGCATTAATAGTATTAGATTAATCAAGATTTTGGTGTTGAGGATGAGCATAACCTCATTTTTCCTTCGGGAATACAGTTTGATACTTGTATCTTTCTTTTCGTGTCTGTTTTGATTGTATTGTGAATTGTTACTTTGTTCTATCAGTCTGGAAGTAAAATGAATTCTCCGACTTGACACCTTTTCTTTTTGGTATATATTTCGTTAGGATTCTTTGGGTCAGCAAGACTCCTGGAAGGAACTTTTTGATGTCGTAATTGCTAAAGCAAACAAGCCAGACTTTTACAAATCTGACCATCCATTTCGGTTTGGTTCTCTACCCATTAAGTTCTCTGTCAAATTTTCCTTAGCGTTTAACATTGGTTCCAACTATGCCATCCCTACCCACTATCAAAAAGATTCTTAGCTTTTTTCCTTTTTTTTTATTTCATTTTCATTTTTATTTTTTAAATAATTTTGATTTGGTTGTTAAGTATGTATCAAGTCCTCTTCTAAGTCTAAAGTCACTATATAAAACATTTTCCGTTAATACCCTCCTCTTAAGGCTAACTGTCTCATGCTATTATCACATACAATATTGCCCTCATTGTATTTATTGGATGTTTATGCAGCTGTTATGATGTGGAGAAGGACACGTTGGCTTTTACAAAAGTTGATGCTTTCTTGCCCGGTAAAATTTACTACCATGGATGCCTTAAAGCATTCTTGGAGATTACAAAGTGGAAGGGTCCAGAGGTATGCTTAACTAGATACTACAGCTTTTTCATGGCAAGGAAACTTTGTATTCTGTTATATGCGAGTTTGACAAGTCAACTTAGACAGACCTTATCGTTTCTGTGTATATATCCATTTTCATTTTTCTACCTCTTTCATTACATTACTCTTATGAAACTTCAGGTGATATATTTTGGGGATCACCTCTTTAGTGATCTCAGAGGACCTTCAAAAGCGGGGTGGCGGACTGCTGCCATCATCCATGAATTGAAGGTATGCTTTCTTTTTGTTTTTATTCTGTTTATGGTACACCTATTTCTATTTTTGTCGTAGTCTCCATCTGTACCATTTTATATCATGTCCTATTACTATTTGCGGATTTGAAGAATTTTCTTGTATCATTATTTTCAAACTGATTTGCTACATAACTTTAATCATTAAAAAATGTGACTTGTGGTACTCCTTATATAGCTTATAAATATGTGAATTTAATATTAAAAAACCACCTCTATTTAGCTATAAAGTTAATTGGTTTTCGACCAAGAAATCCTTGTCTCTGCTCGTTGGTTGCAAAAATTGTTGAAATTCAAACTCTTGATGTCATATGACACATATTTTTTATGTACATCATGAGGTATTATTAGTTTAAACCGCAGGTATAGTGACTGGAAATCTGGATTGCTTTCAATAAAATGCTTCAGTTATTTATGTTGTTTAAAGCGATGGTGTTTGGGTCAGCTTGCATGCACCTCGAATATTCCACTGGATACTTACAATTCCCACCACCACATATACCTGTAATCCTGTCCACCATGGCTTAGACATATGAGAAAAAATCACCTAGTTTTTTTGTCTCTTGGAATTTGAACTCTAGTCTCCAATGTTTGCACCCACTTCATTGACCACCAGAGCACACCGTATGGTGCAATAAAATGCTTCAGTTGTTGCAATCCTTATCAACACATCGTTGCAAAATCTATGGCCAGAGGGAGGTTGTGTATGTTCTCTCTCTCTTTTTTTTCCCCCCTCTTTCCTTTGTCAAAATGTCCTATATTTTTTATTTTATTTTTGAAATTGGTAACTCAAAATGTCCTATATTATTCCCTCTTTTGTTGATCAAAATTTTAGTTGACTCCTGTTGTCTTTTGTTGTTTCCAGAATGAGATCATGATTCAGAATGATGATACTTACAGATTTGAACAGGTATAACTTGATAGTCTTCCATCATTTACTTGAAACTGCATGTTCAATTATGAAATTATATGAAATGTGCTGCAAGAAAGGTTCTGATTTTGATTGCATGTGTTATATGTGACTTGAAACTGCATGTTCACTGGGTATGTTGTTGTTGTGTTACATGTGACTTGATTATTTAATTCTGTTATTCCTACATTTCCTGTGATATAGGTATTTTACTGTGGCTACATTGAAGTTTAGAAGGTTTTATATGTAATTTGGAATATCTGTATGAAATACCCATACCTTCCTAAACCGTACTATTATTCTTGTTTCTTCCCTAATTTTGCACTTAGTAGGCATGCTCATCATTGTAGTGCTTAGCAATTTAATTTCTCAACATGTAAGTTTCCTTGGGCTATTGTCTCATTAGAGAGATCACCAGCTATTCCCATTGACTTGTCCTGCACTCTACTGAAACGAACTGCCTACTGTCTAAGCAGATTGTTTAATTAGGACATAAGTTTGCTTCATAAACTGCTTCAAACGAGTTTAACACAGAATTTTCTTGATGTATTGGTGACTTGCTTATGTTTGGCCATATGTAGGGGCGGCAAAATTAGCCCATAAAAACATGATTCGCCCAACCCACTCGAGCATTGACCAACCCCACCCCCCCCCCCCACCCCCCACCCCCACAAATTATCAGCTCAGCCAATTTTAGCCCATCTAAAAATTGAGCTGATATGTAGCCCAAATTGACCCATAGAAACCTTGTCAAAATATTCTCAAAAGTTTTTTTTTTTTGTTTAATATGTTATATAGATCTTTAATAACAACAACAATTATAAAAGTTATAAAAGAACAAACAACGAAATAAACTTAGTAACAATTGGGCGGGTTGGGTTATAACCTGCATTTTAGCCCATTTTAGCCCAACCCATTTCAGCCCAAGTAGGACCCACCCATTTATTAACTCAGTGCATTTTTAACCCACCCAAGTTCAGCACAACCCGCCCATTTGACTGCTTCAAACAGTTTAACAAAGCACTTTCTTGATGTATTGATGACTTGCTTTCATTTGGTCACATGTCTCATCAGAAGGTGTTGGCAGTAAATAGGCTCACATTATCTTTTTTTGCAAAAAGGTAACTTGTAAATAGGCTTACATTATCCACACATTATATAAACCATTTTACTCTTAATGCAGATTGTTTCTTGCCATCTGATATATCCGTTTTGTTACTAACTTCTTTTTGAAACTGCGTTTTGTTACTAACTAGCTTTATTTTCTTTCCTTCTCTCCACATTCAGGCGAAATTTCACATAATACAAGAACTTCTTGGTAGGCTTCATGCGACTGTAACCAGCAGCGTGACAAGTGAAGGATACAAGTCTCTTCTTAGGGAGCTGAATGAAGAGAGACAAAAGACTCGATACAACATGAAGGGAATGTTCAATAAATCGTTCGGAGCCACGTTCCTCACCGACACTGGTCAGGAGTCTGCATTCGCTTACCACATTCATCAATATGCAGATATCTATACTAGTAAGCCCGAGAACTTCTTGTACTATCCACCCGAGGCTTGGCTTCATGTGCCGTTCGATATAAAAATCATGCCACACCATCTAAAGGTATTTTTCCTTTCCTTAAAAAGGTTTAGTCATGTTTTATTTTACTCCTTTAGACAACATGTGCAAACAAGTTCATCTATATCTTTCTTGAAGTATTTATCCATCCATCTCAATCTGTATGACTTAGTTTGATTTGTGTCATTACTAAGATTTTAATGCTTGAATGTAATTATATTGAGTTTGGTAGAGAAATGTCTAAAAAGGCAGTTTGAAATGTGAAAGGATGTTGTATACCTTTAGCAATAAAAAAAAGTGTATAAGTGTTGTGATAAGCTTTGAAATAACAAAAATAGTTTCTACATATTTTCATCTGAATTGGGGGTTGGGGCTGAGGTGGAGCTAGGATTTTGAGCTTATGGGTTCTGTATTCTAAAAAGATAGCTTAATGGGTTCTGGAGAAATCATGTATACGTATTGAATGAATTTTAAAGACAAATACAGAATCTGGGCCAAAGCTACTGGCTTCTGCTGAACCCATAGACAAGCTTGTACCTCCGCAGGGGGGTAATTCATTTTTACTTAAGATGTCAGGCTTTTGGGTAGACCAAAAAAAGCAGTAAAAGAAGTACCTGTTTTGGTAGGAGATAGTAGGTATCCAGTAGAATAATCAAGATAACCGGTAGCTGACCCAAACACCATCATTACATAAAAAGGAAAGGGGAAGTAGGTCAAGTAGTTTGGGATGGAGTAGAATAGGCAAATGTGAATATCGAGATGCTATCTTCATGTTCAAGGTGTAATAAAGCTTATTTGTCCTACAGATTTTTGTTTTATTTTGCCAGTGTTTCATTCTCAGTTGAAGTAGTTTTAGTGCAGAGTTGGGACTCAAGTTATCCAGTTTTTTTCAGAACAATGAATCATGAAACTTGGATGCCAAAAGTTTGGGATTTATGCTGTTCTAGACTAAATTTTTTATCAAAATTTCCCCTCTGATCCCTTGCACGTCGAATTGATTCAGTTGTGCGAGTTGTATGATAATTTGTCTATCTCATGGCCCTACACTGATATGAAGTTTCTTTTACAGGTTTCATCAAATTTGTTCAGGACTTGATTACATCAATCATATTGCCAATGCCCAAGAGATCTTAAGTCAGTATACTAATTTTTACGGAGACTTGGATATTCTTTGACGATCCATTTTCTGGAAGCAATCGCTGGAAATTTTTGGTAGATTCATTAGTATTCTAGTGTTCTTTTAGATAAAATTGGAACGATGCAGAAAAATTAGCGTTCTGGGTGATTGTAGTATGTGCCCTTATTCATTATGGTAGTAGCATAGTTATTGTCTTGGAAAGCAAAGTTTAAAGGGTCAGCAGCATTCTTAGTAGATGATTAATATTCAATTGTCTTGCAAGTAAGTGAATAAAATGCAAGAACCAGTATTTAGTCAATCATGTCATACATTTGAAGCTGATGAGAAAATTTTCAGTCATCTTTCAGAATCCATTTTGGTATCACTTATATTTTCTTCAAGTCTTGTGTCAATGCATGTTTATGGTACTTCAAAGAAATGTCTAATAGTGCAAGATTAACCAAGGGGTTGTTTGGTTCACATACTAGTTATGCATGGATTGTGCATAGTGAATAATAAAGGGATTGCTATATGGTGATTAATAATGAATGAATAATTATGTGGTGATTAATAGTGAAGAGGGATTATTTTACTTTAAGAGCATATAGATCGTGGTCCCAACAACAATATCAATAAGTATGCCTTAGTATCAACTAATTTGAGATGGATTATATATGAATTTGTGTTGATCAATAACTACGCCTTAGTATCATATAAGTTGAGATTGATCATATATGAATCTTAACACATTCAAATCAATACTCAAAGACTTCAAATTAGAAAACTGAATAATAATTATACATTTTTTGTGGACAAACTATTTTTCCAAGTGTATATTTGTGCACTTCGTCATATGTATATTGCTTTCTTAGCTAAGGTTTAAATTTTCGTTTTTTAAACAGAAAATACGAAGATTTTAAATCTACACATGCACTAATAGAAGTATGGAATAATTAAACACACCATTCTCGTTTCTTATTAACTACTAACATTTAATCATTCATTGCCCAAATAAGGGAGGAGGGTTGTAATAGATTGACAGATAACATAAAAAAGAATAATAGCATATCAATAATTCAACTCAACATACAAACAAAAAAAAAAGGTCTAAAAGAGAACGTTACAAAACTTAATCTAATCTAATTAAAGTAAGCCTAAGCAAGTAATGCAACTTTGATCTCATCCTCCTCGAGCACAACATATGTATCATCCTCGTTATTATCATCCATATAATCTTCAGCCTGCAAAACACAACAATGCACGATATAACAAAGACCTATGATTAGAAATCCCACTTCCAAAATTAGCCAAATTAGTTGAACCATCAATTGAGGATTTTTAATCCAATAATCAACATAATCTCCAAACGTAAAACCATATCTCATCTCTTCAATTTTCTTCTCCATGCCTGAAGAACTATCAACGTCGCGATTATTAGGATAAAATAATATCTCTAATGCTGGATCAAAAAATTCATCAACTCCATGCACAATCACACGTCCATCATTGTATACGTCCCATTCGGCGATATCAACGTTGTTAATAGAAACTATTTCGAAATAAGGCAACGTAGTAGTAATAATATTGTGGTCAGGGAGTAGGGTTTTTAGCTTGGACCTTCTAGGATAATAAGTTTCGAGAATATTTTTATTTAATTTCAAAGGGACAACATGATATTGAATTAATCTATAAGGAGGGTCTTGATATTTTGGAAATATGTTTAGAAAAGCTCTTTCAGTAGGACAAAATATGGTGAAATTTGTAGTGTTAGGAGAAGAAGAAATAAGACGATTTATGGTATTTTCAAGAATAATTGACATTGAAACATAGCCTTTTTTCAATAATGTGTTTGGAAGATTATCTATGGTGTTGATATTAATTGGATTATAAGAAGATGAAGAAATTACTAAGGTTGAAAAGCTAAGGAAAAAAATGAACAGTGGACGTAAAAACCTGGTTTTTGCCATGATGGAGAAATTTTAGGGAAGCTTTGTGAGTTAAAATTTCAATGATAGGATTAATGAAGTAATTAACCTATTCTTGTGTATTTATAGATATACTATTTAACATAAACCTTTTAGAAGTGGGATTTTGTTGTTGCCCTATTCCTGCATAAACTCGGATTTGTCGAAAGTTACGTTTGGTACTTACTACTATAATTTTATTCTAGTATAACACATCATAGGAAATATTAGGAAAAGAATAATAAATTTAAATTGATTAGTTTGTAATATTATTTACTTTTCCCCTCCATTTACGACTACACTACAACAACAACATACCCAATGTAATCTCACTTACGACTACACTCTTAAGACCGAAAGACCAACAAAATTATAAATAGTTGGTAGTGACTTTCATCTTTAATCGAATCTCTACCGAGCTTGTTCAAATATGAAATCGCCTTCATTAGAGAGCGTTTTTGCCTTCTAAACTAGAACTTCTCAAAGGCGAATTCGGATTTAATCCAGCCCTCCAATGTGTGTACCAAACATCGAATGAAAAATAAAAGTAACGAGTAAGTTTATTTATATTATTTAAGTATGTTTGTCCATGAATTTTACTTGTTTGAAGATTTATAAGCGAAAGCTATAATTTCAATTCTAATAGTCATTAAAGTGAGTAATACAAAATATTTCATCAATATTTTTAATATTTAATGTAAGTATTCGCAGATACTGATGGCCAAATCAGTATTGTAAAACTAAATCTCATTATTTGCAAATAGTAAAATATTTTATTAATCAAATAAAGTTTCTTTTTGCTTGGAATAATAAAGATTTCTTTTCTATTTTATAGTAAAAGTAAAGGAGAACACAATATAGGAAACGATAAGTATCTAATAATACATATCTGACTTTCTATCGGCAGATTAGCTCGGACCAGATAGGCAGATTCTTAAACCGTAAAACGGCGTCGTTGACTTCCTTATTACAGCCATATAAAATAGAGCTTTCTCGATTCACTTGAGCAGTTTTGATCCTTTAAATTTGACAAAAATATGCATTTTTTGTCTTCTCAAATATTTATAGGACTTTGATTGTTAAATTAAACTGGAAATGCGAAAAAAATACTCCCTCCGTTTCAAAAGATTGCCTTTTCTTTTCCTTTTAGTCTTCCTAAAAGATCGACTTTTTCTATATTTAAACACCATTTAACTTTATGAGATGATTTACGTAAACACACAAATATCTAATTGTTTGAATTTTTTCATTTTCAAAAGTCTTCCTTTATTTCTTAAATTTTATGTCAAGTCAAATTAAGATAATCTTTTTGGGACGGAGGGAGTATTAATTAAAAACACTAGAAAAATTCTCAAATTCTAGAAATCACAAAATAAAAAACTACACCAACCACAAAAATATAGATAAAAAATAACTGAAATTGCACTTCAAGAAGTTGCACCAGAGTCTTAAAAGAGACCAAAAATAACATAAACTGCAGAATTTGTTCCCATTAAATATTTTCTACGGTCACTGTTCCGATTAGATTTAATAATCAGAGTTTGGTAATATAAACGGGGATTAAAGCGGTTCACTTTTGATAAATTTACAGGATTAAAATTACTCAAGTAATATTTAAGGGACTATTTCGAACCCGTTACCGAAGATAGAGGACCACCTCTTGTCTCATATCAGTAACATGCAAACGGCGTCGTTAGATTCCCTGCCTACAAGCAAATTTATTTCTCCATCATTCTCCAAGCACCTTCGTAGCCAAGGGTTATCAGAAACAGTCTCCTCAAGGGTTTATCGAAAACAGTCTCCCTACCTCCCAAGATACGAATAAAGTTTGTGTATATTCTATCCTTTCCAGGCCTCTCCTGATAAAATTATATTGTGTATGTTGTTGTTGTTACAGTTCCAATTAAATTTCATAGTCAGAGTTTGATAAATATCAGACAGAGATAAAAATTACTCTAAGTAACACTTAAGGGACCATTTTGAACCCGTTACCAAAGATAAAGGACCATTTTCTCATATCAGTAACATGCAAACGACGTCGTTAGGTTCCTTGCTTACAGTCATATAAAATAGTAATCCCTCCGTTCCATAATAAGTGTCACCTTAGCTAAAAAAAAATTATCCCACAATAAGTGTCACTTTAGAAAATCAAGAATTGGCTAGTTTTTTTCAATTTTACCCGTAGACAAAAACTTACAAGTTAAAGTAACATCTAAATGATGATTGAAAAAGTCACATTGTAACTTGGTATTCTTCGATTTCCAATGTCAAAAGGATTACTACTTGTGTATGCTATAATCAAGAAAAAAAAATAACTTATTTTTATTATATAAGGGTAATTTAGTAAATTTCACATTGCATTATTAATTTCTTAATACGTACGTTTTTTAAATACATTTTACACTTATTACGCATTTTATAGGCGTATAGAGATTTCTCGATTCACAAGCAAATTAATTCTCCATCATTCTCCAAATACCCTTTCTTTCACAGAGAAGACTTCTAGAAGAAGCGAAGAAACTTTTGGTGTCTCATCTTCGATAATAGGTTTAAAATAGTCCCTTAAGTATCACCTCAGTAGTTTTTGTCCTTTAAATTTATCAAAATTGAGAACTTTTGGTCTCGCTCAAATATTTACCAAACTCAGCTGTTAAATTTACCCGGAAGTGTGAAAAAAATATATTAACAAGAAACACTAAAAAATTCTCAAAGTTCAAAAATTGCACCTCAAAAGATTACACAAAGTGACAAAACTCTTAAAGAGACCAAAAAATGACATAAACGGCAATACTTCTAAATGTGAGTTCCGTTAAATATTTTCTACTTTCACACTCTATTAAATTTAATTTAATAAAAGGGTTTGATAAATATATATATATCAAATACTTAGGGACTATTTTGAACTTGGTTACCGAAAACAAAGGACAATATTTGTCATTTTTCTCATATCAATAACATGAAAAACGGTGTCGTTAGATTCCCCGCCTACACGCATATATAGAAGGGGAAAAGGGTCAAAAATACCCTTCTATTTTGAAAAAAGAGCTAAAAATATACTCTGAACTTATTTTGAGTAAAAAATATCCCTCCCATTCTTAAAATTTTCAAATATACTCTTATCTTGACGGAAATTATCCCCAAAATAATCCCAAATCAATTTTTAAACCCGTACTATTATTTAAACCAAATCTAATTAAATAATAACTCATAAAATCTCCTTATTATCCCAATTTTCTCAAACTTCATACCTACGTATTGGGGAGTAAACGAATCTTATGACTTATTATTTAATTAAATTAAATTTATATAATGGAGTAGGTTTAAAAAATAATTTAAAGTTATTTTAGTGGATAATTTTCGTCAAAGCGGAGGTATATTTGAAAAAGGGTATTTTTGATCCAAAATAAATTTAAAAGTCATTTTTACCCTTTTCCCTATATATAAAAGTAGTAGAGATTTCTCGATTCTCAAGCAAATTAATAGTTCTCCATCGTCATCACCACATACAATACAAGACTGAAAGACGAAGAAGAAGCTTCTAGAAGAAAGAAATGGTGTTGATAGAACAAGTACCTTCTGAAGAACCAAAACCAAACTCCAAAACGACGACGTTGAAGGATTCGTCTGGTGACGTGTCAGATGGATACCAGACTGCAAGCGATACAGAACTGAACGAAACTGAAAATGGAAGTAAAAATAATAATAAAGAATCTCATAATACGATCAATACGGCGTCGTCTTCTTCGAATACTGATTTGAAGGAAGAAAATCAGGAACAATTGAATCAGGTTGATTTTAATCAGCTTTTATATTGTGAATAATGTTTTGTTGATTTTAATCAGCTTTTATATTGTGAATAATGTTTTGTTGATTTATTTTAGTTTAATCAGCTTTTATATTGTGAATGTTTTTGATTTATTTTTGTTGCTATTTTTCGCTGCTGTTAGGTATTGTAGAGTGATTTCTATGAATTTAGGTAAGTTTAATCAGCTTTTATATTGTGAATAATGTTTTTGAGTTTCGTAGTCATTGATTTATTTTCGATTAAAGGTTGTAGAACAACTGAATGGAGTAAGGTTTTACTCTCTCACATTTTTATTAATTAATAAAAAATAAAAAAAATCAGCTTAGTTTAGATAAGTTTTAACTTAGTTTAATCAGCTTGTATATTTTGTATAATTTTTTTGAGTTTCTTATTATTTAGGAATAGCTGATTGAGGTAGTTTTTTAAAAAAAAATTCACACTTTTTTTTTTTTTTTGGGTGATTTATTTGTATTGCTATTTTACGCTGCTGTTAGGTATTGTATAGTGATTGCAATGAGTTTAGGTAAGTTTAGCTTTGTTTAGGTTTTATTCTTTCACATTTTTATTAATTAATTAAAAAAATCAGCTTTGTTTAGATAAGTTTAACTTAGTTTAATCAGCTTGTATATTTTGTATAATTTTTTTGAGTTTCTTATTATTTAGGAACACCTGACTGAGGTAGTTTTTTAAATTTATTTCACAACTTTTTTTTTTTTTTTTGATTTATTTGTATTGCTATTTTTCGCTGCTGTTAGGTATTGTATAGTGATTGCAATGAGTTTAGGTAAGTTTAGCTTAGTTTAGGTTTTATTCTTTCACGCCTTTTTTGGATTAATTCGTTGCTAATTCTCGCTGCTATTAGGTATTGTAAAGTGATTGCAATGAGTTTAGGTAAGTTTAGTTTTTATTCAGAACTGAACGAAACTGAAAATGGAAATAGTAATAGGGAATCTCATAATGCTACGATCAACACGGCGTCTGTCTTCTTCTAATAGTGATTTGAAGGAAAATCAGGAACAACTGAATGAGATAGATTTTATTCTTTCACACTTCTTTTAATTGATTATTCATGGTACTATTTTTCGCTGCTATTAGGTAATGCAACGAGTTTAGATAAGTTTACCTGAGTTTAATTTCCATATTTATATAAGAAAAATTGCAGTATTTAGTACTTTTCATATAGTTTTTGAATGCAAATTTTAATTTAAAATGTTGAATTAATCTAATTCTATTTAGCTCCGAAACTTAGTCAAATTGACTCTAAAAAAAAAGAAACCTGACAACTATTTTGTGACGAAGGGGAGGGTACTTTCTCTAATACTATTACTAATATTAATACTTAGTTGAATTCTACCAAAACCTTTAATAATTAGTAGCTTACAAGTATACATTTTGTTCTCTCACACTGCTTTTGTTGATTTATTTGTGTTGCCATTTTTGCTGCTCTTTGGTATTGTAGATTGATTGCAATGAGTTAAGTTTAGATTAGTTTATTCAGCTTGTATGTTGTGGATAAGGATTTTGAGTTCGGTAGTTTTTTATTGTTTTTCGATTAAAGGTTGTAGTTTGAGGTTCTGATCGTGGTTCTTTGAAATGGTGCATTGGAGAAAAATGTGGTGATTAGAATTTAAAGCGTGCGAATTCTAGATTCATATTTTAGTTTCTTGAGACAGTCTCTCAGACGAACTGAGTAGGATAAAGGAATTGATTTCTCGGTTTGTTGAAATTCTCACCAGTGATTCTGTTCTTTTGATGAGTCAAATTTTATTTCATTGATGTTACACCAAGGTGGTTTAACAAATGTTTACATGATAACTGAGTGGCTCAGCGACAACGGCAAACTATCAAGTAGCCCGGCTTATCTCTGCATAATAGCATCTTCTCCTTACACCACAAAGCTGTATGAAACTCCAAGAGTCTTTTGATATATCCAGTATCTGTTTTGCTGCTAGGAATGTCTTGCGATTCTGTAATATGTTAACTATTGTATACTTGACACCTTCTTGGTTTTTCCCATTCGACATCTAGTAATTTCATGATAAATGTATTTGCGTGAATGCAATCTGCCTTGCCCTCTTGCTCTTGTTAATATGTCTTAAGGTTTTGTCCATTGCCATTTCAACTATCACTACTGTCCTTTTTCTATTTTTTTGTATTTTTTTTAAATGCTTTTCCCCTTCTTAGTTGGTGAACTTACTAGATAATCACCCTCAACAATTACTGATATTATTCTTTCATTTTGAGAACCAGAAAGCCTTGGCTCAAGCAAATGATGCAAAAGTTGATGGCAATACATTGTTTAAGGATGGGCTTTATGAAGAGGCATTGTCAAAATATGAGCTAGCTTTACAAGTTGCAGCAGATATTCCTTCAAGTACTGAAATTCGTTCAATATGCCATGCTAATCGTGCAGCTTGTTTCTCCAAACTGGTAAGTCTGCGTATGCATTTTGTACACTCTGTATCAGATTTTATAATGTCAAAATTCTGCTATGCATTGGGAGTGCAGATAGATTAGGCTTTTCTACAGAATGGTTCACCAAATCTGTGAGAAGCCTTTACATTTAGCACCTGTTTGTTCATGATTGTATAGCTCTTCATTGATATGCATTGTCCCACTCAGATTCTTAACGCTTTTAGGATAGCAATTTAGTTAGGTAACTAGTAAATACTTAAAATCAACTTTGCAGCTTTTTCTGATCACTTGAACTTGTGGATTTGAACATTCAAAAGACACCTGTCACCCTAGTATATATTGGATTTGGAAATTCTGACTGGCTAGTGGAAGCCATGTTTGATTTCTTGAGCTCTTTACACAGCCAGTAAAGAACTATTCTATATATGCTCCCCAACATACTCTTGTTGCTGGGTACCAATGGAATTACCTTAACCTGATCAAAAAGAAATACTGGCCAGCTACAAAGAAACTAAGATTAGTCATGTCTTCTAAATCCCTTTAACCTTGCTTTAATTGGGCCTGATAATTAAGATCAAATATATATTTATAATGTTGGTCCAACTTGATGAATTATTGACTTCAAACCTGATCGAATTTCTTGCTTAAGATTTATTACTTTTCTAATGTGGAAGTACAATGCGTGATCACTCATGCCATCCCACCCACCCTACCCAAAAGAATAACTGTAAAGGCAGAGGGTGGCAAGATGTGTAGCTTAGAGAACGAGAGTGGTACCCATCCTTCTGTATTGCTCACCAGTGAGCGGCATACAAGAAAAAATTGTTGTCTCATCATTTTCCTTCAATTTCAGAAATAAGAATTTGAAAGTTTACTTTGCACAGTTCTCCCAAAAAAAAAACACTTCGCACGGTGATATTACACTGCCTTCCCTTTATATTAGAAACAATTTCGACGATGCTTCATCTGCTCTTCCCTCATCTTTATTTTATACTTTTCTCAGTGTAGTTAGTAGGATATGAATGTGTTTATATGTGAGTTTTGTTGCATTTACTAATGACACCTATTGTACTTTTCCACTTACAGGGAAAACATGACGAGACTATCAAGGAATGCACAAAAGCATTAGAACTAAATCCTACATATATAAAGGCTCTGGTTAGAAGAGCAGAGGCACATGAAAAGCTTGAACACTATGATGAGGCTATTACTGGTAAACATTGAGTTCTGAAATTGTATTATGATTGTTCAGTACAATGTCATTGTAATTGGCATTTCTTAGCTGCATCACCATATAACTAGTATCCATACTCGCATCACTTAGCTACTTGGTGGAGATCTTGTTTTTTTCGGTCAGGTTCTCCTATGTCTTCTCCTTATTCCCTCTTCCCCACACTCTGAGTTGGAAAAAGAATAAACAAAAAGAGTCCCTGTATGTTACTCATGTGCCTCTGGTAATAATTGCACACCACTCAAATGGTTTATGTTATAGGTGAATATTAAAAAATTGGAGTTCTATTTTGGCTCTTTTTTCTGCTCTTATTCCCGTTGTTTTTTAAAATCTTGCAGACATGACAAAGATCTTGGAATTGGAACCCTCACATGACCAAGCTAGGAGAACTGTGATCCGTTTAAAGCCATTAGCTGATGAGAAGCGAGAAAAGATGAAAGAAGAGATGATTGGTAAGCTTAACAACCTCCTATCTTGACATGGACGAGTCCTCTATTTTCTTTTCTTATCTAACTTTATAAAATAGCAAAGCTTCTTTCCTATGGAATTGTTAATAGTTTGATACTTCTTCCCACTTATTTATGTTAGTGAGTGGGAAGGATATCTATTCCGTGTCTAACTAACTTCTGGCTAATTATGGAAATAAAGAGCAAAAAGCTACATATGGAAGTGGTTCTTCATCAAAAAAGAAAAAGCTACATAGAGAAGTGTGTCATTCACATTGTTATGGACTACTATGTTTTTGCACTCAGAGATCCCCTGTTGTTTCTCAGGCTAGTTGTTTGGTGAAGATTGAACATGACTTGCATGCTTTAGCAATCAGTCTCCTAAATCTTTGTATCATTCATTTGTCTGCATTTTGAAAATAGGTAGTAATGGACTAATGGCGTCTGTTTTGTCTGCCAGCTACATGGTACTCCTTTATTTGGAGATATTCTCAATTCATTTTCTATGGTGGAATTGACACTTGACTCATCTTCCGGCAGTTGAAGAAATTGCCTTTTTTGTGGTTTATAACTATCTGCCAGAATAGTTCATCCTATGTACCTTCTATCCATTCTTGGAAGTAGCCAAGTGGATATGTAGAAATGTATATACAAAGATTGCTACTGTTCTTTGCCTGGTTTTCCAGTCTTCTTATGGAGGCCTCATTAACATTCTTGAATCAATAAGGGGGGACAAAGTTAGATCAGATGTTGTATGCTTTACTGCTCTAATCGTGTGCTGCTGCTGAATGTACTTCCGTACTAAATGTACTATAGCTACTGTTCTGGACTCTGTGAGATTGCCTTTTAGCTTTGAGGTCCAGACTATTTGATCTCTTTTCTACTGAATCATTATATCATCTCATGTTTCCCTAAAGGGAGTTTGTTTTGTGGTTTAACACCTTTAATACTGTTTGATCTGAGACAGTGTATGGTATTCTGTTTATCACGATTCTCCGTTTTACTTTCAAGGAGTATAGGCACTTGTCAATCATGCACATTGCACACTTCTTTTTTGTGGTTCATTACTGATTTGTATTTGTTTCAGAATTTTGTGTTTAGTTTGTGTCCCAAATTCATATTTTGAGTACATTGAAGACTTTGTATCTTTGATCAACATACCCTGAAGAAGCTAAAGCATCTTTTTTATGTTGCAGGCAAGCTCAAAGAAATGGGAAATTCCATTTTGGGCCGATTTGGTATGAGCGTTGACAACTTCAAAACAGTTAAAGATCCAAACACTGGCTCCTACTCAGTTCAATTTCAGAAGTAATGAGGGGGTTTCTCATGTTGGCAAAATTTGCATTTCTTCAATGAAAGATTTAGGCATGCTGTTTTTGCACAATGTATCAGTGTCTTGCTTTCAAGTATATAAGTTTTGGCCATAAATTTGAAAGTTGATGTCTCTAAATGCTAAAGCAGATGGCTCGTAGCCTTGGAGTTTCTATTATTGCATGACCAGTGGAATGTACAGACCATCTTATATTTGATGAACTTCATTTATCATTTCAGTGCTTATTTATGGAGGCTTTATTTTGTTATTGTGGGATAATAGTGTTTCTTCGTGTTTTAAACTTCGTACTAAAAGAACTTTGGACCCAAAGCATCTTATGGTCCTGGAGATTTGGGCAATAAAAATATAAAACCATGTGTGTGCCCCCTTCCAGATCATAGAAAGAACGGTGGTACACATTTCAGCAGAGACAAAATGATCTCTTCCTGTATTTGTGCTGTGGTAATAAGGTAGCACTGAAGAATTAGTCGAGATGTGTGCAAGTAACTTTGGTGAGTTTTTCGTTGGTGAAAGGTATGAAGTGCATCGCGAAAAGAAAATTGAATGATGGTGCTAGTAGATTGCAAAACAAAACTTTTTTATCTTGGAGTTCATGCTTGTGTATATATACTCTCTTAAAATGGAATAACTGACCTATAAAAGAACAAAAGATTTAAACAAAACTCGACTGCAATTCAAATAACAAAAGAAATAGTAGATTGCATGATGCAATCATGTTACATGTACATTATAATAAATTTGAAAAATTACACACTATTGCAATGAGAATACCCCCACCGCACTACTATGTCAGATTGTTCTAAGACGATAAATATTCAAAATACAACATACCCAGTGAAAACTCATAATGTGAGATCTGGAGAGGGTAAACTGTACGCAGATCATACCTCTACCTTGAAAGGTAAGGAGGCTGTTTCAATAACAATAACTATAATTCAATCCCTAACAAGTTGAGATCGGTCATACGAATCTTCACTTGACCATGTCGCTTCATTTCAGCTCACCTTAGATGACATCTAGCAAAATCACTTAGTTGAGCTCATTGGCTAGATGTCATCTAAGCTGAAGTCAGATACCGGCTAGACTTAGTAGATATCACCAAGCGACTCGATGTAGTCCCCTTCTGAGCCAAAGTTGGTAAACTGTCATATGGAAGGAATCATATTCTTTTGGGCTACTATACCAAGCGAAGTGCCTTCTCACGATGCCTAAGTTCTTATACATGTTGAGGTAAGTTCGTCTAGGCACCGAGAGCAATATCTTCTTTAGGTGTGGAATATCTCTTTCATTAACAATAATTGAGAACTTGCTCCAATCTAATATGTTTGCTAATGGAAGATCATAGTAGTTCGAAATTAGTACAGGAACGCAGCCATGCTGAATAGCATCGCTGACTCTAGCTGTATTCACCTCGTAACCTTTGACGTGGAGACAGTATTTACTTCTCCGAAATCCTTCCTTGTAAGGGAAAGATGAACTCCCGGAGAATATATCGAAGGAGCTATCATTCTTCCATAGATCCAATAAATTTTGTCTTACAAGAGAATTTTGGACACGACCAGCAAAGAAAGCAAGCTTGTATCTGTAAAAATAAAAAAAAGCAAGTCATAAGCACAAAAGGTACCTGACACAAGCTTAAAAGAAAAACGTTGCTCACATCATTAAATCAATAAATTCATAACTCCAAGATACGCACCCTAGCTTTGATCTTTATGTTGAACAGATATACAGTTGGACTCTAAGAGTGTGGATTAATTATAAGAAACAACATATAACTTGGCCAATTTAGTATGGGATAACTCAACTAGAGAGATCTCTCTGAGTAATGGCGTACGCAGAATTTTCTGTAAGCGGTATCAATATTTGAAGTGAACAAATGAATACATCACTATAATGACAAGCGGTGTCATTTTTTTCATATTTATATCCAATATTTTCATTTTGCTTATTTATCTATACATACGTATCTAGTGAAAAAAATCGAGGCATATCCATTGTTTTGGACAAATGAGTGAAGAGTGTCTTCGGCTGAATGTTGAAAGCAGGCTCATGACAAGGTAAATAAGCGAGTAGGTGAAGCTTAATGATCAAGGTAGCTGCAAATTTTATTGTTGGGAAAGAAAGTGCAAGTACTAGAGTTGCAGAAGAAGAAATAAGGAAATCACTTTTCGATTTTGAAAAATCTTCGTCGGCCACCTAGCTGCATAAATGCATTACATAGATATCTCTCCACTATGCATTTGTCTACTCATGATCATATACTTTGTACCTATGACCATTCTTCTATGTTCGTTAGCAACACCGACAATTCTAAATCCATAAAGCAGCTTACATTTGTTCCTAAATCCTAAAAGCATGTCTTTCTTTACGGAATCCAAAATGCATCTATGAGTACAAAGGGTCCAAAACAATCTCTAACGAAGCATGAATATGTTTGTCTGGTTTTAATTACTTAATTAAAAAGATGACAAATCATCGCTTCTAAACTAAGTGGATTGTCAATAAAACCACCACTACTCCAACAAGTGAAGCTCAACTTGCATATAGGTCAAGCTTGTCCTGATTGTGTGCATCTCCAGTTTACTCCTAAGACTAATAGTTGATATCAGCAAGAATTAGCGAAGTTTCTGCATTTGTCTGCCAACAGCAAAGTTTGTCTTATTTGTATTAACAACTACTCTAGGGGGAATGTTTTTATGCGGTGCTTACAATTTAATAACTATCTTTGTAGCAACAGAATGTTTAATCGAATTTAATTCTTTGTTTTTACAAAAACTTTACAAAAAAAAAAAATGAAGTTTGTGACACGTTCAAAAAGTCAACAGATCTCAATGAATACAATAGGATTTATGGCTACGCAAACTGTTGAAAACAGCTCTAGATCTGGTCCAAGATGAACTGCGGTAGGAGATTTATTAAATCATTGAACTCGGAATATCAGAGAAAAATAACTCCACTAGGCACGCAAGATGAAACCGCAATATGGACTAATGAACGATGAAATGTCCAATACCTAAAGTAAAAAAAATGCACCAATCTATAGAAGTAAAAAAAATGTACCAATCTATAGAAGAGCTTTCCCCCAACAACAAGCCGTTAAAGAATGGAATAGCAGTTCCAAAAAGTAGCCTGATTGACTGCTAGGGAGTCTACTTAAAATCAACTATCAATAGAAATTGAAACATTATGCAGTTAAATGACATCATACCTCGCATCCGGAGGATTCAACGCTTCCTCATGTTGGCGAGGCCAAACTTGGGGCAAACCAATATCTCTGTGAGCAATGTATAGCCTCTGAAAATAGTTAGATGAGCACGTAACCTGAATCGCGTTATGATGCAATTCTTGCTGCTTAGAGGCAGCGTCTCGACCGATAGAATGACAGTACACATAAAAATGATCAGCACCACCAGATGCATTCCAAAACATAAACTCTGACCTAACTCTATCAGTATATCCAGCAACAAAATCTTTGATCGCGGAAGCAGAATGCACATTAGGGTGATTTCGCATAACGTTGATCGAAAAGGGCATATAGTAAAAATGAGCCTCTTTTGGATTCTTTGTAACAAAGGAACTACCCAAAAGAGCAATCTTGAACATATGCTCACTAAAGTAATTTCCTAATTTTGGATTAAAGGGGTTTGTAAGGGGAAGAAAAATACCAGAAAAAGGTGAAGACTTGTTACTCATAAAAGCATCAGGATACACAAATATCTTTAGGGTTTTCATCATTTCTTCATAATCAGTAGCAAATAACACCCAATTATGATAAGGACTATTACTAAGTGACAAAATTTCACCTTTATTAGACCTATTTTGCAGCTTAATTGGCTCAAGATTCTTAACTCCCACTTTAATTTGTTCATCAAACTGAACAGAAATTTCATCAATTTCACCTTTATTAGACCTGTTTTGCAGCTTCATTATTTCAACATTCTTGATTCCCACTTTCTCTTGAACATCAAACTGAACAAAAACTCCATCTTTATGAATGAAAGTTTTCATTTTTGTTTGTATAATTAGTAACAAACCAACCATTACAACTACAATCAACAATACAGAGAAGGGTCTGAGATAACCCCACAATTTAAAAAGTTTAAAACTTTTTCTAAAAGCACAAAACCCCATATTTATCCACAGAGAAATCAAAAGGGTCTCAGAAAAAACCCACAATTTAAAAAAATTTAAAACTTTTTCTAAAATCACCAAAAGCCATATTTATCAACAGAAAAATCAAGAAACTAATCTTGGTCAGTTTAAAAATCCTCTTTTTTTCAACCCCTGAAAAAGAAAAATTCAAAAACTTTTTCTAAAAGCACAAAGAACCATATTTATCCATAGAAAAATCAAGAAACTTAGCTGTGTCAGCTTAAATATCCTCTTTTTTCAACCCCATGAAAAAGAAAAATTCAAAAACTTTTTCTAAAAGCACAAAGAACCATATTTATCCATAGAAAAATCAAGAAACTTATCTTGGTCAGCTTAAAAGTCCTCTTTTTCAGCTACAAATGATGAATTTTTTGCAAGAATATTCAAATTTGTTGAATGTTTATTGAAGTTGGTTTTCAAGAAACATATTGCAGTGTGTTTTACTTTTTGTTTAGTGAGTATAATTATCGTGTTCGAAAGAGAATTACACAAAATGTTCATTTGACTTCAACAAATTTTTAATGGAAATATAGGACTATTGGTTCGGTTAAGCAGGCGGCAAAATATTTTTTTATGATTAAAAAGAATGCCAACGTACAAGTATGTTGAATAATAATCTTGAAAACAACGTAGTACCTGCAAAAGAATGTTTAGGATCTCTATGAAACGGCATTTTGGTACAATATAATAATAGAAACTTGAAAAATGACCTTTGCTTATCAAAATTTTCTAGTTGCCAATTGTTTATAAGTTGTGTTGTGTAAACTAGTTTTGCATATGAGAGGAATTCGAGAAATTTTAATAAGTCAGAAACAGTGACCAATCAAGAGAGGTTAGTTGCATATATTGTTCAATTTTTCACAAGTTATGACAAATGTATCAGTCTTGGTAGTATTCAATGTTAGGACAAGTTGTGATGACATGTATCGTTCAATTGTTCTTCACACTGCAACTTGGTGCCCCGATTCAACCTGGCCGGTCAGGAAGAGATTCACATAGACATTACTGCTATTCGGGGATCTCTTTCTATGTTAGCTAGCCTCCATTATATTGTCGCCAGCAAATACAACTATTTTTTGTTTTGAATCTTCCAAATCATTCCCGCAGAAGATCCGGATCCTATTTTCCTGATTTTCAAGGAACCAAACATGGGAAATGTCGTCTCCGTGCCAATCACAACCCTAAGTATCTGATGTAAAAATTGAAAGCTCGTATAGATGCAACTCTTGCTTGTCACCTAATGCAATCCCTTTTGGTTATTACATAAAAATACCAACTCAAAGGGACATCTTACAAGTACACCAGTATTTTCAACAACAAAAATGTTCATAAAAGATGCCATTCTTATTCATTTTGGCATAATCAGCTAAGTAATTACAAATAATCACATTATTTCTCTATCCCAATTCCCAACTAAACAATGACTACCATATATCACACTTATGCATCTCATTTCCAGCCAAAACTTTAATCAACCTCACCTTTTTTGGTGATTCTATTGCACAATTTTACAGACAGGAATTGGATCCCTAAGGAAAAATGTATGGATTCCTCCTATCAATTATGCCTCTATTGCATTCTCGGAGCGATTTTCCTGCAAAAGCTGCTGCTTCTTGGCCAACATTTCAGCATGTTGCTCTAAGTACTCTCTGCTGTTCATCTCTGTCAACCTGCATTACATGGCAACATTTACATTGTTTCAGATTATTGGACTATTGCGAGGAAAGGAAGACGGTTTTGTGAATGAAATAAAAAGATAAAATAATGGTGGCCAACAGCTGCTTGTATAAACATGCAAGTCTTTTTTAGGCCAAACAGAAGAATCTTTTATATTTCTTGGTCTTATTAAAAGTCATTGCTTCATCGCTTAGAGCAATAAATGGTGTGACGCGAACGTTATCAAGTGTGCACTTCAAACAATGCCACACAAAGTCATCCAAAGGAAAAGTGGCGGTTCTTTGAATCTCGACTTTGAGGGGTTGGATTAGGTTTTTTTTTTTTTTTTTTTGTTTGATGATCGAGAAATTCATCTAGGGTTAACTATTAGGACCAACCGTAACCTTAGAAACTTGGTGACAATGGCCCCGCCTTCTATCCTTCTCCACTTAAACAACAGGCTTAGTTTGCATGGCTCGGGGCACAAACTTGTGACTTAGGCGTTTGGCCATAGAAACCAAAAACTTTTTCACTTTTTTTGTTATTTTGGAGTTGGAGTTGGAGTTGTGTTTGGCCATAGTTTTTGCAAATAGTTTTTTTTTTGGTTGAAATGTACTTTTTCAACAAGATTTTGGTTGTTAAAAAAAATGAAAAAAGTGAAAAACAAGTTTTTCAAATTTCAAATACAACTTCAAGTTGTATTTGGAATTTTCATGGCCAAACACTAATTTTTGGAAGAAGTGGAAAAAAAATTCGGGGAAAAAGTGAATAATTCTTATGGCCAAACGTGTCCTTAGTTACAAGTCCCTCAACCTTTATCACTTGAACTAAATTAGCATTATTGTATATTGAATGTTGAAATTAAGTTATTTTAATTGCAAAATGATTGCTATAGTACTAAATTAACTTATGCTTCACTTCTCACTTTCGCTTCAAAGCTTCATGAATTTTTGTTCCTAATTTTGTTGCTTTTTGCTTTTAAAAGCACTGATTTTTTCCCTCATGAGAGAAGCACAATTGACTTCCAAAATCATTTAAAAAGCGAAAAATTAAGATGAAGCAACTTACCGACTAATGGTACGATCTTTTGCAAAACCCAACTCGTTGTCCACGCAAAGGTCAAAATCATCGTTCTTCCTTGACCTTGAAGATGTTCTAGGTGCCATTTGTTGGGCGTCAGATATTGTCACGATCCTCTCGAAAAGTTCAAGTGGAGTCCCCTCAGCTGTACATAAAAGTCTAGCTCTATTTTCATATATTACCTGATGATAAAATCAAAAGAGGAAAATCAGTTTGCTTCTTGACATAGAAGTTGAACCTTCTTCAGAACAAATGTGAAATTTGCAAAATCAATGTCAAATAAAAAGAAAACTGATAGTTGAACATTCACTAATTTATCCAGAAACACTACATGTTCTTCAATTATACAAATAAAATAGGTGACCAAACAAAAGAAGAAGAGAACTAACATCAACCAACGTCACAAAACGGTATGCTGCAGTTTTATTATGAAGCCCAAAAATCGGTACGCCATCCAGAGCCACCGTATGAAATTTTTCTGGTTAACAGAAACAAAAGATCAGTCAAAAACCTCACGAAATAAATATCGTGTTCAACTGAAGCGCTCTACGACAAAACTGCAAAATCATGTTCGTAACCATACATAGAAAGAGCAACTAAATGTAAAGCAAATAAAGAAAGGCTCGGTGAAGAATTGAAGACAGAAAAATAGCTAGACTATGCTTGTTTGTCCGTTCAAAGTTTTTTCTAAAAAAAAATTCTAAAAAAAAAAATAAAAAATAAAAAAAGCAACCTACTGGCCCTACCATAAAAGGCTAATGCGATCATTGAAGTTACAATAACAAAAACAAAAAAACTCAAGACAAAAAAGAAGCAACACGTTACTTACTAAATAGTCCAAAATAGTCTGCTGCGCCAAGAGGCCTGTCGCAGAGTTCCTCAAATGAAAATAATGCACATCCGTTAGCACCCAGTGGAACCTAATATTAGAGAAAAGACACAATTTTAAGTCTAGTTAGCCGTAAGACGTTTACATCGTCAAATCAAATGCATAGCTAAGTTAGGTCAACAAACCTGTAATTTCCTTCCCATGACAACTTCGACCTCTTGTGGAAACGGTTGAGCATCCCCGACTAGCATTTGGAAATGCTTTTTAATGACGCTCGACAGATCTTTTCCGATAAAGTAGAAGCCTGTTTCGGCCTACAATTCAAGTAAATAGGAAATAGTATAATTAAAACATGATCATAGATTAACAAGAACAGCAGAAAAATAACTTCCAAATGAACTTGAACAAAGCCGAACATTATACCGAAGTCAATTTCCTGTAGTCCACCGCAGAACCAATTTCACGTACTACACATCTTTCCTGCATCAAGATACTTTCCCAAGTCATTAAGCCAATCAACATGAGTTGAGTTTCCATTTCAAATATACTCGCAGAAACAGGTTCTTGGAGAAATTTTCCTCCTGAATTTTCCTAGGTTAGTGGCTCTTTAAGAAGATAGCAGAGACAAACAAACAGGAGATATTAGACAAGTACAGCTAGGGTGGCAAAATTAGCCCATGAAAGCATGACCGACCCAACCCACTCAAGTTTGGGCTAGTCGTTGACCCTTTTATAAGCTCAGCCCATCAAAAAATTGGGCTGATATGTAGCACAATTGACCCATGAGAAATCTTGTCACAATATTTTCAAAAAGGCATTTTTTATTTGATATGTTATATATAGCCATAATAAAGAAAAAAGGAGTTTTATTAGGTACTAAAAAATTATAAAAGAATAAACAAATGAAATTAAAACTTAGTAAGAATTGGGCGAGTTGGGTTATAATCCGCTTTTTAGCCCATTTCAGCCCAGGTGACTTTTGGACGAGTCAATAACCTGCCCATTTATTAACTCAGCCAGCCCATTTTGACCCGCCCAAATTCAGCTCAACTCGCCTATTTGACACACCTAAGTAGAACCACATAAATAGAAATCATGAATAAAGTGCTCAGGACATGAAAGCATTGGGACAAACATCTATTTATTCTACCTGCCACTCTAATAGAAATGCAGCAATTTTCATATTAAGGTTGTCATGTTGAAGTACCTTTAAAGTAGCTATAAAGGGAAGGAAAAGATCCCTCTGCAGTCCACGTTCATAAAGGTTATCGGGAGCACGGTTTGAAGTAGCAACAAGAATCTGCATTTGTATCCACGAAGGATCAATAATAGAGATAACCTTTGTTTTTTTGTGTTTTTTTTGGCTCAGGAAAGATGTTTAAAGAGATACCCTTTGTTAACCTTATGCTTGTAGGGATTACATAAACAGGAGCCATAGGACTTAATGGCCTGTTTGGCCAAGCTTTCAAAATTTGCTTATTTTAAAAAGCGTTTTTCGTCCGAAGTGCTTTTCGAAAAAGTACTTTTGAGATTAGTAGTTTGTGTTTGGCTAATCAATTTGAATAACACTTTTGCCAATATTAAAGCAGTACTTTGTGCTTGGCCAATGTTCCAAAAGTGTTTCTTCTGTTACTGCTCAAAAGCATTTATTTTCACTTAAAAGCTTGGCCGAACACCTAAATTTTCTAAAATAAACACTATTGGAAGAAAATAAGCAATTTTGGCTTCCTAGAAGCTTGGCCAAATAGCTGGGTCGAGCTCGTCGCACCGGGCTTGCCTAGTGCGGGTTACCTCTTCTGTGTGGTTTGCGAGCTATTGCACAGAAGCTGGGTTTACCCTGTGCGCACCCGAAGGGTAGCGGCTGCGGGTTCCCATGTCCTCAAAAAAAATAAAAAAATAGAAGCTTGGCCAAATAGCTCACTAAGGACGGTGTATGGAACAATAAATTACTCACAGCACCATTGCTAAATAATTGTCTGAATAAGCGGTTCAGTATCAGTGCATCGGCCACATCAGTTACCTATATTAACATGAGAAAACTTTCATGGAACCGAAATCTTCTCATAGAAGCTTAAAAACACAGTGAAAAGAAAAAAGAAACGTTCCGAGTTCAATACTATATTGACATACCATGAATTCATCAAGACACAACAAAATGGACTCATCAGATATCTCTCCTGCCACAACTTCTAGAGGATCTGCCACACCCTTGTGCTTCTGCAATTAAATAGATGGCACCCATAACCATTTAAAACCTTTAAGAAATGGCCAGAGTCTAAATGAAACGCTAATAAGTTGCAACGAATGAAATTAGAGAGTATATAAAAAAATTACTCCATCTGTCCCAATTTATGTGAAGGTGTTTGACTGGACACAAAGTTTAAGAGAAAAAGGAAGACTTTTGAAATTTGTGATCTCAAATAAGCTATAAATCATTTCATTAAGGGTAAAACAAGAAGTTTAAAGTTAAATTATTACTACTAATATATAGAAAGATGCCATTCTGGATGGGACTGACTAAAAAGGAAAGAGTCACAAAAATTGGGACAGAGGAAGTAGTTCTTATGCAATTCTCTTAACCTCTTTGACAGCAGAATGATTTGATAGATCTAAAACACTTCCCAATTAGCAATAATCTTAGTGAAATATTCCAATAAGCAACGCTGCAGTAAAAAAAAGTAATATACACATTGAAATTAAACAAAGTAAAGACTAGGTTCAAACCTGTAATCGGCTGTGAACATTCAGCATGAAGTCGTGGAAATGGATTCTCTTTTTCCTCCAACTGGCAGGCCTGAAAATGTTCACAGATTGAGATAAAAGAAATTGTCTTTTTGGTTCTCATATAAATGCACATACAAACATCTGATTTGTGGAAAGATGAATCATTTTGTCTAACAATAAGATGAGGTTGGCACTTACAACTGGTCGAAGAACAGGTCCATTAACATAGTTTTGCCTGTCCCTACTCCGCCATAAAGATATAATCCTTTGACAGGGGCAAATGACGACTGTGGTAGGAGACGAGACCATAACCATCGACTCCTGCAAATTTACCAGAGTGATGTGATGCATCAATAAAACCATTTTTTTTTCGCGCTCCTAGTCAAATGTACATGTTTCCAATTTTAAGATACAGATACACAGTTGAAATGGTGGCAACTCAGTTGGTGTGTACCTTCCGGCTTTATCAGAAGAGGCATATTTGTCTAACCGACACTCTTCAGCTTTTTCGATGAGCTGATCATAAAGTCTTTGGAGCTCTTGCAATGTGCCTACCTACAAAATCATCGTCTGAATCTATTCTCAACAAGCAATAAAGAGATAAAAATCCACTGATCATCATCATATCAACTTCATTCCGATGTAACTGAAACTGAGTTTTGCAAAGTTTCAAGCCCCATCAATTGTCAGATTTCCAAGTATAGAGAATTCTTTAAAATTTACCACATTTTATGACTTCAATACCTCCAATGGGCTTCGTGATCACTAGACAGAATGCATTAATACAGAGTTGAAGGAATTAAAAATTTCATAAGTGCACAGAAGGCACAAACAGAACATGCTCATTTTTTTTCTGAATCTATTTAACGTAACTAATAGCCTATTTGGTCAAGCTTCTGGGAATCCAAAAGTGCTCATTTTATTCCGAGTGCTTATTTTAGAAAGTTGAGGTGTTAGGCCAAGCTTTTTGGGAAATAATAATTCGCTTTTGAGTAGTAGGAGAAGCTAAAAAAAGCAACTCATCCCTAGAAGCACTTTTAGAACATTTGCCAAGAACAACATACTGCTCTAATATTGGCAAAAGTAATTTTCAAATTGATTAGCCAAACACAAACTGCTACTCGATGCACTTTTTTGAAAAGAACCTCCGACAAAAAGCAATATTCAAAATAAGCACATTTTGGAAGCTTGGCCAAACAGGCTATAAGCATATAAAAATGCCTACCCAAAGCTGATTAACACAGGACTAGTTGTCGCTTACCTGGCAAGCATCTCCATCCAAGAGCTCACCCTCAGCAATTCTTCGTTCATATTCCACTAGAGGCCCACCTCTGGTCTCCTCTATAATCGTATCAATCAGAACAAAAACCAAAATTGTAAGAACTTATGATCGAAATATACACACAGAAAGTACTTATAAAAATAAAAAATAAAAAGAAACTCATCATAAGATCATATATGTACCTCCATTATTAACCGTAGCTACATCGGCAAACTTGGCTCTGGACGACATATAATACGGTTGGGTGTATCTACTAATACCACCATTGTAGGACACTTTGCATAAACAGCCACGACTTAAATCAGTCGAAAAAAATTGTCTTCTTACAAGACTATTAAGCACATTATTTTCCTTTCTATATCGCATAGCGGATTTAATTTGCCTCACAGATTGCAGAACTTTCCTCATGTTGATTCGAAACGCGCAGGAAAAGACTGCCAGTTTTATTCCTCCCTAATTTCTGTAAGAGTAGCCTCAACAAGTTCCTTGAATAAACACCAGTTTCTGAAACAAGCAAGTAGCAATAAATAAATAATTAGTGGAATATATACCAACTTCCACAGTACAAGACAAACAATTCTCCTAGCATAAAAATTTGAACCACTAATAAAAAATCAATCTTTGCATCCGTTACTTTCAAGTTGGAGAATATTTATTAGATGCTTTTTGAAAATTAAACAGTATTAACAATTGACAACTTTAATCTTGAATTCCTAAAGTGATAATTTTTTTGAGCTAAAATGACAGTTAAAATGGGACGGAGAGAGTAATTTTTTCCTACCCTTAATTTAAACCTGAAACACAGTTGGAAAAGTAAATGAACCAACCAATAATAGCTATCTTAGCTACAAAAAGTATAGTAATTAATCAACTTTTAACTTTATTCCAAGAATTCACTAAACTCCAACTATTACACAACTCAATTGTCTTAAATTCCAGAAGTATTAGTTGACCAAAACATCTACAAAAATACCAAAAGAATCAATAAAGATCTAACTAAGACAAACACCTATAACTCTGCATGAGCAAATTAAATTCAAGAAAAGATTCCATAATCACATTATAGGCTAATTGAACTAAAACCAGAATTTCCAAAGAGCTGATCTTCAAGAAAAAATGAAATAAAAATCTAATCTTGAAACAACTAAACAGCAACAAAAATCACAACACTAATTGAGCCAAAGTCCAGAATTACTAAAGAGCTGATTTTCAAAAAAATAGAGATAAAAATCTGTTCTTGAAACAAAAAAAAAATCACAACACCTTATAAGCTAACTGAGCCAAAACCCAGAATTTAGCTGATTTTCAAGAAAAATGAAATAAAAATCTAATCTGAAACAACTAAGAGCAAAAAAAAAAAAAAAAAAACACAACACCTAATAAGCTAATTGAGCCAAAGATTTTTTTTTTAAGTGAATTAAATTCTGTTCTTGAAACAACTAACAGCAACAAAAACCACAACACCTTATAGGCTAAAATGACCAAAAAATGAAAAAAAAATCTGTTCTTGAAACAATTACTAATAGCAACAAAAATCAAAACAATAATTGAGCCAAAATCCAGAATTGCCAAAGAGCTGAATTTTCAAGAAAAATGAAATAAAAATCCAATCTTGAAACAAAAAAAAAAAATCACAACAGCTTATAAGGCTAATTGAGCCAAAACCAAGAATTGCCAAAGAGCTGATTTTCAAGAAAAATGAAAAATCCAATCTTGAAACAACTAAGAGCCAAAAAAAAAAAAATCACAACACCTTATAAGGCTAATTCAGCCAATACCCAGAATTGCCAAATAGCTGAATTTTCAAGAAAAGTGAATAAAAATCTGTTCTTGGAAACAACTAACAGCAAATAAAACCACAACACCTTATAAGGATAATTGACTTAAAAAATGAGATAAAAATCTGTTCTTGAAACAATTACTAATAGCAACAAAAATCACAATACCTTATATTGAGCCAAAATCCACAATTGCCAAATAGCTGAATTTTCCAGAAAAATGATATAAAAATCCAATCTTGAAAAAAAAAAAAATCACAACGCCTTATATGGCTAATTGAGCCAAAACCAATAATTGCCAAACAGCTGATCTTCAAGAAAAGTGAATAAAAATCTGTTCTTTAAACAACTAAACAGCAACAAAAATCACACACAAAATGTATGCTGATTACTGAAGCTTATATGTGTGTATGAATTTTAACAGATAAAATGGGATAAAGAAGAAAAAAATAACTTATTTTTCTATATGGTTGTCTAAGTGTTTTTTTTTTTTTTTAAAGACCAAGAAACAGAGAAGAATTTATCAAGATCCCATTTTTCTGGAATTTTTTTTACATATATATAAAATGGGATAAAGAATAAAAAGAACTTACTTTTCCTATTTGGGTGTCATAAGTTTTTTTGGGGTATAAAAATTACAAACACCAAAAAAACAGAGAGTTTTTCAAGACCCTATTTTTCTGGACATAGGGAAACACAACAACAAAAAACAAAAATAAACAGGAAGAGTAAAGAATATGAAGAAAACCTTCAATAAGGTGGCAGGGTATGGGACTTTTTTACAGCATATGGGGTAGGTGGGGTGGGGGGTTGGGTATATGGGGTTGCCAAGCGTGGGTATGGGGTAAGGATCACAAGTTTCTCCAATATTTTATGAGATTTTCTTTGTTTTCTAATCTTTACAGCTTTTGGATTTATTGATGGATATAATTGTGATTGGTGCATGATATAGGCTGAAATATCCCAAAGATTAATTTTTTATGTCGTGTTTGGTAAGAGGTATAAATTTATCTCAGGATAAATTTATATCTCCTATCAAACACGGTATAAAATGAAGCATAATCCCAAGGATGGGATATCCCACCTTATCCCACTAAGGTTGGGATTATTTTATTCCATCTGAATGATGGGATAAAATAATCCAAAAGGTGGATAAATTAATCCCGAGATTATAATTCCAGAATAATTTTGGCTACTTACCAAACGATCAAGGGTTCACTTTTAGTCTTTTTATATTAGTTCAAAATAAGTGTTCACTTACATAATTTAAAAGAAATTATGTATTTTCTTTTAAATTTAACGTTATTTAGATAAGTGGGTATACTGTATACGTAATCAAAAGGCTATATTAATTAGATAATATTTAATTCAGAATGTTGTAACAACACTAGATATCCCGTATATTTTTACTAGATGGGGTCTGGGAGGGTAGAATGCACGTAGACTTTAACCTAACTTGGGAAGGTAGTGAGGTTGTTTCCGATAGAATCTCGGCTCAAAAGAAGTTGCCAATACAATAATAATAACATGCGGCAATAACAACATATAATAAGATAAATGAAGAGAGAGAAACAATCACGCGGTATTATTTAATTCAAAATAGTTTATTTAAAATAACTATTTTTTTAAGGAGTGGTGTCGTTTGGAAGCTGGTTAGAGTTATGCAGGTATTAGCAATACATGGATTAGTTATGAGGAATCTTATGTTATGCAGGTATTAGTTATGTAGTGTTTAGTTATTCGTGTATTAATTATTCGTGTATTAGTTATTCCACTACTTGCTCTGCATAAATAATACATAAATTTCCTCATAACTTAAACATATATTAATTATGCAGGTTTCTAAATTGCAAACCAAAACGCCGTACTAATTTTAAATATGAATAACTCACATCATAACTAATATCAAATACAACATTACTTATACAAAATTTTAATACATGAATAACTTACTTCTAATCAGCTATGAAAAGACCAGGGGCGGATCTACGTGTTGTTGAGGGTGTTCACCCAAACACCTTCGGTAAAAAATTACGGTGTATAATATAGAGTAATTTTTTTATATTTATGTGCATATATTAACTTTTAAATACTCTCGATAAAAAATTATAATGTATATTTAGCTTCTTCTTTTTTCCGAACGCCCTAAATGAAAATTCTGAATCCGCTACCGAAAATAATCGTTAGGACAAGAAGGGGAAGAACATGAAGAAACCTTCAAAAGGGTAGTAGGGTATGGACTTTTTACAGAATGTGGGGTAGGTGGCGTTGGGGTATGGGGTAAGTGGGGTTAGGATCAAAAGTTTCTCCAATATTTTATTAGCTTTCTTCGTTTTCTAATCTTTACAGCTTTTGGATTGTTTATTAATGGTCGCTGGGGTCATGATAACTAATTGGAGTTGTTCAAATGACAGAATTGTCCTTGGTTGACTAGGAAAATGAATTGGAAGAAGTGTAATATTGGCATTAATTGGGGGTGATTTTGGTATTAAGGAATACTTTACTGACACGTATTTGAGCACGGTGCATTATAGAAGCTGAGTCACTTAAACGTCACTGTATAGGTCTTTATCTTATGTTTATTTTTATATTTAGTAAGTGACACTTTTAATATTTTACATGACAAATTTAAAAACATAAAATTTAAAAAATTATACACATCTTTAATTTAAAACAATAAAACTCAAGTGTCCGATCAAACTATGATATTTAAATTGGGATGAAGGGAGTATTACTAATCGTCCCGCTTTTATGTGTTGATGTTTGACTGAACATATAATTACTTGATACGGGACATTTTATTTATTTGGAAATTTTTTATATTTATAATTTTTAGGATATAAAAGCGGACGATCATGTGTACGAAGAAAAAGATTATTAACTTGTTAGACTAATCTATTTATTGATGGTAGATCACTTTTTCCCTGACCACCATTCCAACTAAAAAGCTAACTCAAATAAAATTTATTTTTTCTTAACTGGACCTTCAAGTTTTTCTTAGGGTCATACAAGCGATTATTTTACCTAGTCTATCTTCCTGCCCTGTTTTTTATGCTCGATTTCACAATCGATCCCAAATTCATCTATTTGAGGGCGGTCAAATTTGACGCTTTTCTAATTATTTAGAAGCGTTCAATAACCCATTTCTCATCGAAGCCACATGACTATCAAATAATTGTCTACGAAACCCATCAAGTATATGGTATGTAAATTAAAACAAGCTTTTTCTTTACTTTCATATTTAGTGTTGGATATCTATTTTAGAATCTCTCTTTATTAAAACTTAATTCATTCTCATTAAGTATTTAGTACAAATTTAGCATCTTTAAGTGGCATGCAATCAACTGAAAATTTCTTTAGGTAGTCAAATGGCATCTTCTTAGAAGTTTGATGCCGACCCGGAGGCCCATCGCCACAAACAACTCAATCTTTTGGGCCCACTAAACAAACGAATAATTTAATTAAAAATTATAGTACTATTTTCTCTGTCAAAACAAGCATTATTTTCTAAGATCCTCTAATTCACGTGCATATTCCTTTTCTAAAATTGGGATCTAATTCACTATTCTCCATGTCCAACGGTTACGTGTCCCTACATTGTACGAACTTAATTAATTATTAAAAAAAGATTATTGTATATGTGTGTATATAAAATGTGTGTGTGTGTGACGTATCAAACTCATCTTTCTAATAAAACATCTTTTACTATACCTTCTAGCTTTACAGAACTTATCGAAATGGATTTATTATGGTAGATATTACAGTGGCTAAAAATAGCAAGTGTCGTCGTGGAATTGGATGTACGAAATAGTCGATTACAATCTTTCTTTTTTCGAGACATAATGTTTCGTATCTAAATATTTAGCGATGGTTACACGATCGACTTCATGATCGAACGTTTATTTCCAAACTATTTAGGGTGTCACGTTCGTGAATACGGATACAAATGTCCTTAACTCCCGGCTATTGCCTTCACATGTTACAACTCCTGCGTTGATACCTATAGTCAAGTCAAACGAGATACTTAATAGTATTAACAGTTTCCCAGATTATCGTATTTTACGTTTTTAAAGAATTACTGTATGATCTTCAATTTGAACACGTACTAGTTAAATATAATCGCTTTTTACTTTTGTCTATTTCACACTTTTCCAATCAATTGCATTTGTTAACTTTAAGTCGCAGTGGCCTTTCCCTGTTCGATCAGAGGATATTATCCTCTACCTATAACACCATGAATAAATAATTTATACTATATATTAAATTATATTTTTAACTATTGATATTTTGCCTCTACTAATTTAAAATGTTAAATTCACTTCTGACTACATTTATGATTCCACATGCATGCTGAACGCAGTATTGGACAACTTGCATTTCCAAAAATGATGACGATGTAACGTTCAAGGTTAACTTGTTCTTTTTCTTTTTCCAAATAGTAGTATAATTTATAAATTCATTGTGAAAATTGGATCACAGTAGCAAAATACCAAAACTAGAGGCTAGTCAAATACTCCCTCCTTCTCAAATTAATAGTCATTTTATCTGGAAAAAATATGTTCCAGGATAATTATTACTTTAGAAATTCAAGATTAAAATTGACAATTATTTTCAATTATACCCTTAATATTAAAAAATTATACATAGTATTTAAGAGGAAAAAATCTATCTACCTTTATTAAATAGGAATAACTTAGTAAACTACGTCTTATTTTTTTTAATGACTGTGAAAACAATAATAAAACAACAGTTAAAATGGGACCAAAAGAGTATCTAATAGTCCCACATATTTATCGGCTAACTGAATATGTTTGAAATCATTTGATATCTTTTTTGGTACATTAACCCATTTGATTGGGCATGAAATTTAAAAAAGAAGAGAAGACTTTTAAACTTGTGGTGTTAAATGAGTCACATATATTTTGTGTGGCTATAAATAATTGCATGAGGTAACCTGTTTTCAAATATAAAAAGGGGTCATTCTTTTTGACACAGACTAATAAGGAAATAGGTTTATATAAATTGAAATGGAGGAAGTAATTTTTTTTTTCCAAATTCACCTTACAGTTTCAACAAGTAGTATTGATTAAATGACATTAAGAGAAAGATAAAAGGAAAAATTAGATAAATACTCTTAATAGTTAAATAAATGTAATTTTTAAGAGTTATGAAAAACCCTTAAAGCACAGGTGAATTGACCGAAGTATCTACCAGAATCCTCCCAAACAAAAAAAAGCTTTAAACATTCTACTGAGATGGACATGATTTCTTTATTCTTAATCAGAGTTACAGATTCGAGCCTCAAAAATAAGTGTAAATTTTGGTAGGAAACGCTTTCCTTACGCGGCACAAATTCAGATTTGTGGGCTTTCAAGCAGAGACAAAACTAGAATTCAAATTTTATGGGTTCTAGATCTAGAACAGGGACATTAGGTGTTAATAATTGAATTATGAATTCAATTTTTATACATATCGAGTGGATTTTTTTATACAAATTCAAAATTCGGATTAAAACTCTTGAGTTTGATCGAATCGTTACCAACTTCTAGCTTTCCCTGACCTCAAACGGATACTGAATACCACATAGAAATTAAGAAAACCGCGTGAAACAACCTAACATGCAAAGAACAATTTTAAGTTCAAGAAAAGATGTAAATGGAATTACCTTATACGCAAATTGAGCCAAAACCAAGAATTGTCAAATGCCAATGAGCTGATCTTCAACAAAAAGTGAAATAAAAATCTGTTCTTGCCAAATGCGCACACAATGAAGCTAATGTATCTGTCTATCTCACTGTGTGTGTAGAAGAGAATCTCTACAAATAGAAAGTAGTGTCAATGAAGAAGAAAATGAGGTTAATTAAGTACTACAAAAACCAAGAAATAGATGAGTTTCAAGACCCTATTTTTCAGGAATCTCCTAGGGGAAAGAACAACAAAGAAGGAAAAATAGAGAAAGAATAGAAACAAAACCTTCTAAGGGTTTTAGGTAAGGGGTTAGATAAATACTTACTCGCATTCGGTATTTATAAAGGCATCATTTGATGGTATAACAATTTATCATAAATAAGCAATAAAATGATTATATCATAAAATTTATATAGATAACACTACTCGTGTATTTACTAATTTGATTTAAACACGGTAGGAAATAATCGTTTGGTAGGAAAGATTAAAAAATGGTTCTGCCATAAAATCTTGTAGATGATACTATATTTGGTTAATGAAATTTATAAAAAAAAAAAAAAACGCGCATAACTTACACTGCGTTTGATTGACCGTATAAGAAAAATAATTCATGTGTGCAATGCTTGATTGACGATAATTAATTAATCTTATTACGTTATGTGGAAATTATGTATTAGTTTATGTAAGAATGTGTTGTAATAACATCAGAATTAAAATATTTAAAATTAAGAATATTCTTAAAAATATGTAATTTCTGCAAAATAATACTTTAACCAATTCCACTGCATAACCATCCTCATATTATAATAATTTATTTATTATTTATAAAAAAAACTTTTTTCTGCATTATAATTTTTATATAACTAGGATGCGAATCACACGACTTCTTAACCCGAAGTAAAAAGAAATTAGGAAGAGTGGGGTTGGATTTTGATGGGATCAAAGATTCTCCATTATTTCATGAGCTTTATTTTTCTTAATCTTCACAGGTTTTGGATTTATTAATGGTGTCTGAATCACACCAGCATTCAGTTTATTAATGACAAATGTCTCCTTAGTTGACTTAGGAAAAATTATTTGGAGAAGTTGTAATATATAAATTTTTTGGGGGTAATATTGGCATTTGGGCTACTGTTATTGACATGTATTTTTAGGGTTCGGTGCATTATGGAAGATGAGTCACCTAAAAAAGTCACTAGCTTTTCTGGAAATCTTTATTACTTCTTTGACGTTATAAATTGGGATAAGGCATCATTACCCTCACCTAAGTAAGCGTTTTTTTACACACCTTACCTAATGTTTGGTCCCTATCACCCCTTAAACTATTTAAAACCGTAATATTTTACCCCCCTAAACGCGACGCCCTCGTATGGGAGAGTGACATACACTCTCCTTGCTACATGTGCATTTATTTTTATTTTTTTTAATATTCAGCTTACGTGTCAATTTTTAAGAATAAAAAAATAAAAAACTGATTTTTCTTTTACAAAATTTATTTTTAAAACCCGTTTTTAAAAATAAAAAGAAAAGTGAATTAAAAAACTGATTTTTCTTTTAAAAAATTTATTTTTAAAACCTGTTTAAAAAAAAAAAAAAAAAAAAAACTGAAAACGAGAATTTAAAAAATGATTTTTCTTTTAAAAAATTTATTTTTAAAACCCGTTTTTTTAAAATAAAAAAAACTGAAAACGCGAATTAAAAAACTGATTTTTCTTTTAAAAAGTTTATTTTTAAACCCGTTTTAAAAAAAAAAAAAAACTGAAAAGTCGAATTAAAAAACTGATTTTTCTTTTAAAAAATTCATTTTTAAAACCCGTTTAAAAAAAAAAAAAAAAAAACTGAAAATGCGAATTAAAAAGCCGATTTTTCTTTAAAATATGGAAAAATGGATTTGTTAATAATATGGAAAGCTTGATTATTTTTTTTAAAATGTCTTAAAAGATCTTGATTTTCATGATTTCATTTTCTTAGGACACTTTTATTTTTCAAATAAAATCCGGAAAAAGTGTTTTTCTTGTCAAAATTTGAAAAAAAAAAACTGATTTTTTATAAAATTTTGAAAAAATTAATTATTTTTTTAAAATGTGAAAAACTATATTTATATTCATATTTTAAGAAAATACAAATTTTTAAGAAAAAATTAAGTTTTTCCGTTTTTATGTTTCTCACTTCTCTCAAGAGAGTGAAACACACTCTCCTTGCCACATCGATTTAGGGGTAAAATATTACGGTTTTAAATAGTTTAGGGGGGTGATAGGACCAAACATTAGGTAAGGTGTGTCGTAGCAAAAACGCTACTAGGTGAGGGGGGTAATGATGCCTTATCCCAAAAATATATAATTCAGAACACAAAATGAAAACTGACGAAAATGAATTGGAAGTGAAACTACACATACCCACAAATACCACCAGTACTCATATCAAATCCACCATCAAACATCTCCCCATCATTGCCATAACTTCGATAGTATGGAAAAACTATTGCTCAGCAGGAAATTTTTCTCTATACAAGTTTTAAGACGAGATTTTTGAGCAAAACTTCGATAGGCTAGAGGTGCAAGCTAGCTCGCGATGCGATGAACTCATTAGAGAAGAGGGAAGGAGCACATATTTGTTTTATATTATAATGGAAAATTGAAGAGCGAGAAATTGGGAAATTTTTCTTTTTCTCTCGTTAACTTCAACCTTTACATGTATATATACAATTCTATGCTAGGGATCAGTGTATGTGAATACTAATAAAATAAAGTGCTTGACTAATTACAAATACTACTAACGATTTTGTATTCTAGCACAAATTGTACAATTTCGAAATAATTACACATTGGATTCCTTACACGTATACTTTTATATCTATGTTTTATCTTCATTCTTTGTAGTTGGGCTTTTCCATATTTCGCGATGATGAACGAGGCCCAATGTTGTGAATATGGCCCAATATCTCTATTTGTGGCCTTATGGAACAAAAGACCACTTTGGTCTTTTTCCTTTGTCTCGTCCGACAAAACCAAAGCAACATCAACATCATTTTGACTTTCTTGAACTGTCTTCTTCTTCTCCTTAGATCTTTCTTCCTCAGTTTCTTTCAAACCATTTCCTCCATTGTTGTGTAGAATAAAAGGTTCAGAAATGGTTTGATCTCCAACATCCCCCCTCAAATTGGAGGGGAGAGAAGAAACCCCCAATTTGTTTAATAAATCGCGATGGGTGACCCCCGTAAGAGGCTTCGTGAATAGATCTGCCAGTTGAAGCTTGGAAGGAAGAAAGGATAAAGAAATTATGCCAGTTGCGTTGTTGGCGAACAAAGTGACAATCAAGCTCCACATGCTTGGTTCGCTCTGGAAAACGGGGTTGCGAGCTATGTGTATGGCTGCACACTGGCTATCGGAGTGAACTGAACCGTGAGTGATGGCGAAATGGAAAGATCTTCAAGAAGTCGAATAAGCCAAGTAAGTTCGGCAGCTTACTCGACGCATGGATCGATATTCGCTTCGCCGAAGATAGCGAAATCGATGCTTGTTTCTTCGATTTCCATGAAATCGAGCCCCGCCTAACATAATGAAGAGGCCGAAACCGATTTACGAGATTCCGGCAAGAGCCCAATACGCGTCGCAAAACGCGATCAAAGAGAATGAAGGAGTAGAGGACAAAAGGATTCCCCGACTCGGATCGACAACAAAAGTTCTTCCCAATGAATTTTTTTCAAGTTAAGGTCACTTTTTAAAGATTTTATTTAACGGATATAAAAATTCAAGACCGGATACTTTTGGAGACACCACGCGTCATTTCCACGTTGTAGACATTATAGTGGACCTCCAATAAGGACTTGTTTGGGCTTAAATTCATCATCCATGTTAGGCCCAAATCCATGATCAGACTAGGAAGCCCAGCTCATCCAAACAGAAAAAATTACAAATTAAAAACTAAACTTCAGTAACCTTTCTTTCTCTTCTTAATCAAATTTCAAAATTAGGGTTTTTAATTTCACTCATTTAGATCATAATACGACACCGTTTTGAGAGAAATCAGAAATGGCAAATCAAGGAGCAAAAAAGCGTAAAGAAGAAAACATTCGTCATATGAAGAAACTATTCCAAGTCATCATTGCTCGCAATGTAAATTTCTCCAATTAAAATTAATTTTTTTTTTTTTTTTTTTTGTGTGTGTATAGGTAATTTATTTATCGTAGGATTATTGTTGACTTTATTTCTATTCAATTTTTTTTATTAATTTTATTTGTTGATTCTCATGAAGAATAATTCGAAGTTGTAGGAAAACAAATTTATTTAGGATTTAGTATTTGATATTTGTTTAATTCATGTCTAAATAGAATTTATAGTCGAATTATATAGGAATATGTTTTTCAATTTTATTTGCTTATTCTTGAAGAATAACTCAAGGTTATAGTAAAATAAATTTGTTTAGGATTTAGTATTTTATATTTATTCAATTACGTTGACTTTTACTTGTCACGTTTCGCTTCTCGAGACTCAATTTGACTAATCTTCGAAGCTAAATTGAACTAGATTAATTCAAAATCTTATAATTAAAATTTAGATGTTCGAATCGTCCCAAATTAAGTTTCTTAGTTTGATTAGACATGAAATTTAAGGAATAAAAAGAGACTTTTGAATTTTGTGGTCCTAAATTGCCATGTAGGATGTTTGAATTGTCAACTTACTAAATATAGAAAGAGGCATTGTTTTTGGGACTGACCAAAAAGGAAAGTAAGAAACTTAAATTGGAACGGAGGGAGTATAAGTGGCAATCCATGTAGTTTGGCTCTCGAGAAACGAAACGTGACAAGTAAAAGTGAACAGAGGGAGTATATAAGAATACGTTTTTCAGTTTCTAGTCAAACTAGGTTTCGTAATATTATTAATAGGGATGCTACTAGCTATTTTTTGGTTTCGAGAATTGTAGTCAACATTCAAAAAATTATTGAGTTTATGAAAAAATATTCTTACTTCATATTCATTTTTTTTGTTTGTTGTTGTGTGTATAGGTAATTTATTTATTGGTGAGAGCTGGGATTTTCTATTCAAGTTTCACATGGAAGCATATCGTAGGATTATTGTTGACTTCTTTGGCTTATGCTTTACCGTACAAACAATTAACATAATCCACATGTTCTACAAAAACCTAGGCCGGTAATATATCAAACAAAAGCCAAAACAGCTCAAAAAATATATAATTCAGAACACAAAATGAAAACTGACGAAAATGAATTGGAAGTGAAACTACACATACCCACAAATACCACCAGTACTCATATCAAATCCACCATCAAACATCTCCCCATTATTGCCATAACTTCGATAGTATGGAAAAACTATTGCTCAAGAAATTTTTCTCTATACAAGTTTTAAGACGAGATTTTTGAGCAAAACTTCGATAGGCTAGAGGTGCAAGCTAGCTCTGCGATGCGATGAACTCATTAGAGAAGAGGGAAGGAGCACATATTTGTTTTATATTATAATGGAAAATTGAAGAGCAGAAATTGGGAAATTTTTCTTTTTTCTCTGTTAACTTCAACCTTTACATGTATATATACAATTCTATGCTAGGGACTGTGTATGTGAATACTAATAAAATAAAGTGCTGACTAATTACAGCTACTACTAACTGATTTTGTATTCTAGCACAGCTGTACAATTTCTGAAATAATTACACATTGGATTCCTTACACGTATACTTTTATATCTATGTTTTATCTTCATTCTTTGTAGTTGGGCTTTTCCATATTTCTCGCTAATGATGAATGTGCCCAATGTTGTGAATATGGCCCAATATCTCTATTTGTGGCCTTATGGAACAAAAGACCACTTTGGTCTTTTTCCTTTGTCTGTGCCGACAAAACCAAAGCAACATCAACATCATTTTGACTTTCTTGAACTGTCTTCTTCTTCTCCTTAGATCTTTCTTCCTCAGTTTCTTTCAAACCATTTCCTCCATTGTTGTGTAGAATAAAAGGTTCGTAAATGGTTTGATCTCCAACATCCCCCTCAAATTGGAGGAGAGAAGAAACCCCCAATTTGTTTAATAAATCGCGATGGGTGACCCCCGTAAGAGGCTTCGTGAATAGATCTGCCAGTTGAAGCTTGGAAGGAAGAAAGGATAAAGAAATTATGCCAGATTGCAGTTGTTGGCGAACAAAGTGACAATCAAGCTCCACATGCTTGGTTCGCTCATGGAAAACGGGGTTGCGAGCTATGTGTATGGTCGCCTGGCTATCGGAGTGAATCGGAACCGTAGTGATGGCGAAATGGAAAGATCTTCAAGAAGTCGAATAAGCCAAGTAAGTTCGAGCGGTACTCGACGCATGGATCGATATTCGAAACTCGCCGAAGATAGCGAAATCGATGCTTGTTTCTTCGATTTCCATGAAATCGAGCCCCGCCTAACATAATGAAGAGACCGTAAACCGATTTACGAGATTCCGGGCAAGAAGCCCAATCTGCGTCGCAAAACGCAGTCAAAGAGAATGAAGGAGTAGAGGACAAAAGGATTCCCTGACCTGGATCGACAACAAAAGTTCTTCCCAATGAATTTTTTCAAGTTAAGGTCACTTTTTAAAGATTTTATTTAACGGATATAAAAATTCAAGACCGGATACTTTTGGAGACACCACGCGTCATTTCCACGTTGTAGACATTATAGTGGACCTCCAATAAGGACTTGTTTGGCTTAAATTCATCATCCATGTTAGGCCCAAATCCATGATCAGACTAGGAAGCCCAGCTCATCCAAACAGAAAAAATTACAAATTAAAAATTAAACTTCAGTCAACCTTTCTTTCTCTTCTTAATCAAATTTCAAAATTAGGGTTTTTAATTTCACTCATTTAGATCATAATACGACACCGTTTTGAGAGAAATCAGAAATGGCAAATCAAGGAGCAAAAAAGCGTAAAGAAGAAAACATTCGTCATATGAAGAAACTATTCCAAGTCATCATTGCCTGCAATGTAAATTTCTCCAATTAAAATTAATTTTTTTTTTTTTTTTTTTTGTGTGTGTGTATAGGTAATTTATTTATCGTAGGATTATTGTTGACTTTATTTCTATTCAATTTTTTTTATTAATTTTATTTGTTGATTCTGTTGAAGAATAATTCGAAGTTGTAGGAAAACAAATTTATTTAGGATTTAGTATTTGATATTTGTTTAATTCATGTCTAAATAGAATTTATAGTCGAATTATATAGGAATATGTTTTTCAATTTTATTTGCTTATTCTGTCGAAGAATAACTCAAGGTTATAGTAAAATAAATTTGTTTAGGATTTAGTATTTTATATTTATTCAATTCGTTGACTTTTACTTGTCACGTTTCGCTTCTCGAGACTCAATTTGACTAATCTTCGAAGCTAAATTGAACTAGATTAATTCAAAATCTTATAATTAAAATTTAGATGTTCGAATCGTCCCAAATTAAGTTTCTTAGTTTGATTAGACATGAAATTTAAGGAATAAAAGAGACTTTTGAATTTTGTGGTCCTAAATTGCCATGTAGGATGTTTGAATTGTCAACTTACTAAATATAGAAAGAGGCATTGTTTTTGGAATCCGACCAAAAAGGAAAGTAAGAAACTTAAATTGGAACGGAGGAGTATAAGTGGCAATCCATGTAGTTTGGCTCTCGAGAAACGAAACGTGACAAGTAAAAGTGAACAGAGGGAGTATATAAGAATACGTTTTTCAGTTTCTAGTCAAACTAGGTTTCGTAATATTATTAATAGGGATGCTACTAGCTATTTTTTGGTTTCGAGAATTGTAGTCAACATTCAAAAAATTATTGAGTTTATGAAAAAATATTCTTACTTCATATTCATTTTTTTTGTTTGTTGTTGTGTGTATAGGTAATTTATTTATTGGTGAGCTGGGATTTTCTATTCAAGTTTCACATGGAAGCATATCGTAGGATTATTGTTGACTTCTTTGGCTTATGCTTTACCGTACAAACAATTAACATAATCCACATGTTCTACAAAAACCTAGGCCGGTAATATATCAAACAAAAGCCAAAACACCAAAAAAATATATAATTCGAACACAAAATGAAAAAAACGCGAAAATGAATTGGAAGTGAAACTACACATACCCACAAATACCACCAGTACTCATATCAAATCCACCATCAAACATCTCCCCATTATTGCCATAACTTCGATAGTATGGAAAAACTATTGCTCAGCAGGAAATTTTTCTCTATACAAGTTTTAAGACGAGATTTTTTGAGCAAAACTTCGATAGGCTAGAGGTGCAAGCTAGCTGCGATGCGATGAACTCATTAGAGAAGAGGGAAGGAGCACATATTTGTTTTATATTATAATGGAAAATTGAAGAGCAGAAATTGGGAAATTTTTCTTTTTTCTCTGTTAACTTCAACCTTTACATGTATATATACAATTCTATGCTAGGGACTGTGTATGTGAATACTAATAAAATAAAGTGCTGACTAATTACAGCTACTACTAACTGATTTTGTATTCTAGCACAGCTGTACAATTTCTGAAATAATTACACATTGGATTCCTTACACGTATACTTTTATATCTATGTTTTATCTTCATTCTTTGTAGTTGGGCTTTTCCATATTTCTGCTAATGATGAACAGGCCCAATGTTGTGAATATGGCCCAATATCTCTATTTGTGGCCTTATGGAACAAAAGACCACTTTGGTCTTTTTCCTTTGTCTGTGCCGACAAAACCAAAGCAACATCAACATCATTTTGACTTTCTTGAACTGTCTTCTTCTTCTCCTTAGATCTTTCTTCCTCAGTTTCTTTTTCAAACCATTTCCTCCATTGTTGTGTAGAATAAAAGGTTCGAAATGGTTTGATCTCCAACATCCCCCTCAAATTGAGGAGAGAAGAAACCCCCAATTTGTTTAATAAATCGCGATGGGTGACCCCGTAAGAGGCTTCGTGAATAGATGCCTTGATTGAAGCTTGGAAGGAAGAAAGGATAAAGAAATTATGCCAGATTGCAGTTGTTGGCGAACAAAGTGACAATCAAGCTCCACATGCTTGGTTCGCTCATGGAAAACGGGGTTGCGAGCTATGTGTATGGCTGCCTGGCTATCGGAGTGAACTGGAACCGGTAGTGATGGCGAAATGGAAAGATCTTCAAGAAGTCGAATAAGCCAAGTAAGTTCAGCAGTTACTCGACGCATGGATCGATATTCGGCTTTTTGCCGAAGATAGCGAAATCGATGCTTGTTTCTTCGATTTCCATGAAATCGAAGCCCCGCCTAACATAATGAAGAGGCCGTAAACCGATTTACGAGATTCCGGCAAGAGCCCAATCGCGTCGCAAAACGCAACAAAGAGAATGAAGGAGTAGAGGACAAAAGGATTCCCCGACTCCGGATCGACAACAAAAGTTCTTCCCAATGAATTTTTTCAAGTTAAGGTCACTTTTTAAAGATTTTATTTAACGGATATAAAAATTCAAGACCGGATACTTTTGGAGACACCACGCGTCATTTCCACGTTGTAGACATTATAGTGGACCTCCAATAAGGACTTGTTTGGGCTTAAATTCATCATCCATGTTAGGCCCAAATCCATGATCAGACTAGGAAGCCCAGCTCATCCAAACAGAAAAAATTACAAATTAAAAATTAAACTTCAGTCAACCTTTCTTTCTCTTCTTAATCAAATTTCAAAATTAGGGTTTTTAATTTCACTCATTTAGATCATAATACGACACCGTTTTGAGAGAAATCAGAAATGGCAAATCAAGGAGCAAAAAGCGTAAAGAAGAAAACATTCGTCATATGAAGAAACTATTCCAAGTCATCATTGCCTGCAATGTAAATTTCTCCAATTAAAATTAATTTTTTTTTTTTTTTTTGTGTGTGTATAGGTAATTTATTTATCGTAGGATTATTGTTGACTTTATTTCTATTCAATTTTTTTTATTAATTTTATTTGTTGATTCTGTTGAAGAATAATTCGAAGTTGTAGGAAAACAAATTTATTTAGGATTTAGTATTTGATATTTGTTTAATTCATGTCTAAATAGAATTTATAGTCAGAATTATATAGGAATATGTTTTTCAATTTTATTTGCTTATTCTGTTGAAGAATAACTCAAGGTTATAGTAAAATAAATTTGTTTAGGATTTAGTATTTTATATTTATTCAATTCTGTTGACTTTTACTTGTCACGTTTCGCTTCTCGAGACTCAATTTGACTAATCTTCGAAGCTAAATTGAACTAGATTAATTCAAAATCTTATAATTAAAATTTAGATGTTCGAATCTGTCCCAAATTAAGTTTCTTAGTTTGATTAGACATGAAATTTAAGGAATAAAAAGAGACTTTTGAATTTTGTGGTCCTAAATTGCCATGTAGGATGTTTGAATTGTCAACTTACTAAATATAGAAAGAGGCATTGTTTTTGGGACTGACCAAAAAGGAAAGTAAAAACTTAAATTGGAACGGAGGGAGTATAAGTGGCAATCCATGTAGTTTGGCTCTCGAGAAACGAAACGTGACAAGTAAAAGTGAACAGAGGGAGTATATAAGAATACGTTTTTCAGTTTCTAGTCAAACTAGGTTTCGTAATATTATTAATAGGGATGCTACTAGCTATTTTTTGGTTTCGAGAATTGTAGTCAACATTCAAAAAATTATTGAGTTTATGAAAAAATATTCTTACTTCATATTCATTTTTTTTTGTTTGTTGTTGTGTGTATAGGTAATTTATTTATTGGTGAGAGGGGGATTTTCTATTCAAGTTTCACATGGAAGCATATCGTAGGATTATTGTTGACTTCTTTGGCTTATGCTTTACCGTACAAACAATTAACATAATCCACATGTTCTACAAAAACCTAAGGCGTAATATATCAAACAAAAAGCCAAAATGTACTCAAAAAATATATAATTCGTAACACAAAATGAAAACTCCACGAAAATGAATTGGAAGTGAAACTACACATACCCACAAATACCACCAGTACTCATATCAAATCCACCATCAAACATCTCCCCATTATTGCCATAACTTCGATAGTATGGAAAAACTATTGCTCAGCAGGAAATTTTTCTCTATACAAGTTTTAAGACGAGATTTTTGAGCAAAACTTCGATAGGCTAGAGGTGCAAGCTAGCTCTGCGATGCGATGAACTCATTAGAGAAGAGGGAAGGAGCACATATTTGTTTTATATTATAATGGAAAATTGAAGAGCAGAAATTGGGAAATTTTTCTTTTTTCTCTCGTTAACTTCAACCTTTACATGTATATATACAATTCTATGCTAGGGGCTGTGTATGTGAATACTAATAAAATAAAGTGCTTTGACTAATTACAAATACTACTACTAATCGATTTTGTATTCTAGCACAATTTTCGTACAATTTTACGAAATAATTACACATTGGATTCCTTACACGTATACTTTTATATCTATGTTTTATCTTCATTCTTTGTAGTTGGGCTTTTCCATATTTCGCTAATGATGAACAGTGCCCAATGTTGTGAATATGGCCCAATATCTCTATTTGTGGCCTTATGGAACAAAAGACCACTTTGGTCTTTTTCCTTTGTCCGTGCTTGACAAAACCAAAGCAACATCAACATCATTTTGACTTTCTTGAACCTGTTCTTCTTCTCCTTAGATCTTTCTTCCTCAGTTTCTTTCAAACCATTTCCTCCATTGTTGTGTAGAATAAAAGGTTCAGAAATGGTTTGATCTCCAACATCCCCCCTCAAATTGGAGGGGAGAGAAGAAACCCCCAATTTGTTTAATAAATCGCGATGGGTGACCCCCGTAAGAGGCTTCGTGAATAGATCTGCCAGTTGAAGCTTGGAAGGAAGAAAGGATAAAGAAATTATGCCGTATTGCGGTTGTTGGCGAACAAAGTGACAATCAAGCTCCACATGCTTGGTTCGCTCATGGAAAACGGGGTTGCGAGCTATGTGTATGGCTGCCTGGCTATCGGAGTGAACTGGAACCGGTAGTGATGGCGAAATGGAAAGATCTTCAAGAAGTCGAATAAGCCAAGTAAGTTCAGCAGTTACTCGACGCATGGATCGATATTCGGCTTCTGCCGAAGATAGCGAAATCGATGCTTGTTTCTTCGATTTCCATGAAATCGGAGCCCCGCCTAACATAATGAAGAGGCCAGAAACCGATTTACGAGATTCCGGGCAAGAAGCCCAATCTGCGTCGCAAAACGCAGTCAAAGAGAATGAAGGAGTAGAGGACAAAAGGATTCCCTGACCTGGATCGATGGAAAGATATTTGACAACCCGGAGTGCAGCAGAAAAATGAGTGACACTGGGATTTTGCATATATTGGCTGAGTTTTAACACAGCAAAACAGAGATCCGGCCTAGTGTGAGTAAGGTAATTGAGTTTCCCTACCAAATGTCTGTAAATTGTAGGATTTTCCATGGGAGGTGCATCATTAGTATATAATTTGTGTGCAGGATCAAGGGGAGATGTTACTTTAGAGAGATGTGAGCAATCAAACTCATCCAATAAATCCAAGGTAAACTTTCTTTGACTGACAATGAATCCCTGTTTTTCCCTTAAAACCTCCATACCCAAAAAATAATGAATGGCACCCAAATCTCTGACTTTGAATTCTGAACTAAGAAACTGCTTGAGTTGATTTATTTCATTCATGTCATTGCCTGTTAGCAATATGTCATCGACGTACACTGCTAGTATAGAAATAGAATCACCAGACCTCTTGAAGAATAAAGAATAGTCATTTAGGGAAGCTGTGTAGCCTTTGAAACTGAGCGCACCAGCAAGCCTTGCATACCATTGCCGTGAGGCTTGTTTGAGTCCATATAATGATTTCTTGAGTAGACAAACATGATTGGGACTAGGACCACTTAAACCTGCAGGAAACTTCATAAAAACTTCTTCTTGTAGAGTTCCATGTAAGAAAGCATTACTAACATCAAGTTGAGAAACTGTCCATCCCTTTTTGATGGCCACGCTTAATAGACACCTGATTGTGGTCATTTTGACCACAGGTGAAAAGGTTTCATTATAGTCGATTCCTTCCCTTTGAATGCCCCCTCTTACAACCAACCTTGCTTTCAACCTTTCAATTGTCCCATCTGATTTGTGTTTAACCTTGTATACCCATTTACAAGGCAAAGCCTTCTTCCCTTTAGGAAGTTCAACTACCTCCCAGGTTTGATTCATTTGTAAAGCTTCTAATTCAGAATCCATAGCTTGTTTCCAACCTGGATGTCTAGAAGCTTCTGAGAAACTGTTAGGTTCTGAAAGGGTGGATAGAGAATGTAGGATATGTTGGTTGTCAATAGAAAGGGCAGTAAAAGGAAAAGTGTTGGGATGAGTAGGTGCACTAAAGCAAGAGGGATTAAGATCAGTGACAAAAATGCTGTTACAGACATAGTCATTTAAGTATTTGGGTTGATGAGAGATTCTAGTGCTGTGTCTGGTAGGTATAGGTGATGGAATGTTTGTAGGACTGTTAGGAATGGAAACAGGGGACTGTATAGGAGAAAAAGGAGAGTGGTGGGGTGAGGAAATATCAGGTGTTTCACTAGTGGAGGCTGGAGGAGAGTTGGAAGTAGGTGTGATGATAACTGGAAAAGGATCCAGAATGGGTGAGGGTTCTTCTGATATGGGATTGACATTAGGAAATAAAGGGGGTGCAATAGAATGAGTAGAGGTGAAAGGGAAATGATTCTCATGAAAATGAACATCTCTAGACACAAAAACTTTTCTTGACTCAAAATCCAACAATTTGTAGCCTTTTTGACCTTGAGGATACCCTAGGAAAACACAAGGTCTAGCTCTTTCATCAAATTTGCCTCTCCCTTGAACCAAAGTAGAAGCATAACAGAGGCAACCAAAAGATCTTAAAGAGTGAAAATCTGGTTTTCTACCAAAAAGTATTTGATATGGACTTTTACCCTTAAGAACTTTAGAAGGTAGTCTATTAATGAGATGGGTTGCTGTCAAAATGCAATCTCCCCAGTAAGAAATGGGAACATGAGATTGAAAATATAGTCCTCTGGCAAGTTCCAAAAGGTTCCTATGCTTCCTTTCTACTACCCCATTTTGTTGTGGGGTGGCAGTGCAACTTGTTTGGTGTAAAATTCCTTGAGCAGATAGAAAAGCTGCTTCTTGGGTGCCTTTACCTAATTCCAAAGCATTGTCTGATCTAATGCACTTCACATGTACTTCAAACTGTCTTTCAACCATTTTGAGAAAAGATTTCAGCATAGGGAAAGCATTGGATTTAGTAGTTAATAAGAATGTCCAGGTACCCCTACTATAGTCATCCACTATAGTGAGGAAATATTTGTAACCATTGTAGGTAGCATGTTTGTAGGGCCCCCAAGTATCAATATGAATTAGTTCAAACATCCTCTTAGACTTAATGCTACTGATAGGAAAGGAGTTTCTTGTTTGTCTAGCTCTAGGACATATGTCACACACATATTCAAAATTAGTAGGAAAATGAATGAAATTGAACTTTTTCATTACTGGAAAAGGTAAGTGACCAAGTCTTACATGCCAAAGCTTTACATCAGAAACAGCAGTGGCACAAACTGTAGAAAGAGAACTAGGAACATGACTGGAATTTCTTCCTTCTTGAAGATTAAAAACGTTTGGACTAGACTTAGGACTTGAAACTCTAGGTTGCAGTAGGTAAAGCCCCTCCTTAACTTCACCAAAAACTTCTACCTTCTTCAAAGAATGGTCCTGCAACAGACACTTAGTAGTTGTAAAATAGATAATACTATCAATTTGAGTGCATAATCTATTTACTGAGAGCAAATTGTATTTGAAATACTGGGACATAAGCACATTGTTCGAGGTTAGATTGGGCAAGATAAGGGTACACTTCCGTATGTGTGACACAAATTTTAAAAGAGTTAGGAAGACTCATGTGTATAGGAGCGAGAGAAGTGCAATTAAGGAAGAAAAGGAATGTGAATTGTAACACGTATGTGTTCAAGCTCCCGAGTCTATAATCCATGTTTTTAGAGTTATAAACGTAAAAACAAGATCCCGAGTATTTCAAAATAGTACCAGCAATTGCATTTGCATTGATCCCTGATCCAGACCCCCTCCTTGTTCCATTTGAAGTTGTTTGAATATGTGAGCTATCTCTGTACATTGTTCCCTACTGAAATGTTGATTGTTGGGACTGAAATGTTGATTGTTAGCACTGAAATGTTGATTGTTGGGACTGAACTGTTGATTGTTAGCACTGAAAAGTTGATTGTTGGGACTGAACTGTTGATTGTTAAAGTGTTGATTTCTGTTCTGTAATTCATTTAGCTCCTGATGATTGATTAGGCTTTCCTCACCACCCATTCTTTGCATTTGCTTTTACTGTCCTTGATACTCCTTTTGATTAGTGAAAACAAAATCCTCGTGAAACCCTATGATCCTATAGCAATCACGCTCAACATGTCCCGTTTTTGTGACAATTAGTACAAACCGACATTTGGATTATATTTTGGTTTCTTCCACTTTGAATCTCGGTCGTCCAAAGAACACCTCCTGGTTTCTGAGGATAGTTCCCAAATCTTTGCCCTTGGTTTCCACTTTTGTAATTTTGATTCTGAAAACCAGATCTAGGGATGTTTCTCCCTTTGTTTGTCACCATGAATGATGCTGGATCTATGTGTAGTTGAGCATTAGCATAAATCTCCCTTTGGTTTTCATCTTGTAAAAGCAAGGAATATGCATAATCCATTTCAGGCAGAGGATTCATCATTAAAATGTTTCCTCTGGCCTGTGCATATACATCATTTAGTCCCATTAAAAATTGAATCATCCTTTGATCCAAAAATGACTTAGCTAGCTTTCTTTTTCCATCACAACTGCAGTTGCAGTTACAAACTATATCTGAGTTTAAAGAGTCTAATTCATCCCATATTCGTTTGATCTTTGTGAAATAAGTTGAAATATCAGTGGATCCTTACACTAACATGCTCAGTTCCTTTTGTAGGTGAAAGAGCTTAGCACCATTTGACCTCCCAAATCTGTGTTCAAGAAGCATCGTCCCAAAGCTCTTTGGCTGTTTTTGAAAAAATCACACTGTCCTTAATATCTTTAGACAATGAGTTCAACAACCAAGCAATGACCATGTCATTGCAAAGAACTCCATTGTTCAAAGTCAGTGGAGTTCAGATCTGGTGCCTTAACAACCCCATTGATAAACCCCAATTTCTTCTTTGCTGAAAGGGAGATGAGAACAGACCTTCTCCAAGCTGGGTACCCTTTCCCATCAAAGACTACACTTACAAGGTTCATCCCAGGTGTGTCTGAAGGATGAAGATGGTAAGGGCTGTTAGAGTCGACTGGAACCATATTTCCAGTCTGTGCTACAGTGGCGTTTTCAGTCTGATCAGGCATTATGAATGAACAACAATTGAGATATAAAGAGAGATTGATTTTGATGGTGAAGAAAGAGATTGGATCGAGCTTACTGCTCTGATACCATAATGGAAAATTGAAGAGCAGAAATTGGGAAATTTTTCTTTCTTCTCTGTTAACTTCAACCTTTACATGTATATATACAATTCTATGCTAGGGACTGTGTATGTGAATACTAATAAAATAAAGTCTTGACTAATTACGGCTACTACTAAGCGATTTTGTATTCTAGCAATTTGTACAATTTTACGAAATAATTACACATTGGATTCCTTACACGTATACTTTTATATCTATGTTTTATCTTCATTCTTTGTAGTTGGGCTTTTCCATATTTCGCAACGATGATGAACAGGCTAATGTTGTGAATATGGCCCAATATCTCTATTTGGGCTATGGAACAAAAGACCACTTTAGTCTTTTTCCTTGTCCGTGCCGACAAAACCAAAGCAACATCAACATCATTTTGACTTTCTTGAACCGTCTTCTTCTTCTCCTTAGATCTTTCTTCCTCAGTTTCTTTCAAACCATTTCCTCCATTGTTGTGTAGAATAAAAGGTTCAGAAATGGTTTGATCTCCAACATATTATAATTAAAAAATATTAAATTGTCGCTAAATGTGTCTATTAACTTATAAAATTTTAGACAATGGTCTAACATTTTTTCATAAAATTATCAATTTACTTAAAAGAAATTTTTAGACTGTAATCTCCATAAATTGCAAGAGAATAAAAGAATGATCATCTCCGTTCAGAGTTTGTCTCGGTAGGGGACTGCACTATTGTATTGAATCAATAAAAAAAGAGTCAATGTTTACTAAATACACTATTGTTCATATTGTATTTCGCGCAACATTACTTTTCTTATGTATTTTTCCTAACTTCTTCTGCTTCTATTTTAAGTGTATTTGAGTGTATTTTCGTCATATGTATTTGACTCATATTGTATCTCATATGTATTTGATGTCACATGTATTTAAACTTTATTTAAATGTATGTAAGAAAAAAAATATTGTTGGCCAGATTCGAACCTGAGCGGGCAGGGTAAGAGCCTCGCCCAATAACCACTTCAGTCACTCCAACTTCATGCATTTTGATGTAGCTACAGATGGTAATTTACAAAATCACTGTAACTACAAAATATAAATAAACTAAAAGATAGTTATTATCAATAATTACTTCTTAGAAAAAGCTACACCAAGTAAAAATTCCTACTAATAATTGTCCCAAAAATAGAAAATCCCCCCAAAAAATTGTGGACATTATAGTGGACCTCCAATAAGGACTTGTTTGGGCTTGGGCTCTATGAACTGGGCTTAAATTCATCATCCACACAGTCCTTAATTAAAAATTAAAACCACGTCACCTTTCTTCTTCTCCTTCTTCATCATCTCTTAATTCCCAAATTTCATAAAATTCAATCTTTCAAAATTAGGGTTTTCAATTTCACTCATTTAGATCATAATACGACACCGTTTTAAGAGAAATCAGAAATGGCAAATCAAGGAGCAAAAAAGCGTAAAGAGGAAAATATTCGTCATATGAAGAAACTCTTTCAAGTCATCATTGCCTGCAACGTAAAATTCCCATCATTTTTTTATTTAATTTTATTTGTCAAAGTTGTAGGAAAATAAATTTGTTTAGGAATACATTTTTATATGTTACCTGTCTCAAAAAAAAAAAAAATTTAAAAAAATACAGGAATGCATTTTTCAATTTCTAGTCAATTTTATTTATTTATTCTGTTGAAAAATGATTCAAAGTTGTTGGAAATTTTTTGGTGTGAAGATTAGTTATGCTGAGATTAGTTATACTGAGATTAGTTATCCTGATATTATTTCTTATTGACTGTTTAGTTTGTTGTATTAAAATAACATGCATTGCATAAATTCTAAGAAAAAGTTATTTGTTTACAAAAATACCCTCCACCTTATTTAGTAGAAAAAGTGTTTTGAGGTACCTTAGGGTTATTTTTTATCATTTTCATTGTTTTGTCTAGGGATAACTAATTCCGGTAGTGGTATTATTCCACCATCTGGCAGGGATAACTTATCCCGGTACTATTTCTAATCTTGGGACAAGTTACTATTTCTAATCCTGGTATAACTTGTCCCAGGAACAAGGGATAAGAGAATACTAAATTTTTATCCTAGGACTATTTATGCTTGTCCAGCATACCAACCGACCCCTTATAGTCAGAGTTATATCGGAATACGTTTTTCAATTTCTAGTCAAACTAGGTTTCGTACTATTATTAATAGGGATGCTACTAGCTATTTTCTGGTTTTGAGAATTGCAGCCAACATTTGAATATTTATTGTATTTATGTATAAATATTTTTCCTTCATATTCAATTACTTTTTGTGTGTATAGGTAATTTATTTATTGGTGAGAGCTGGGATTTTCTATTCAAGTTTCACATGGAAGCATATCGTAGGATTATTGTTGACTTCTTTGGCTTATGCTTTACCGTACAAACAATTAGATTCAATGGCAAAGCCAAGTTATGGCAATGATGGGGAGATGTTTGATGGTGGATTTGATATGAGTACTGGTGGTATATGTGGGTATGTGTAGTTTCACTTCCAATTCATTTTCGTCAGTTTTTATTTTGTGTTCTGAATTATATATTTTTTGAGCTGTTTTGGCTTTTGTTTGATATATTACCGGCCTAGGTTTTTGTAGAACATGTGGATTATGTTACATGGACTCAAGTGTGAGATGAGTACTGACTTGGGTATGATCAATTTTTAGTTGGTTAAAGTGGGTGCATTCAATTTTTTTTTTTATTTTGATAACTCTGGTGTCTAGGTCAGCTTGCGCACACCTTGACTAATTTCACGGGGTAACTATTGCCTCCCACCAACACAGATATTTGATAACTCTGTCCACCAAGGCTTGGACAGATAGGAAGAAATCACCTAGTGTTTTTTGCCTCCTTGGGATTCGAACCTGAAACCTCGTGGTTCTCACCCCACTTTATTGACCACTAGGTCACACCCTTGGGTGCGGCTGCATTCAATTTGTAGTAGGTTTTGAGTGTACTTGGAAGGATCTCCCCCATATCACCCATATTTGAACCGATGATGAAATGGAAAGACAAACATAAATGATGAGTAGATGAATGAAGAGTGTTCTGTTTTTTTTTTTTTTTGGTAACCATTGTGTCTGGGCCAACTTGCACTCACCTTTGACGAATTCCTCGGGGTACCTGCTACTTGACTATGCTAGAAATATATTACTCGTAGTTATGTTGAAATGCTGTCCTATCTTTAAGCTTTTCCCCTTATTTTGGGTAATCATCTGTTGATATCCATTTGTGTGTTGAAGTTGTGGTTCAACTAGTGATGGAGTTGAACATTTGGACTCCTTAGATGGATGATATTTAGAGGTTTATTCATCAGGAAGAAAAGCTATCATAATTGCATTTTCTTTCCTGTCTTGTCTTATTATCCAGCGTTGTGGGTGGCCATTTGGAAAATAAAACGCGAAGGTGAAGGTGTCTTGTTATCACATTGGGAAAATAAGAGGCGAAGGCGTTTGTCCAATTTTAAAAATGAAATGTCTTTGCTCTGACAAGTATCATTTGTCCTCTTTATTTCAAAATGAGCGAGGGAAAAGCATCTCATTTGATTTCATGCCTTCTCTCTGACTAACAAGTATGTGATTTGCATTGGTTGGGTAAGATTTAGGACGGGTGCTGGCTGATGTATTAGCTCTACTAAAGGAGGCATGTCAAACTACTAAGTGTTTCTTTTTCTATCACCGAGGCCCACTACATATCAATTTCCTTGTATAAAAAGTTCTATATATTAATTATATTCTTTGGGTTTGTGGGGGAGGGGGAAGATTGGGGGATAATTAAATGCCAACTACTAGTATGCAATGGTCGCTTTTTAATGTGTATATAGGGAGACTGCTTGTTGCATTCTAAAATTTGAACTTGGCTTCAAGTTGTAATTTTGCGTGTGAATATGCTCAGTCTTATTGATCTTGTGTTCCTACCAAAAGTACTAGCTTTGTGGTAACTTCATAATCTCCTGCTCCATTTTGTTTGGAAATATTATCCTACCTTGCTATGAATCTTGCTTGCAGATATTTACATGATATAATCTACATTACATGTTTCGTGCAATTGGCTTCTATCATCTCCGACAAGTTCTGGTACACATATCTAGTGGTAAGTTTATTCTTCTACCTCTATCGATGCTTTACTTACATTTCATAGTCATCGTTTTGCATTTTGAGAATGGATCAGAGCATATAATTAGTAGGCAATATCCATATTTACTGCAGCCAAAATTTTATAAACATAAAGCATTGGCAATGTGGTATTTCTGTTGTCTCTCTTCTTGGTATGATCTATAGTTTGTCTAGCCATCACCACAATGTCTTATTGATGACGTTGGAGAAACAGTCCTTTTTGATCTTTCGTCAACATGCAATGATTTTTGGACAACTTTGGTTGATTTCTGAGTGAAAAGGATGCACCTTAAGAAAGAAGAAAATAAGTTGACTTCCCCATCATTCTTCCATGTATCTGGTTGGGACTAGTATAGATTTCAGATAACTTTAAGAGTAATTTTTGTTTTGTTCCCGACACGAGGAGCTTTGCATGAGATCGAAACTTTATATTTTTGTTAGTAAAGTTGAAACGTTATTTGAGGAATTGTTTTCTACAGTTGAGCCCTCCTCCCAATTCTATGTCTTGTGAAGGTGCTTGACAAAGCAATGCCTGTCATAATATCAATTAGAGCCTTATTCATCAACCAGATACACACCCCACCCCACCCCCCCCCACACACACACACACATATCTATAGATAGTTGTTTGCTTGAGGAGAGAGGGAAAGCAGAAGGAGAAAAGAGATACCAAGTTTTCCAAAATGAAAACCTCTTGACGTCCAGAGGGATTTGTTTCCTTCACAATTTGGTAAAGTAGATGGCTTCATTGCATTATTAAAACGGGCGCTTTTGCTAGAGTAGAGTGAAGGGATTGTTACGCATGTCCTGGTCCATGCCAAAATCCACTAGGGAGCTACTGCAATGTTGGAACAAAGAAGGGATGTGCAAGAAATCGCAAAAGACTTGGAATACCATCCCTCAAGCCATTTGGTGGACGGTTTGGCTTGAAAGAAATGACAGAATTTTTTAAGGCCATAGGAGAAATTTACATAGTCTTAAACAAAGATGTCTTATTTTGGTAGCTTTTTGGTGCAACCTGGTTATTGTATAGGATGTTAATGTAATTTTAGATACAATTCGGGATCTGCACGATCTGTAGTTATGTTTTATCGCACTGTCTTAGCGCAAGCATTTATAAAATCTTTGATTACTTTCCCCCCCCCCCCAAAAAAAAAAAAAATCTTCTGATGATTTTGCAAAAGAT
>NC_081353.1:31197945-31288957 GCF_029784015.1 Lycium ferocissimum | reverse complement strand
ATCATCTTATATGTTGACTGAGATAAAATTCGTATGTTGAGAGCGCAATTTGTAATATACAAAGTATGTCATAATTGATAAAACAAATGTGAATATTATAGGGCATATATTATAGGCCGCCATACAAAAAGAATTTATGCAATTATTACTAATTGCAAAGTAGCAACAGGCAGGTGCACCCTTCCGTTGACAAGTTATCAACTAATTTTTTAGTTTACCTAGATTCCTGGATTATATAATACCTTTTTTGCTTCTGTAAATCATTCACACAAAAAGGAGAAATTGTCAGCTTTATTTCATACAGACCACTAGTAATTATAGTATCTAATAAGTAATTGATAGATGATGGAGCTTTCACATTCAATTGTATGGTCAGTAGTTCTTAGGGTGCTTATTAAGGATGATTTCCAATATCTAGAGGATTCAAAATAATTAGTCCTTCATTAATCGTTACTTTGTTTTTTCTAGAGTCATAATAAATACCATTTTTTACTACTTTGAAAGCTAATCTAATATGAGCGAAAAAGAGGTAAAGTATGAGTTCTTGAAGCAAGCCCATTGTAATTTAAAATTTAGAAGTAGCTTATCAATGAAATAACGGCTTTGCATGATGTAAAATTCGATTCTGATCCGATTAGACGAAAAAAAGTCTATTGTAATTACTAATAGTTTTTTAAATAGACGTATCTTTTAGTACTATTTAGAGTGCAATACTTGCGATAATCAAAGTTTTATGGATGTATTGTAAGAGAGTTTTTCTCCTATGAATAATTAAAACAACGAACATTTCATTCGAGGCATTAGACGAATGAAAAGTCATCACTAAAAGGTTCACTACAAAAAGAACAGGACTATTTGTGGTGACTTTAGTCGCCACTAAAGATCAACGAAAAGAATCATATTGAAAGTAAACCTCACTCGTTATTTGCCATTGACTATAACATATTTTAGATACGACTCTGATGGCCAAGGAGCGGATTTACCATAGAACCTACACGAATTTGGTGGAACTTTAGTAGTTTAGGCTCAAACTTTATATCTGTATTAAAAATTCAATCAAGCACCAAGTGAGCACGAAGGTTATAAACTAGAACTCGTAAACTTAAAATTCTGGATCATCTTATATGTTGACTGAGATAAAATTCGTATGTTGAGAGCGCAATTTGTAATATACAAAGTATGTCATAATTGATAAAGCTAATGTGAATATTATAGGGCATATATTATAGGCCGCCATGCAAAAAGAATTTATGCAATTATTACTAATTGCAATTTGCAAGTAGCAACTTGGGCGGGTGCACCCCTTCCGTTGACAAGTTATCAACTAATTTTTTTAGTTTACCTAGATTCCTGGATTATATATTATACCTTATTTTTCTTCTATAAATCATTCACACAAAAAGGAGAAATTGTCAGCTTTATTTCATAAAGACCACTAGTAATTATAGTATCTAATAAGTAATTGATAGATGATGGAGCTTTCACATTCAATTGTATGGTCAATAGTTCTTAGGGTGCTTATTAAGGATGATTTCCAATATCTAGAGGATTCAAAATAATTAGTCCTTCATTAATCGTTACTTTATTTTTTCTAGAGTCATAATAAATACCATTTTTTACTACTTTGAAAGCTAATCTAATATGAGCGAAAAAGAGGTAAAGTATGAGTTCTTGAAGCAAGCCCATTGTAATTTAAAATTTAGAAGTAGCTTATCAATGAAATAACGGCTTTGCATGATGTAAATTCGATTCGATCCGATTAGACGAAAAAAAGTCTATTGTAATTACTAATAGTTTTTTAAATAGACGTATCTTTTAGTACTATTTAGAGTGCAATACTTGCGATAATCAAAGTTTTATGGATGTATTGTAAGAGAGTTTTTCTCCTATGAATAACAACGAACATTTCATTCGAGGCATTAGACGAATGAAAAGTCATCACTAAAAGGTTCACTACAAAAAGAACAGGACTATTTGTGGTGACTTTAGTCGCCACTAAAGATCAACGAAAAAAATCATATTGAGACTTCAAGAAATATCCCAAAACATGTATAATATGTGTATAATTATAAGTATACATTAATTACACATTTATTAAACAGAAATTATACGTTGATTATGCATTTATTATACACAAATTATACAAGAATGATATATTTTCTATACATATTCTATACGATAATGATACATTTTTTCTATACATATGCATTAGTGATATATATTCTATACAACAATGATACAGTTTTTATACGTATGATACATTTTCTATACATATAAAGTAGTGATACATATTCAATAATGATACAGTTTATATACATATGGTGGAATTAGTTAAAAAATTGCTAAAAATGGAATTACTTTGAAAAGGCTAAAAAATGACTTTTAACATTCTTGTGTCATCGGGTGTCAATAGTTTCACCCGGATGGCCATTTGTGTCCTTTTCCTTTAACTAAAGAGGATTTTACATAAATGACTACACTTTAGGGGTTTAAAATTTGCCATAGCTACATTTTCAATATTTACATGACATAGTCTTTTTTTTTTTTTTGTATTCATTTTTTTCCCGCTGTCTTCATGAATAAAACGATTTTTTTCCACTGTATTCATGAAATGACTATATGTATTCATAACGAGTAAAAACTGAATATATAAAAACATAGATACACCAAAAATTAACAAATACACCCTAAAAAAAATGAATACAATCTAAAAATTTAACAAAAAAAACTCAAAAAAGTGAATACAATCGTTGTATTCGTGAATACAACAACACCAACCATTAGTTCCGGCCAGATCCGCCGCCGATTTCCGGCCAAATTTGCCGAAAATTTCACAACAACAACAACAGCCCTTATGCTAACAAATACACCCTAAAAAAATGAATATAATCTAAAAATTTAACAAAAAAAGCTCAAAAAAGTAAATACAATCGCCATATTCGTGAATACAACACCACCAACCAGTAGTTCCGGCCAGATCTGCCCGAAATTTCATAACAACAACAACCCTTATGCTAACAAATACACCCTTAAATGAATACAATCTAAAAATTTAACAAAAAAAGCTCAGAAAAGTGAATACAATGGCCATATTCGTGAATACAACACCACCAACTAGTAGTTTCGATCAGATATGCCGATGATTTCCGGCCAGATCTACCCAAAAATTTAACAACAACAGTTCGCCGGAGAAGACCAACAACAACAACAACAGTTTGCCGGAGAAGATGACTCTTAGCTCAGATCTGTGGTGGTTATGGCGGAAGAAGCTCAGATCTGTGGTGGTTGTGGCGGAAGAAGCTCAGATAGTTGCGGATGACGGAGGGAGTAGAAGGAGAAGGGAACGGAGGGAGCAGTGGTGTATTGTTGTTGGTTGGTGGCCGGAGCTCCGGCAGCGGTCCGTCGAGAGAAGAAGCAGTTAACCCTCAAAAAATTTATAAATAATAATAATAAAGTATTCTATTTTAAATATATATGTAGCTATTAATTGTATTTAACATATTACTCTTATCTATGGGATGTAATTAATCTAAACTATAGCTACTAAATATAAATATGTACTAATAGTTAGTTATGCCATGTAGATTTCCCTTAACTAAATTGTATTTTGGATTTACATGAATGTCTAAAAGCCCATACCAAATTTGGGCTTTGGTTGGGCTATATGCATGGCTGGACAACTGTGTGATTGAGCCCAATATGCTTGTTCTTTCTCTGTGGGCCAACCTGACATTTGAAGCAATGCTCACAAATAGTAAGGAATGGCCGAAATCTACAACGTTTTAAAAGTTTAGATGTCTTGAGAATCAAACTAAGATCTTAAGTTTCAAACTTCTGATCATCGAGTTTGAAATTTGAACTTTCAAACTTTAACTTCAAATGTCAGGTCAGAAGTTTGAATGAAGTTGAAAAATCCAAACCTAAAGTTTTGATTTTGGTAGTTCAAACTTCAGATCTTTGAGTATGAAATCGGGCTTGGGTAGATCTGAAGAAAAAGCAACATAGCAGTAACATAAGTGGTCTAAAGTTTACCAAATTGGTTATACTTCAAATAGTTATTAAAAATTGGATATGTTTTAAATAAGGTGCTAAAAGCGGCTCGTCTAGTGCCTTTACTATCTGAAAATATTGCTGCCTTAGGCGCCTTGGCTCAATCTTATGCATTATCATTTGATTGGACACAAAATTTAAAATATTATGTTTTACTTAAACAAGTATATTGTTACTAGTAAAAAAAAAAAAAATTGAAAATTTAGTTAATAGCGAAGACATCATGTTATGAACATGGTCAAGGTGGAGGACCCATTGGGACCATGGTTAAAAAGAGCATGTGAGATGGCTATAAATAGAAGATGAGATATTCTATTAGGGTCATGCTAAGACTTGTGTGTTATTTTATTTTCATTAGCTATTTTGTAATAGCATTCTGGAACCTCCCTTTTCTATTTTCCTTTTTGTTGACGAACACTTTGATCGTGATTTCCTTTCATTATCAATACTATTTGTTACGCATCATTTAAAGAAAGTTTTATAGAATAGGATATTGTTATAATTTATAGAAATAGGATCTTGTTATAATTTAGAATGTCTTAAACTAGAATAGTAGTATTATTGAGAATTTGATAAATTCATTCATTGACCAACAATACATAATTAGATACTACCACTGGAAAAATATTTTTTTAAGACAAAAAAAAGAATTGTGGAAAATTGATTTGAGATGGCTTGGAAAACAAGTTCTACTTTGGATTTCATAACTATTCCACCGAAAGTTCCATGAATTTTCTAAAAAGCATTAAATTTTTGTGAAGCACATGTGTCAACATTTTTTTTTTCTGACCACCTAACTTTAAACTTTTTTTTATTCTCTTTTTGTCAGAAGTATACTGCTGATGACCCATTATGTTCGTAAGAAATTTCTTTACCATTTCTCAGATAGAACCTACAAATTTACCACGTGAGAATAGTTATAATTTGTTATTTTAGTATATACAGTTTTCTATACTATCGTTCAGTAACTTTGAGTGTATTAGAATCAGACCAATTAAAAATATAATACGTAACAAAATTTGGTTTGGAAAGATCAAATAATTCATGTGATAATAGATGAAGTTAAACGGACCAACGATTAGTACGGTGAAATATATAGCTTTTTTTTTTTTTGGGTTTCATCAGGTGTCCGATGCCGCGTTAGGGCCCAATGGGATTCGTGACGAGTAGTCTCGTAATGGGGGGCAAAGCACTCACAACAATGGTGGCTCCGTCTGCCAAGAGGGCTCGGCTCGAGACCTTAGATTAAGATGGAGTAATCTGCACCACTCACCACAACCATTGTTGGTGGTGAAATATATAGTTAGGTTCTCTTTGTCCAAAATTATAGTTCTCGAGTGTGAAGAGGGGAGAGAGTATGAAGAGAGGAGCTATATTATTAAGAACTGGTTTGCACAAACTTAATAGCTTTTACTTACCCTGTATTTGTCTTAGGAAATTCATTAATTATGTATAGATATTTAATAGCGAACTCAGTAACTGAAATGAGCCAATGGTTCGGTGGTATGTTCTGCACCGATGATTTTAAAATTTTGGCTCCATTTCTATCAGGTTATTAGGTACGCCTTGTGAATGAAGAATATTTCAATAAGGAGAGCCTTGCTCCCTTAATTAGTAGACCTATTACAACGCGTGAAATTCAAGATTAGCCGAGTGAGTAAGACATCAAATATATATCGAAGGATTAAACAACAAAAGATGAAACTAAATTGGTCCTTCTGAACCTACTATGTGTTAACTCATGCAAGAACGACTTCAAAAGTGTTTCTTTAATGAAACATTCTTTAATTAACTCTTCTTCCCCAAATATATATAATGGAAATGTTCAAAATTGGAGAGAGTTAATTTTTAGTTTGTTAGAAATAAAAATAATAAGCACATATCTGTGAAATGCATAAAAATCATGTAATATTTGGGGAAGAAGAATTAATAAATAATTACAAATTACTCTAATTTAAAGGTGACTTGAATCCATGAATCAGGATTTTAAGAATATATATATTTTAATCCTTGTGGCTTCCTTAATTTAAGGTTAAAAACTGTAGATATGTGTTTAATTAAGATTCCAGATCCATCATGGCATCATCTCTGATCCACTTGGATTCTGTAGTATGGATGCATTTTTTATGTGAGACAAAATATGAAAAAGACCTGACCAAACTTGTACTCGTATTGAGATAAATAATAGCTTTCCATCACATGCGAATCTAAGATTTCTAGAATATGAGTGCACCACTTTAAAAAAATATATCAAGAGGGAATCAATCACTAGTCTTCTAGGTAAATAACTCAACCTTCAATCAAGTGCACCATTTAACTTTCTTGTGGCATGAGTATCAACAGATAATATTGTACCAATTTTCAAAAATATATACATATAATATCTAATTTTACAGGGAGACCATTAATTCACGTGCCTCAATATTAATGTACAAATTCGCCCCTGTTTTCGACCACCAAATGATTATGGCGGGATAGATAGAGTTCCTTTATTATTATTTTTATTTTTCTATTCGATATTCGGTATCTGTGCTTTTAGGATCCAACTAAATTAAATTTGGATTCGCAGTTGAAGGTTAACAATGGGGTAAAGCGGCAGTTTCGTACAAGGGCTCGAACTCAGTCCTCTGACTGAGGATGAAGAGTACTACCACTCTATTACAATTCATCTATCTTTAATTAGAGATTTCAGATTCTTGTCAAGAATGGAAAAAATCTTAGTTAGGAGCACTTTCCCTTTTAATAGGCCCGCCTTACACGGCGTAAATTTAGATTAATCGGGTCTTTAAGACAAATGTCGGACATGAGATGAGAAAATAAAAAGGAGGTTTCTATCCCTTTCTCCTAATTTACTCATTTTCAATGCTTTTGGCTGCAACAATGTCTCCATCAAATTTTGCATATTCCCATGTGAGTGAGCAACCATGAGTTTTATCTGTACTCAATGATAGTTACGTACGCTTAGAGGTTCTTGATTTCTTTTGTACTCTCTTTCTTTTTCCCCTTTTTGACTTTTATTTGGATGTATTACAAGTTGTGAATGGTGAAAGTGGCTAGGTGGTAAAAATCTTTCGTTCTAAATCAAAAGTTTGGGGTTCGAGCTTTAGAAGGTGTTTGGATTGGCTTATTGTAAGTATTTACTGACTTTTAAGCTCTTTACTTTTTGTGATATTTGAGAAAGATAAAAAGTGATTTTAAACATTACTTTTAGGCCAAAAAAATACAAAAAAAATCAAAAGCTAAAAGTTGGGCATTCATAACTTATCGCTTTTAGGTTATAAGTTATTTTTAAAAAGTCAATCCAAACACCCTCTTAATTTAAGAATATAAACTTTTTAGTAGGAAACACTTTTCTTTTTAACGGACTTTATGTTACGTAAATTTAGATGAGTTGGATCAATGAGTACCAAAAATAATCAAAGTGGTAATTACTTGCACGATCCGCAGTTTAGTCCATTGAGCCAAGGCACTCAATCTTTGGAAAGGGTCTTTAATATAAATTGCGAAGAACCCATAAATAATATTAGTATGGTTAAACATAGTTTGAATAAGGGCACAAATCTAGAGTTATGATATGAAAAACAAATGAGAAAAAAAAGTATGTATCTCTTTACTTATTGGAGTCATTTTACTCTTTCTATCTGCATCACTGCATTCTTATAATGAGTAGTTATAAATACTTTTACCACTTAACTATGATTAAATGATATCCATTATCATTTTAATTGTTAACTATTATTGCTAAAGTGTTCGGGTTGTATACGTCGAGTGCGAATAAATTTTTACTCCTTTGGATGAAACGGGATTGTGAGTGGGCAAAAAAAGTCACTACAAGAAAAACTATATTTGGCAACAAAGTTTTTTTTGTTGCCATAGATTGATTATTGTTGCAAAAAGTACTTTTGGCAATAAAAAAAATATTTTGTTGCGTGACTTTCTCGGCTACGTTATTGCAACAACGTGCAACAACTTTTTTTTTGTTGCCAAAAGTACTTTTTGCAACAATAATCAGTACTATGGCAACAAAATTAAATTCTTTGGCAACAAAAAAATCATTTGCCAACAATAAAACTAAGTTGTTATCAAATATAAAAATTGTGTTGCGATTTCTATACTTTCTTGTAGTGAGTTAAAAAGGGGGGGCGGGGGTGGGGGGGTGGGGAATCTTTTGTGAGATATTGAAAGTTGAAACTTGAATTATCAGCTTAATCAATACAAATTTCTCGTGTTCCTTGATTCCATTTTTATATTATGTTAAAGATAACATCAAATAACTTTTTTCCCACGCGTCATTAGGCAAATATTCACCATGTGATTTTATATTTGAACCTGATTAATTAAGGACAATTAGCATAAGTTAATTTGACCAATCTACCTCAGAATGTAATCTCAATTGCCTTTGACGTCATGATTAATATTTCAAATATTATATGCATGTAACGTGTTCACGATCATAACCAATTTTACTCAAATCAAAACAAAAACATGCATGTAATGGCTCTTAACTTATTCTTTATTAAGTTTCGCCATTTGTTTTATTTTTATTTTTGTTTTCTGCCTTGGATTTTTATTCTGAAAGTGTATACAAAACACATGTTTTACATTCACAAATTTGATATAAATGGCAGGTATCAGTAAGTATATTTTTGTCTAATAAATATAATTGTATAGTTTATATACAAGATATATATCTCATCTTCATTCTTTATTAGAGGTTTCATGTTCAAGTCTGAATTGGGTATGGAATCATCTTTGTTAGGAGAGTTTTATCCGCGATATGAGACTTCCCGGCACGAAACCAGATTTAACCGGATCCTAATACAAGTAATGAATGCCGGATGAGAAAAAAAAATATACAAGATATGAGGTGTCTCTCCGATCCACTTGATGCTTATGATTTAATTTAGGCAAATTACATGAACAACCCCTTAAACTTGCCATTAAATTTCATTTAGACACTCGAACTACGGCATGTATTGATTAAGTGCCTGAACATATGATAAAATGTTCCTATTAGATACTTCCTACTCAAAATTTTGAGAAAGCTTTTGTGTGTTTTCAAGCATTCATTACGTAAATAAGTTAACCGGCTACTTAAATATGTCACCTCTTTTAAATATACGCATTATCCTTACTAAGTCGTAAAACCTCATGCATGTTCCAATTGATGCTGATGCGTATAAATAAAAGAGGAGAGATATTTTATGTGATTAACTTATTTACATAGTAAACGCTAGTGAACACGCCAACTCTTTCAAAATACGAGCCGAAGGTGTCTAATATAAACACTTTATCATATCTTTAGGTGCTTAATTGGTACACACCAAATTTGAATGTCTACATAAAATTACTGACTAATTTAAGTGATTGGCTAATTGAAGAGGTTATTGATATATTCAACCTTTAATTTACGAAAATAAAAGATTAGATTACAGAGATTTGAACAGCTAATTGACTACTTTTTATGGTAGATAACAGATATGTTTCCTCAAGTATATTCTGGTTTTTATGCTATAATTCCACTGTCCACATAGGCTATCAAATACTACATATATCGTTACAGTTCTTATAGACAAACTACTAGAAATACCAGTATATAAACGGAAAATATTCTTTTATTTCTCTTGAAGAGCTAGATATTGACTTGTCGATGATGCAGCGAATCATAAGGTTTCAATCACGTAATTAACGAAAGTTTGATTAAATTTTAATTTTATATAATTGGATGCACGTTATATGAGTGGCGTAGTCAAAATTCTAAAATGATACGTGTTACTATGAACTATGAGGCTTTAAGTGCAAATTAAAAAAGATTTATTCCAAAACGTTGATTAGTTCAAGTTAATGAGTTGTCTTTGTTTAAACAAAAAATTACGTAGTTGTATTATTTGGTTATTATTGACTTCTTGTTGCTTGTACATATTCAATTAATTGCACATCTAAGCCAAATCAAAAATTTCTTTCAAAATTATGTTGTTTGTGGTGGGATGAATGGATACATCGAGCCTTAATCAAAGTACTCGCATTCGAGCTATGAAAATTATTATTTTTTCATGTGATTTTTTTTGTGTTTACCTACCATCTCACTAAAAAGTTCATAAGAATTTAAAACTAGCTGTCAACGGAAAATCCAAAAAAATTCCACAAAATCCGTGGCAAATATTTTCCAACAACGTGGCGTTTTCCTATAGTATATTTCTGATCGGAAATCTGTAGAAAATTTGGAATTTTCCACGGAATTATTTGTGGAAAATGTTTCTTTTCTAGGAGCGTAAATATTTTTTCTCAAATGTACAGAGTATACTTTTGGTCCAACTACTCCATTCATGCAAGTATATATAAGAACACAAAATGACAATATTACACTAATATTTCTCATTTTGTAGATTCTATCTTCTGCGAAATGGTGAAGAAATTTCATGCAAACATTATGAGACATCAGCAATATACTTATGGAAAAAAAAAAAGGAAAACAAAGGGTGGCGTTCGGTAAATGTTTTACAAGGAAATAAGTGGGTTTCTCACTTATTTGTTTATGTTCGACACATAAGCAAAAAATATTATTCTATAAGCAATTTTATATAATTTAGACAAATAACATGAGATGTGGGATGTGAGGTGGTGGGGATGGGAATGAGGGCTATAGCCTATAGGGGTAGGGGTTGGGGGTGAAGATAAGATGTGTTGGAGGGTGGAGATGACACAATCAATGTGAAATGTTACTTGTAAAATTTATTTTTCCCACGTTCTAATTTTTAGCGAAATTATTTTTTTTATTTTTAAAAAATTTGTTTTCTAATTTTTTTTTTTAACCGACTGAACATGAAAAAATTAAAAATCCCCAAACACACCTAAAAAGTCAAAAAGCTGTCGACAAAAAAAAAAAAAAAAAATGAAGAACAAGAAAAATTAAACATGTAATGGGAGTTTTAAGGCGTGTCAGAATATTTAGGGGACTTCCCCAATAATATTGAGGAAATCTAGATGAAACTTGATTTCCAAGCATGTCAAGTCAATTCATCTAACTTTTTCTTTTTCTCGTCATCAAAATTTGGTATAGATCTTTTGTCTTCCAAGTGGCCCGTTTGGCCATGAAAATTTTTCACTTTTTCTCCAAAAACGTTTTTCTTTTTATTTGAAAATTAATATTTTTATGAAAACTTCAAATACAACTCGAAGTTGTATTTGAAATTTGAAAAATACCAAAAAACTTATTTTTAATTTCAATACATTCAAACAACCAAATATTCTTTGCAAAAACTATAACAAAAAACAACTCCAACTCCAAAATACCAAATAAAGTGAAAAATATTTGATTTTCATGGACAAACGCCAACTTAATCTTTTTCAATCATTGAGTGAACATCAAGGAATTTTTTACAGAAAAAAACACCTTGTAGTTTGGATTAGTATCTATTTTGAGGTTCGATTAATTCTGATTCATGTTAATAAATTTCATTTATTGAAAACATTCAAAAATTGTTTAAGCTTGAGACATGACATAGTATTTTTTTTCTTCTACAAATTATGAGTTAGATCATGCCTCACGTATAGTTCGTGTGCAGGGGAAAATCCACTACTGTAGCCTTCAAGCCCATCTCTTGTGTGCATAGGCACAAATAGAATTTCTTATTAAATTGAAAAGCGCGATGTTCCTAATCTATGAGGCTTAAGGAACACTTCCTTTTGAAATATACTTATTCAATTTTTCTCTCTAATACGAGTAGCACTTTGGGGGGGAGAAAGGGAGATAAACCGCGATGGAGATAAATCGCTCCCTGTTAAATGCGACTTCATTTTCAAGATTCGAATCTAAAATCTCTAATTAAAAATGGAGTGGTACATACCATTCCATTACAACCTTTGGTGGGTTTTGTGTAGGGGCGGATTCACACCATTGGGTATGAGTTCGCAGGAACCTACAACTTTTATCCAAACCTTGTATTTATAATGTGAAACCCTTCAAATATATAAGAAATTTGAGCTGAGAAAACAAAGACACTGCTAGCCGAGAACCCACAAGCTTTAAATTCTGGATCCGCCTCTGATTTTGTCTTTAGAGTATACGTTACTATTTATAAACTTGTTCCTGAAATACAAGGACTAATATAACATTTTCCCCATGGTATAACGTGGACAGCTCATTCTTCATTTCCAGTCTTGTAGGACTATGCCCCCGTTTGCCTAGATAGTTTTCACTTTTTTCTGAAATATTGTTTCGAAAAATTATTTGGACATAGAATTGTTATAATTTTTTGGATTTTAAAAAACTTTATGAAGTTATCTTCGCAATTTTCACTCCAAATTACTCACAAATTTCAACTACAACTCCAATTTTCAAATATCATTTTCAACTTGAAAACAAATACTACTATTTTCCAAGTTCACAATTATTATGTCCAAACTACCACTGTATTTTCTGGGTAACAGACTCGGTTATACTATTCTTTAGTTCTTCCTATAAAATGTGCAACTACATTGGATAATGAATCAATTAGGATTCAACAATGACTCTTGTTGATAATCCATACGCCTAAAACTATTCTATAAATAAACAGTCCATTTGGTATGCAGTATAAGCTACACAAAATGCAGTATTAATTTATGTACCGTTTGGTTTGTTATTGCCCACCTGCACAAAATTTAATATTTTATATGTATATATATATATATATATATATATATATATATATATATATATATAACACTTGCATATTATTTCATTATTACATTACCTAAAAGATATTCAAAACCGAAATATAAACAATCTTACATTATTATGAGTAAAAACATCCAGGGGTCAGTATACGAGGGGCGAATTATTCAATTTTCAGAAAAAGATGAGATAATGGTCAAAAATACATTTGAAGTATCATTTTTTTTTGCGAGTTTCCTACTTGGGTTATCAAGTGTTTGCGTTTTCTACCTGAACTATCATCAACTATTTATCAAAACACACCAAAAGCCTAATAGTTGAGTAAACGCGAACACCGATAATCAGTAGGAACTCGCAAAAAAGTGATACTTGTTGTTGACCATTATCTCAAAAAGATATACCAATATATAAACAAATATCTTAAAAATAATAATAAGAAAAAGAAATGAAGAATATTTCATAGATACACAAAAGAACCTTATAAGGATGGGATACCCAAACTCCAAAAGTCCAAAACCGATAAGGATCACAATAACAAGGGTACCAATGTAAAATCCCATTCCACAATTATTGATTGATAAAAAAACAATTTATGAAAAAAGTATTATACTACTACCTACATACATATCCTAGTTGTATATACATACAAAAAATCATTATCTAAAAACAAAAACAAAAACAAATACAGCTGAAATTTACCTCTTCTTTCTTTACAATTACAAGGACTCTTTTAATTTCTTTTATAAATGATTATAAGTGAAAACTATGTGGGGTTAGTATAGATATGTGAATGATCCATTTCCCATATATTAAAAAAGAGATATACCTATGTATACACAGATATCTTGAGAATAATAATAATAAATAATGAAATTTGAAGAATAACAAGGGTGGATATCCAAAAGTTCCAAACCTATAAGGATCACAATAACAAGGGTAGTAATGTAAATCCACCTTCAACAATTATTGATGATTAAAATATTTATTTTAATAAAGTTAAATACTTATATCATACCACCTTTACATATACATACATATCCTACTGGTATATACATACAAAAAAAGTCATTATCTACTAAAGGACTCTTTTAATTTCTTTTATAAATAAATCTTCTTACAATCAACTAATTCAGCTTCATTTGCTTACACTTTCCTCATTTAGAAGAATTCTTTTCACAAACATTTTTTTTAAAATTGAAACAATACAGTTTAGAAGAACAAGAAAACATAGAATCAAGCAACAAGATAACCCCTTTCATATTTATATTAAGGAAAATAAAAAAACATAGAAAAGTTTTCTTGTTTAACTTGTTCTTACTCAATCTCTTTGATTCTCTATAGTTTAATTTTTCTTAAATCTTGCTTTTACATATTCTGTACAGTGTCTTTTTTTTTTTTTTTTCTTTCTAAAAATATTTTTTTGTTTTTTTGTTTAAATAATCATAGATATCATCTGTGATTTTGCTGATGGGAAGTTTGAAATCTGCACTTTGGTGAAGAATTATTTGATGGGTTGTTGAAATCTTGCTGAAAATTGGGGTTTTTGGGGACTTAATTGAAAAAAGATTGAAACTATAGGGTCTTTATGTGGAATTATTTGGTGGGGTGTTGAAATCTTGGAGTTATATTGCTGAAAATTGGGGTTTTTGGGGACTTAATTGAAAAAAGATTGAAACTTTAGGGTCTTTATGTGGAATTATTTGGTGGGGTGTTGAAATCTTGGAGTTTCATTGCTGAATTCCTCTGTGGGTGTGCTTAAAATTGAGGTTTTGGGGACCTTGTTGAAAAAAAATTGAAGCTTTGGGGTGTTTTGGGGCAAATATTTGGTGGGTTTGGAGTTTCATTACTGAATTCCTCTGTGGGTGTGCTCAAAATTGGGATTTTGGGGACCTTGTTGAGAAAAGATTGAAACTTTGGGGTCTTTTGGGGGAAATATTTGGTGGGTTGTTTGAATTTGGAGTTCCATTGCTTAATTCCTTTGTGGGTGTGCTTAAAATTGAGTTTATTGAGGAAAAAATTGAAAAGTTGGAGTCTTGTTGGGGAAATATTTGGTGGGTTATTGCTATTTTGAGTATATTTGGGAGGGATTTGAGAAAGATAGTGTTTTGTGATCCCTTTTGAGTTTGTTGGAATTTGAGTATTTGGTGATTTGTGTTGACAAGTTTAGATTGGATTTATGGCATTTTAACATCTATTTGAAAGATTTGTTGGGTGAAATCTTGGGGATTTTGGGTCTTGAAGTTGTGATTTGGAGCTTTTAAGGGATAAAAATGAGTTCAAATGCTTCATCAGGTGTGGTACAAGTAGGCAAGCTGTTGGTACTTATTGCTGAGAATGGTCAATCATATGAGCTGAATTGTGATGAATATACACTTGTTGATGCTGTCCAGCAATTCTTAGAGTCTGTCTCTGGGATTCCAATTAGTGATCAGCTTCTCTTATGCTTAGATGTGAAACTTGAATTGCATTGTCCACTTTCTACTTACAAGCTCCCATCCGATGACCGAGAAGTTATCTTGTTTAATAAAGCTAAAATGAGGAGCAACGCGCCACCTCCATTACCCGAGCAAGTTGATATGATCGATATTCCTGATCCGCCGTTACCATCGTCCAATCACGATCCCCACCCTTTGGATGATGCCACGGACCCCGCCTTAAAAGCCTTGCCTTCTTATGAGAGGCAATTCAGGTTAGTGGCGTACGCATATTTGAATGAGTAGAGGCTTTTTTGCTCAAAATTATGGTTTTCATTGGTCTTAAATTTGTTTTATGTTATACTAACATAATTTAGGCCTAGTTGAATAGCGTTTTTATCTCCGTGGTTATTTTGAAATGAATTATGGTCCATTGGTTTGATCACAAGGTGAGTTCGATTCTTGCGAACTAGAGTCTTTCTTTTAAAGAAGAGGCTTAAAAATGTGCAAAATAACGCATGGACCTGGTCTCGAACCCTCGACATTGTTTTGCAAAATGAGGTGTTTGTCTGTCAAGTGGTGTAATTCGTATTTATAAATACGTATATTTGCACATTGTTTACAGGTATAGTTAGTAACATTATGACACGACTAACGTGCGTCTACCCCCTGATTCAGGTTCCACTTCCAGCGCGGTCGTTCCATTTACAGCTGTTCCCAAATGAGGACCGAGATTTGTGAGAGGCTTCTACTAGAGCAAAAAGTGCAAGAACGGGCGTTAGGGATAGCTAGGGGGAATCTTGATCACTTTTATGGGATGATAGTGCAAAATTACAATGACTTTTTGAAGTGTTACTCGCAGCAATATCGTAGCCATTCTAACTTGCTGACTAATTTCGGAAGGGATATAGAAAAGTTGAGGTCTTGCAAACTTCATCCTGCTTTGCAGACTGCTAACCGCAAGTGTTTGCTGGATTTCGTGAAAGAAGAGAACTTGCGGAAGTTGGCAGAGGATTGTAGCGGTTCCCACAGGCAGTTTGAGCATAAAGTGTCTGAATTTAAGCTCGAGTTTGGAGAGCTAGAGCACAATGCTAAGCAGTTATTTTCTACCAAGGGTTCACATCTTATTAGGGAAGTGGAACTAGCTATCAGAGACCATCAGAAATATGTCAGTGAGCAGAAAAGCATAATGCAGGCTTTGAGGTTTGTTCTTTACCTCTTCCACTCTTGCTCTTTATGTGCCTCCCCTTGTCTCTCCCTCACTCTCAGCATGTATATCCGTGAAGCTTATTAATTTTCATGTGTTGCATACTTGCCTATATATCCATGTTCTGCTTGTCTGCAGTGCAAATCTACTGATTTGGAGGCTTTGCTCCCAGAATTTAGATTTCATGGGTTCTGAATTTGCCACCAAACTCAAAATTATCATAGTTACTGGGTTTGCAATTAAATATTTATACATATTTAATGGGGTTTTTAATGCGAATACATGGTCTAATCAAAAGTTACACGTTCCTCTGAACTCGTAACTAATACCCTCCCTCCGCCCCTGTTGCTAGGGACAATTTTCTGTTTGCTTCATGTATGTTACAGTGATGAATTACACTATAAGTTCTGGTGATGAATTTAGACTCCTTTTGCATCACGGATGTATAAAAATGTTATTAGTGCGTCTTTGGCCTTTGTTTTAATATTTAAAATAAGTGATACTTCCTTTTGCCTTTTGACACACTTTTGGGTTAAAGGAAACTCAGTCACTCAGTATGCGTTTGGCCATAGATTCCAAATATTTTTCACTTTATTTGGAATTTATGAAGTTGGAGTTTAAGAGTATAGTTTGGTTAAAGGAGAGAAGAGAGGACTTTATTCGGAATTTATGAAGATGGAGTTGGATAAATTTGGAATCCAACTCGAAGTTGGATTTGGAAATTTTATAACCAAACACTGATTTTGAATTAAAGTGAAAAATTATTCCGGAAAAAAAGTGAACAACTCTTATGGCCAAGGGGATTCTTAGTTACTTTTAGTTCAACGCACATACTTTTGTAGTAATAAATTAACTTCTTTAGTAACAACAGTCTAGTAGGCGAGGAAGAAATTTTGCCATAACATTCTGTTCCAACAAGTAAGGACTTCCATTCCTGTGGTCATCAGTGTTACAGTAGCAACATGGGGCTTCATCCGTATTTATATAAGTAATATCTGTGTATGGTAGTTACTTGAGGATGTCATGTTGCTTGCTTATGGCTCAAATGAGCTAAAACTGAAGTTCTTGAGCACTCTCAATCGTAGTTATTGTTCTTGTTTGAGTTTCAACTTTGACCTTTCTATGAATGAGGTCTCAGATTTTTAGTACATTGAAGCATCCTCCTCATTTAAGCTGAAGCGTTAGTGTGATTATTAGCTTAACCAAAGGAGTTCTCTTTCAGTGTGTCAGTGTCCACACACAACTCCTTGTATAATTTGTCAATATACATCTGTAGTCCATATGTTTTTCTTACGGGGTTAGCTATATCCAGCAATTTGGAACCTGTAAAGAAAGTTCTGGATATTTACAAATATTTTGTCGTTTTTAACCTTAAAGTCTAAAAGATTATAGGGTGACATTGAATTAATTGCCTTAAGTGCATCCGTTGCTTTACCTGGATATAGTCAATTTCTTTTTACTTGGATAAGAATGACTATGGAACCGCATTTAAAATGCTGTCTGTCTGGCTTTTAATGATTGGTGTCCTCTGTTAATTTCAAATGCAGCAAGGATGTGGATATGGTCAAAAAGCTCGTGGATGACTGTTTGACCGATCAGTTATCATCGTCACTCCGTCCACATGATGCTGTTTCGGCCTTGGGACCAATGTATGAATTCCATGAGAAAAGTTACCTTCCCAAGATGCAGGCTTGTGATGGTGCAATCTCCAATTTGGTTGAGTTCTGCAAGGATAAAAAGAACGAAATGAACATTCTTGTTCATAATTACATGCAAAAGGTAGCATATATCCAGTACACCATCAAAGATATACGATGCAAATTTGCTGTTTTCCAGGAAGCTTTGAGGCGTCAAAGTGATTTATTTGAGCACTTAAAAGTGGTCCGAGGGATTGGCCCTGCATACAGGGCATGCCTTGCCGAAGTGGTAAGAAGAAAAGCTGCAATGAAACTATACATGGGAATGGCCGGTCAATTAGCTGAGCGGCTTGCAACTAAGAGGGAGGCAGAAGTTCGTAGAAGAGAGGAGTTTCTTAGGGTAAATAGTGCATTTATTCCCCGGGATATTTTGGCTTCCATGGGACTGTATGATACCCCTAACCACTGTGATGTCAATATAACTCCTTTTGACACTAAATTGCTCGAAGTTGATATCTCAGACATCGATCGCTATGCTCCTGAGTATCTATTGGGAAAGCATGGGACCTTGAAGAGTCCACTTTCCATGTCTAATGACGGTTCTCAGTTAGCGGAAACTGAGATAAGTGACTTCGCAGAGAATATTGCTTGTGAGGAATTACTTCAGGGCTCGGAGGTTCTGGATATTGCTGGAACTAGCAAAATGGAAGTGGAAAATGCAAAATTGCGGGCTGAACTTGCTTCTAAAATAGCCTTTATGTGTTCTACCTGTCCTGAATTTGATTATGAATCACTTGATGATAGTAAAATTGATAGTTTACTAAAAGAAGCAAGAGAGAAAACTTCTGAGGCTCTACATCAGAAAGAAGAGTATGAAAAATACCTTCAATCTATGCTTAAGGCGAAGCAAATTCAATGTGAATCTTATGAAAAACGGATTCAGGAGTTGGAACAGAGGTTGTCTGATCATTACTCGCAAGGGCACACACATTCTGCTGATGAGGGTGTATCTAACTTAACTGCTTCAGCTGTGAAGAACGATGACAACAAATCAGATGTGTCAGGTGTTGGAGAACCTCACATGACACATATGCCTGCTGAAGTCATGGATGAGGTTTCTAGTTCATCAAATATCCAACCTGATAATATGGCTGATTCCTCTGGTATGTTAAACCCTCATTTGGATTCATCTATGCTAGATCCACATCGTGATGAAGAGCATGAAAACCTTCCCGAGAAAGACAAGAAAGATATGGCACTTGCAACAAGTTCCATGGCTGAGAGTATATCCCAGCCTCAGACCGACATGCCTTCTGAAGTAACTGCTGAACAAGCTTCGGAGGCTAAAGCTAGAGAGGATCTTCTCCTGGAGTTGCAAGGTGTTGTGGCTGATAAATCAAAGTTACTGGATGAAAGCGAAAGCAAGGTGAAATCCTTGACAGAGGAGGTGTCTAAGCTGGTGAGGGAGTTGGAGATCAGAGGGAAGCTTCTTGATGAATCTCAGGTATCCTTTAGTTTCCTGAAAATTTAAATTTCTGGTAACTGCTTGGTATTATCATGATCTACATAGAATTGCAATATTCCTGAAAGTATAATCTTCATGTTGCTCATACAAAGTTATAGCCTCTGTAGCTTGTGTTCCGAGGCGAGTCTAGGATTTTTAAAGCATGGACCAAGTGCACCATTTAACCTTCTTGTAGCATGGGTTCCAGCAGATAATATTATAGTAATTTTAGAAAATATATACATAAAATAACTAGTTTTACGAAGAGACCATGGGTTCACGTGCCCCACGTTTTCTACCTAAATTCACCCCTGCTTGGACCATATAATTTGTATTCTTTTGGGTCACAACTTTCTCTAGAGAAGTTGGTGGGAGGATCAAAGTAACTAGTGGTGTCTTCCTGTGCAAGAAATAGATGTCCTGCTACCTCGCACCAATATAGGTATCGGGAACTCTGTGCACCAAAGCTTGAACTGATAGGAAGAAATCACGTAGTGTTGCCTTCGTTGGAATTTAAACCTGAGACCTCATGGTTATGGATATATTTCCTGATGTGTTTCCAAAATTATTGCTAAGGAAATAGGTTATATAGCTAAACTGGTGCTCCTGAAAAATATTTGCACAGATGCTAAATGGATGTCCTTGGGATTTGTGGGTTTGTCTCAATATGTTGTAGGTCAACCCATAATCTTTATTTGTTAGTTCTTATTGAAGTAAGTTAACTGTAGTGTCTCTCCATGGATGGTTCAATTAGTCAAATAACATTCTATGTTAAACTCTCTCCATGAAGGTGTGAAGAATTGAACATAGTTGGAGAGCGAGTTTCTGGTACTACTGTGTTCGTTTTTTATAGTGTTTGAACGCTGCCTTTTTATTTGCCTATGATAGCCATGGAGTTAAAAAGGTAAGGACTATGCTAACAAACATATGCTCATAGAATCTTTTTCTTAGTCTTGGTGGCAATGCACATGGAATATCTTCGAAAAGGACTTCTCTTGAATAGTAATTCTAATGCGGTAGCAGCAGACGTCTAGTATAAGATATTTTTATGTGAGTTGTAGAATTTCGTAAGTTGGTTAATCTAGAATCGGCGGGCGACTATGGCCCAATTTGCTAGTCCTATGTGTCAAGTGAATATATGCAGCTTTTGGGAGTACAACAAAAGTTTGGTCAAAACTCAAGATTTAAGTGCGGTCATGAGGATTTGGATTGAAATTGATAGGCATTCTGCTGCTAAGAAAATTAACAGGTCTCTTAAATCCCAAAATGTACATCATCAGGCCATGTGTGACACATCTGCTTTGTTCAAGCTTCAAGCCCTATTATGATGGACTAAAAGTATTTTACTACAAAATTGTACATACTATGAGGAGTGTCAAGTATCTTATGTGTCATGCCCCAGGGCTTTTGTCTAGTGGTAAGAACAACATGTGACATTTGGGTTAGGCACGCAACACTGATTTGGACACTGCAGTAGACAAAAGCCTGGTATTTAATTGAAGAAGGGTGGAGGGGAGAACTCATTGTCCACTGAGTTTCGAACCTTGCGCCATTAGCCTGCGGGAGTTTCTCGATTTTATTTAAAAAAAGAAGTTTTCCCTACCTTTTCGTAAACTAAAGAAGTATATTATGTGCTATATGAATGGTAAGACCGAAGATGTTTGTTTGCTTCGGGGCTAGTTACTTGGATTTTTTTTAATTTTTTTTTTGAGAATGTAACATATAGTTAATTGGGAATTAGAATACAAAGATTATTATATTGTGAAAAATATCGATTGGTTGTGAGATAAATAGTAATAAATGGATTGTGCTGCATGTGTTAGTTACGTAGAGTTTTTTACTGGAAACTAAACTTTGTATTAGTTCCTTACGAACAAAAATTTGTATAAACAATGCAGTGTTTTATACAAGAGTTTTGTGCTGGAATTATTTTTTCTCGTACAGAAAACAAAGCAAGTATTACGTGGATTATTGGTGAATTTCCTAGTCATATGTATAGATCAAATTAACGTCTACAACGAAACAATAACGGATTGTAAAGCTACAAAATCCTGATGATTCCTAATTATCAAAAATAGAATTCCTGATCATTCCCAATGAGCTGTAATCAAATGGCCTCATAAAGTTTCAAAACATCCTTGTAAGTTACCTCCAAAAAAAGCCTTGTTAGTGATACATATCCTTAAATTTATGTTGTATTCTTTCGGAGAGCACATGTAACATCTTTCTCTTTTTTTTTTTTTTTTTAAAAAAGCCATCATCATTAGGTTGTGAGCCTAAGATATGGGGGGTTTGGCTTGGCCCCTACCATGTAATATATATAAGCAAGCAAAAAACTTACAATGACAAGAGGGGGACATGGAACCTTGCCTCAAGTCTACAAAAAATAGATTGACAGAGCAATCTATTTAAGGAAAGAGGTAGCCTATAAAGAGTTCCTTCCTGAAGCTAAAGAACAAGAAATTAGCGGGGAAAAAATTACTTTTCTCATATCTCCTTCTGAACGTAGGTAGTTGCCACTTATCAAGTTGAAGCAGGCCCTTTACTTCTCTGGGGAGCTCCTGATGAGAAAAGAATTGCTCATTGAGAACATGGGCGATATCTTCCGTCTTTGTTTACTCATTGACCTGTGATTTGGCATTTCCAAAGATAGGTCTCCTTAGTCTTGATATAGTTCTTTGTGTGTAATGCTATCTCTTCCTCCTCCATTAAGTTTTCCATTGCATTTTTTTTTTTTTTTTTGAGAAGGTAACAGTTGTATGTATAGAGTAAACCAGCACATAGGTTGTGCTGAAAACCATATTTACAGTTTTCCGTTGCATTTTACCATAGGTGTATTGAGTAAAAATGCAAAGGAGTTGTAAGTGGGTCACCTGGTAGTACACGACGTTAAAAGTTTACGCCACATGATTCTGTTTGTAGAATAAAGTAGAAAATCTTATGGTTGTTGTTATGGAATTTTGTAAACCACTGAAAGAGGATTAATGGACAGAAAATGAGTTTTAAACCAAAGAAATTATAATTATCTTGGGGATGAGTGAATTAGCTCTATCCTGCCGTACTGTGGAGTTGGAGGACTTAAAAGTGGAGTTGGAGGACTTAAATGGTGGAATTGATGGATTTCTCATGCATGGTGAAGGCTCATACAAGTAGAGTAATTTATTAGGAATTAGGCCTGTCTGGTATGATCAGAAAAGATTGAAATCATCACAAACCTCCCTTTTTTTGTTTTTCACTGCAATTTATGGATATTATTATATGATGATTTTTTGAACATTCCATATATAGAAAATAAATAGAAAGAGATACTAGAAATGGCATCTGTTATGTCAATGACACCAAAGGGGTATTAAATGAATGGAATTAGGGTATGGATGGAATATAATGAAATAGAGCCACTTTGAGGTCCCTTTTGAAATGAGGCATGTGGGAGAACCACTATGCAGAAGTTCCGGGAGTTACGAAGGAAGCTTCGAGCTCATATTGGTCATGGGTTGGGAATAGAAATTGAACTCTATGAGATCGGGTATCCTGTTGTTTGTTCCTGTGTCACGGCAATTGTTATTTCATGATATGCTAATTTATTGTTGACTTTTTCTTTATTCTTTTTCATAATTGATTTGCAGATGAATTGTGCTTATTTAGAGAATTGCCTTCATGAAGCAAGAGAGGAAGCTCAAACCCATCTATGTGCAGCTGATAGAAGGGCCTCAGAGTATAGCTCATTGCGTGCTTCTGCAGTCAAAATGCGCAGCCTCTTTGAAAGATTGAGAGCATGTGTTTTGTCCGGTGGTGTGGCTAGTTTGGCTGAGTCCTTGCGTGCATTATCTCAATCGTTAGCCAAGTAAGCTCTTGCCATCATTTTCTCCCTACTTGACGCTTCATTTTGCGATGACTTATTTGTAAATACATTCTAATTGTGGATGTTCATAAATGTTTAAGATGAAAGACCTGTTCGAAAGCAACAATAGGTGCGAACATGGTTAGCTCAAGTGAAAAGTTCACACTTCACAGAATAACACCATTTTAACTAATAATCAGTTGTGCTCATCTGAATAATTGATTTAACTCTCCTTCACAAAAATAAAATGCTCAATCCATGAACGTGTTTAATTTAATCCCAGTCCTCAAATTTAACCAAGTGATCCGAAGGGATGTGCTTGTATGGGGGGAATCGGAGTCCTCAAATTTAACCAAGTGATAAGAAGGGATGTGCTTGTATGGGGGGAATCGGGCAAGTGCCAGATCTTTATGGATCCTGAGATCTTGAGGTTCTTGATGACACTAAAGGAGTTGAACCTTCACCAGGATGGCACACTTCTATTCCGGGGGACGAGTATGACATCATAAACTCGTTGCTGCTTTAGCAATTGGAGTTATCATCTCAATGGGCTATTATTCTTCTTGCTTGCGTCTCTAAAATAAAAGAGAATAAATGGAGCTAGAATGTGAATAAATATAACAATTATCTTGTGCCCCCTAAAGAAAAGAGAACTAAATGTAACTAGGAGCAATTTGCTGATGTTATGACATGTTGGTTTCTTGAAGTTCATTTATCTCTTGGATTAAGAAAAGATTTAGTATTAGGACATTGATTATCATTCATTGGTAAGTCAACAGTTAGTCTGTTGGTTTGCTGGTGGAGTGGAATAAAAATCAATGGTTAGGATTGTAAATTATGCGTTCTTTTGGCTAACACTGGCTGATGAAGTTACAATTGATTTGTTTTTAGTTCAATCAATGAAAACGATGTGGATGGCTCAGCTGAATTCCTCGAATGCATCCGAGTACTTGCTGATAAAGTTGGTACATTATCAAAGCATCGAGCAGAGCTGGCTGATAAATGTTCCAAGATTGATGCTGCAAATAAGCAGGTATCAAAGGAGTTGGAAGAAAAGAAAGAATTGGTTAATACCCTCTACAAAAAGCATCAACACGAGAAGCAGGTAAATGATATTAGCTTCTTGTATTCTGCTTAATATATACCATTGCTGAAGTGCGATTTGTTTTCACTTTACTTGTGGTTTGTCTATGTTTGAGCTTCTCAGTTTCATCAACACCGCAAATACTGTTAAGTTGAAGTACCGGCTTTGGAAATGCTGTAGAGGCTGTAATTTGTATCTCTTTTTATTTTGACAATTATAAATATCTTTCTTCTTCAAATTCACCATCGTTCTGTCTTTGATTGATTATTGTTTAGGTAAGTGTTCCCTCTTTGATTTATCTTAGTCTATAGAGAAGGAAAAAGTTAGAAGCATCGATTGTCAGGTCAATGTTTTGGGCATGTCCTTAAGGGGTCGTTTGGTTGCTCGTTAGGAAGGTAGTTATTCATGTATTAAAACTAGCATAGCTGATATCATGTTTGGTAGTTTTTGTTATCATTCTACAATCCCACATAAATAAAATATGAGCTATGAGTCAATTTATGTATCACTTTATGCACGACAGAAGATGGAAAAACTAAACCCGGCATAACTCTAACCAGCAGTCAAACAACCCCTTAAGTGAAAGAAATAGTTGATCTATTGAAATTTCTCATTTATGCTAGTCACTTTTTCCTAATTGTTCATCAGGCAAACAAAGAGAAGATATCATTTGGGCGTTTAGAAGTCCATGAGATTGCAGCATTTGTCCTCAACGCTACTGGAAATTACGAGGCTATCAATCGAAACTGTCCTCGTTACTACCTCTCTGCAGAATCCGTTGCTCTGTTTACTGACCATCTTCCAAATCGTCCAAGCTATATCGTAGGGCTGGTTGTGCATATTGAACGACAGACTGTGAGGGCCTCACCCTCAACATCATCAGTTCGAGCTGACCATGATAGAGATCGTTTAGATATAATGCTGACTTCTGACACAGGAACCAGTCGTTTGTCCTTGAATTCAGGATCAACTACGAACAACCCTTATGGTCTACCTGTTGGCTGTGAATACTTTGTCGTGACAGTAGCCATGTTACCTGATACCACTATTCATTCACCACCACCTTCCTGATCTGATGAATGGAAAATGAAAGAAATGAGGGAAGAAATCAAAATTGTACAGAATGATTTATATAGTTAACTAGTAGTACTCTTCTTTAGAGGGATTCTTTGCTTGATTTCCTATTGTACAGCTGATGATGAAAATCAATCAGAGCTCTTCCTGTGTATAATTTGCTTTTTTCTTATAAACATGTGAATATTCATCCTACTTTTATTATTGCCTTTAATCAAACGTTTGATGATACCTCATAGTTTTTCTCTTCTCTATGCATCCGGTGTTCGAAACTCATTTGTCTGCCTAGTCCTGATATGTTAAATGTAGGCAGGTTATATATACAAGGTTAAATTTGTTTTTATGTATATATAGGTGCCGTTTGGCCATAAAAATTATTCAGTTTTTTTCGGAAATTTTTTTCACTTTTTTCCGGAATCAGTGTTTGGTCATGAAAATTCCAAATACAACTTGAAAGTTGTATTCTGGAATGCCAAAAACTCAAAAAATTTGTTTTTCAAAATTTTATCACTTTTTTCACTTTCTTACAATTACATTTCATCAAAAATTACAATTTCAAAAATTATGGTCAAACACAACTCCAACTCGAACTCTAAAATTTCAAAAAAAAGTAATTTTTTTTTTTTGGTATCTATGGACAAACGGGGCCATAGTGTGTGTTGATTTCTCTTGGCTTCTTCATGTGTTATATTTTTAATATTTTGAAGCTCCTTCGTAAAAAAATTGGCTGCGTCATTGCGTGTAGGGCTCACTAGAGAGGAAAGTGCTCTCTCCATGCATGCTATATTCCTAGGTGGTTGGTGTCTTGATCTTTTATGGCAGCTGGACTTTGTTGTGAAAGCCCTGTTGAGTACATAGTGCCTGTCTAGATATCCTTTCTTTTATTTTTTTGGTTGACTTATTAATTATTTAGTATGCGTTTGGCCATGAAAACTAAATATTTTTCACCTTTTTTGGAATTCTGAAGTTAGAGTTGAAGATGGAGTAGTGTTTGGTTATAGTTTTGCAAAGAATATTTGATTGTTTGAATGTACTGAAAGTGAAAACATGATTTTAGGTGTTTTTTAAATTTCAAATACAACTTGAAGTTTTATTTGAAATTTTCATGGCCAAATGTTGATTTTCAGTTCTCATGGCCAAACGGGTCCTTAGTGTGGACGGAGCCCAATGTCTGGCTTGAAACTTGAAAAGAAGCATAGCTTTTAGTGTGTGTTTGGTATGGAGAAAAATGTTTTTCAAAATTTTCATGTTTTGTTGGTCAAATTTTTAAAAAAAACATTTTCTTTAAGAAAATAGGTTTCTTAATTGAGGAAAATGACTTTTGTTGTGCATGTAAAAAAAAAAAAAAAAAAAACAAGTTCCATAAGGTGCATTTGACATTGATTGTTTCCTCTCCAGAGCATACCACCCCTGCCCTATTACGCTCACTCCTACCTCCGTCCCCATAGTGTTTGCCTACGTTAGTTATATGTAAATGCTAATGAACTAATATTTTTCGTTACTTATCAAATATAAATAAATAAGAAATCACTTATTTTTCATAAGAATATTTTTTCTTTCATATCAAACGCACCCCTAGAGGCTAGAAAGAAGGTAAAAGCTTTTAAAATGAAAGATTTAAACCAAGGATAAAAGAAAAATGAAGTGAAAGAGGGAGAATAAGTTTGTCTTTGTTTCATTTAGGGATGCAAAAGCTTGAGCACTTTCATATGCAATTTGTCCTGAAATTTGGTGAAAAACCAAATGAATGATATATGGACAGAGAATGGGTGCAAAGAGAGACTTCAAGTATGAGCCTTTTATTTTGCACAACCCCCACTTTAGTTTGGGACAAAATAAGCACTTTTGGCGTACCAAAAGCTTGGCCAAACTAGTTGGTGAGCAACATATGTCAATGTTGCAAGGCCTAAAGTAATCTGCACTATGTGGCTGGCAATGCATGGTAGACTTGCTTACTTTGGACAGACTGGATAGCTGGGAAATGACTCTGGATGCTAAATGTGTTTTGTCTCAAAGCCATGATGAGATAAGGAATCACCTGTCTGGCAAGTGGCAGATCTAGGATTTTCATTCGGGGGGTCGGAAAAAAAGAAGAAGCTAAATATAATTTATTCAGGGTGTTCAAAAGTTAATATATGCACATAAACACAGCAAATTTACCCTATATATACACTGTAATTTTTTGCCGAGGGTGTTCATTCAGAAGTTAATATATGCACATAAACACAGAAAATTTACCCTATATATACACTGTAATTTTTTGTCGTGAGTGTTCGGGTGAACATCCTCAGCCCTCTTTAAATCCGCCCCTCAGTCTGGCAAAGCATTCTCAAGTGGATGAAAGAAAAAGAAGATCAAAGGGCAACCAGTTGGGATCAACTCACAGGAATGATCATAAGGAAATTCAAGAGAGCTCAAATCTTCAAATTGGTGGTAATTGAGTTTACTTATGCCATATGGATTGAGAGGAACACGAGGTTATGAGCAACCGAGTAAAGATCAGAAGTAGATAGTGAAAGAAATTGCCTGCATTTCCAGTGTAGGAGCATCCTCTAGAATACAAGCTATAGTTCATTAATTTTCTTCTGTAATTCTAGAGTTTAGCACATGATTGTAAGAGGCTGTTACTTTTCAGATAGCTAGATGAGTTCTAAGTTACTCGGACTCTTCAAAAGTATTGCCGCACCCGTGTCGGATTCTTTAAAAATATACTACTTTCGAAGGATCGGACATGCATCCGACGAAATTTTAGGAGAGTCCTAGTAACTTAACTTGAGTTAAGCTAAGCTATGGTTCTTATTGTACAGATACTTTGGTGAGTAAGGAAATCGGTTAGTTACCACAAAAAAAATATATATATATATAATAATTGGCCAAACAGGCTCTTAGTCCCTATCCATGCTATTCAATAATATTGGAAACTTAGCTTAAACTATTAGTAATTAGACCGGTAGTAGCTAAATGACAACATCAATACAACATAATGTCACATCAATAGTTAGTAGTAACGTGGGGAATCATAAAAGAGTGAAATGGCTAACTATCACATACAGTAGTTTTTAAACATGATTTCCAAACGATACACAAAGATAAAAATTATTCATTCGCAATTAAATTCCTATCTAACACCTGTAATATTCCAATTATGCCAAAAGTGCTCTTTCTTACTTTCCTCTTCCTCATTATTCACGAGTCCACCCTATCTAAAAAAAAAAACATATCTTGTTATTAAGTTTAATTCATAGAAGAGAATCCATATAAAAAATTGTAGTTATTATTAAAAAAATATCACTAAGCATACATAGTAGGTTTATTTGCAACTTGATTGATACAAAAATAATGTAATCCTAATAATTATGACGAAAAAATAACCAAAATCTGTTTAATAAACCTTATGATAAAAATAACTAAGAGAGATTACAAGTCTTTATCAGTTTAAGATTGCAAAATCAGAACTTTCTATAATTATAAATTGTCAGAGATTCTAGCTCCCTTTTTTCTTTTCTTTTTTTTTAAAAGTAATTCTTAATTTTTTTTATTTCCCTCTAGAGAATAAAACGGTCAAGAAACCACAATTCAAATTATAATATCATAGGTTCTGTGTGACCTACTCCTCTTTGCTACTTATAGTTGGATTTTTTTTCATTTCGTTTCAACAATGAAAAAAGAAAGAAAGAGAAATTCCACCTTTTTCCTACTAGACTAGATATAATTAATACCTAAAAGAGATTTATGCCAACTACTCCCTCCATCTCAAATTATCAGTATTTTTTTTAACACGCTTCTTAAGAAATAAAAATTATGATGGATATTTGATTATTTTACCCTTATTTATGTCTACGTTATATCACTCTCCATTAATTATTTACTCTACTTATGTGTCAAAATTAAAAAAAAATATTATTTACTTGTTAAACTTCTAAAACGATAAATAATTTGAGATAATTATTTCTATTAACTACGACAGATAATTTGAAATTTTGTTTTCGTATTTATTTTACTTTTAGTTTCTCTAGGTCGGTTAGGTTAACTTAAAATATTTTCACATAATTAAATGTCCCCTAAAAATAAACAAAATGGACCCCACAACCAAAACCTTTAAAAGCCAATTTTACCATTCTTTTTTCTCCAAAAATAAACCTTTTTTTTCTTTGAAATTGGAACTCTCTTTTTTTTTTTTTTTGGTTCTTGTTAATCCACCGCCCTTCAAGATTTCAATATTTAATGCTTAATTAGTGTCTCCTAATTACTTTTTTCACTCCCTTTAATAATCTGCAAAAAGGTACCTTCTTTTTCCTATTTTTTTTTAAATTTTTTTTATATTAATCAAGAACTGATTATATTGTTGATTTTGGTATTATTCTATCTTTTTTTGGAAAAATTTTAAGTATTATATTCTGTATTTGGTTTTTGATGTTTATTTTGGTATTTTTAGACACCCAATATGGCTTGTTTAAATTTTCTAGATTAATCAAGAACTGATTATGCTGTTGATTTTGGTATTATTCTATTATTTGCTAAGTATTATATTATGGGTATTTGAGTTTTTGATGTTTATTGGATTTTTAGACACTCATGTTTTTTTTTTTTTTTTTCAAAAAGGTACCTTCTTTTTTCTATTTTGTAATTTTTAGATTAATCAAGAACTAATTATGCTGTTGATTTTGGTATTATTCTATTATTTGCTAAGTATTATATTATGGGTATTTGATTTTTTGATGTTTATTGGATTTTTAGACACTCATGTTTTTTTTTTTTTTCAAAAAGGTACCTTCTTTTTTCTATTTTTGTAATTTTTAGATTAATCAAGAACTGATTATTATGCTGTTTATTTTGGTATTATTCTATTATTTGCTAAGTATTATATTATGGGTATTTGATTTTTTGATGTTTATTGGATTTTTAGACACTCATGTTTTTTTTTTTTCAAAAAGGTACCTTCTTTTTTCTATTTTTGTAATTTTTAGATTAATCAAGAACTGATTATTATGCTGTTTATTTTGGTATTATTCTATTATTTGCTAAGTATTATATTATGGGTATTTGAGTTTTTGATGTTTATTGGATTTTTAGACACTCATGTTTTTTTTTTTTTTTTTTCAAAAAGGTACCTTCTTTTTTATATTTTTGTAATTTTTAGATTAATCAAGAACTGATTATGCTGTTGATTTTGGTATTATTCTATTATTTGCTAAGTATTATATTATGGGTATTTGAGTTTTTGATGTTTATTGGATTTTTAGACACTCATGTTTTTTTTGTTTTTTTTCAAAAAGGTACCTTCTTTTTTCTATTTTTGTAATTTTTAGATTAATCAAGAACTGATTATTATGCTGTTTATTTTGGTATTATTGTGTTAAGTATTGTGGTCTGGGTATTTTAGTTTTTGATGTTTATTGGTATTTTTAGACACCCATATGGCTTTTTTCTTAAAAAGTTTCTATTTTTGAAATTTTTAGATAGATCAAGAACTGATTATGCTGTCGATTTTGGTATTATTCTGCTTCTTTTTTTTTTTTTTTTTTTTTTTTTTTTGGGAGTTTTTCATATATGGTCTGAATTTTCGATGTTTCGTGGTAATTTTTGGATACCCATATGGCTTTCTTGAAGTTTTCTATGTTCATTTTTTCAAAAAAGTTGAGTTCTTGTGTTTTTAAGGGTGTGTTAGGTTACTGTAGCTTTTATTTGTAGTTGTTATGAATTGTATGTGAATTTGAATCATATATTATACGTTAAGACGCGGAGAATGTTTTTTGTCTGTGAACCTGTTGGTTATTTGTGGCAGTATTAAGTGTAATAATCTGAGAATAGGATTAACTGGTGGATATAGTTAATAGAGACAGCCATATAAGTCCTGTTTGATTCTCATAGGTTTTGATAGTGATCCTTTTTAGATGTAATAAACTAGATGATTTATTGGTTGATATAGTTAATAGAGACCTGTTCTATATAAATTTGCAATGTTTTTATGCCAACCTTTTGTTTCTTTGTAGCAACAACAACAACAACATACCCAATGAAATCCCACAGTGTGTAGCAGTTTTGGTTTTAATAATTGGTAACAGTATTACTTGGTGGGTAAATCTAATAAAGGGAAAAACTTAGTGCCTATTATGAACAATTTTTGAGCAATTGATTCATTTATAATCTATGTTTGGACTGTTAGCAATGAATAATATGCATGTGCTGCAGATGCTATTAGGGTCGTTTGGTTGCTGGTTAGAGTTATGCAGGGATTAGTTATCCATGTATTAGTTATTCCACCTTCTACCCTGCATAAAATAATACATAGATTCCTTCATAACTTATACATGTATTAGTTGTGCGGGATTGTAAACTGGTAACCAAACACCGTACTTGTTGTGCTGAATTTTATACATAGCAACTAAAATGCTACCAAACATGGTACTAGTTTAATACATGAATAATTCATTTCCTGACCAGCAACCAAACGACCCCTATGGTTTTACATTTCAGCAATATGTGACCTGTTGTTGTGGTTTATTGCAGCAGCAAGAAACAAGTCTGTTGTGGATCCATTAAAACTTGGAGGGCTGTTGTTGCTGAGGTGATTGGGGCTTACATTAGCTTTTTCATTGAACAAAGCATTTCAAGTTCATCCAACCATCGAACATGGTTGGCAGCCCTTTAAGTCGGAAATGTAAAACGAAAAGCTCCATATGTAGTGAAGTTAAAGAAAACCAGTTAGAAGGAGCACTTCCTACTTCGGTGTTATCTGTTGGGAGATCTAGCAAGAAGGACGCCCAAATTCTAAAGAAGAATTCATCACATGCTTTAAGCACAAAAGCTTTGTGTGGAACAGAAACCGAAAGCACACGTGAGTTGAGTAGCGCTGAGACAAAGAATAGAAGTTCATTTTCCTCTCCTACAATTAGTTCTTCCAAAAAAACTTATACAGAAAAGCAAAAAGGTAAGAGTAAATTTTCTTTCCTCTCATGCAATATACTTTGATAAAGCTTACCTCAAAAAAAATATACTTTGATAAAGCATGTGTAGTTGACTATAGCTTAGCTCTTGTCAAGCATGACTTTTTGTTTTATCAAATTACTTGTTTGTTCATTTCGGCATGAAGGCGTTAGCCTTTAACTACAGATGACATCTTCTCTTTTTTGCTAAAACTCTTTGTGCAGTTACATGAATATATTATCCGTTGAAATCAGCTGAAATTTATAATCATACCATCATTTAGGTGCTAGTGGAGAAACAGAGATATTCCTATAATTCAGTCTTGATTTATGTAAAAGGGGGCAAGATTTAGGTAAAAGGGGAGAAATTGTTATTAGTGAGGGCACTACTATGACTTCTTAGTTTGTTTGACTTCCATATCTTTGGTTGTGAGACCTTATACTATCCGTTTGCTTTCCTTGATCAACAGAGATTCAGTCTTGATTTATGTTTCGTTTTCATCCTCCGAAATGTTCATGTCTGGTGCTAGGCAACATACTCAGAGAAAGTAGAGTTCATATTAAGGGGATACATGAATGATATGGTACTTGAGGGTGTCTCTAAGCATTGATTTGCATTTTTTTTTTTTCATTATATAAATAATCTATATATCCGTCTAACAATTTCACTTGGTGGGTTTACATATACTCATAATTGTTATGATTAAATTGAGAAGGATCTTTTCGTTGAATTTTTTTTTCAAGTATAGAGCAAAACTGGGGATGAAATTATTTGGAGTATTTTGTTCCAACTATTGCTTCAGGAGATTTCTAACATTAATTACTAACTACTGGTGATACAGTCCAAGTCCAGCAAATCAAGCCAAGGTTAAAAAAAGATTTGGAATCAGAAACAGCTAAGACAAGCCAAGTGAAAGATATTCCTGCTCCTAGAAGACCACCCTTGCCTGTACCTGCTCCTAGAAGACCACCCTTGCCTGTACCTAAGAAAATCAAGAAGATTTCAGCTCCGCCTCAGGTCCTAAAGGAAATAACGCCCATCAAGACTTCTATCCATCAATCACCAGAAACAGCTAGACATACAAAGACACAGAGCAAAGCTCCCGTCCTTCAATCCAAATCTCAAAAGGCTCCAACTTCACAGCTTCCACAGAAAAGGATCCTCAACCAGAGTTCTGTAAGGCAATCTGAGCCATCTAAAGAATATGTTAGAAGGTCTGGGACCCAGAAAACATCGGTTCCTCCCCAGGCTTTGGCGGGAAAGACAAGGATTACGGCCTCCATCGGGAAGTCTAAATCATCCACAAGTACCAAGGAGCCTTCAAGAATTAGAGAGACATACTTAGGACATGAAGAGCCCAAGCCCGTTCATCATATTGTGTGGGAAGGTATGTCCAAGATTTTCTCTCGTCATCTGTACTTGTAAATGTTCAAGTCAGTGTTTGTAAAGAGGTTTTTAGAGACCACCATCTAGGATAGGAAAAAGCTTAATTTTATTCTTAAGCAAACTAGAGGCGGAGCCAAGATTTTTAATTGAGGGGTTCTTGACTATAGTCGTTTTTGCTTACTGGGTTCTGAATAGATTACTTATACATATTAAATGATTTTTTTTAAATTAATGTAGAGCTTGAGCCAAAGTTATTGTGTTCTGCCGAACCCGTAAATACTACATTGGCTTCGCCCCTGAAGCAAACAGGATTAGCAGGCTTTTTACAGAATTCTAAGCAATCCTAAAGCTATTAATTGTTAGACATCCTATACACAGTCATACTATAGATTATGTGGCAAAGTTGATTTGCTTGGTTTTTCTGGGATGTGCACAACGAACAATATGATTTCAATTACATGAATCCTTGTGCTGCACCATGTTAATTTGCTGTTTTAGTGCAAATTCTGTTTTCTGCTTTAGTGCAACTTCTGACCAATAATTTGTAAATTGCAGGTCCAGAAGAAACATTTCATTCCTCTGGAATCATTTGCCCGCTATGCGAAAATGATGTCTCTGACATGCCTGATGAATATGAAGATGAATATTATGACGATATTGAGCCTTCAGTTTTCCCGAGTGTTGCTATTTTGCCATGTGGACATTCTTTCCACGCCGAATGCTTGGAACGCATTACCCCTGAAGAAAACTCTAGTGATCCTCCATGCTTTTTTTGTCTCAGTTGATGCCTTGAGCCTCAATCAATTTGTTGAGGGTATTCTTGAAGCAGCTTGAAGTAATTTTGCCAAGTGTACAGATTCCTTATAGTTCAAAATCAGCTGCTCATTTTGTTCTCATTTTTTGTCAATATATAAATAGAAACATTCTACAGGCTAAATTTTCAACATTATTTGTGAGATTTTATATGCTTATTGAAAAGTTTTCAGTGCTTCAGTTTTGGCATGAGCTCTTACTTTCTTCATTTCCTATTAACCATGGTTTTTGTTTTGTACTTCTAGAGTTTTTATGACACCAAAAATCTGGTGTAATGTGTGGCTATTGACAGTATAGTTGTATATAGTGATGAGGTTATTTGTTGAAAGTCATGTAAGTAGTGTACAAGCCTTGCAAAATAGAGTTCTTTTAAGGATTAAGAGTAGATCAGTGGGAGAATCTTGAGTTTGGTTAGGTCATTTTGATGACTTCCCTGTTTGTTTAGGTCATTTTGATGACTTCCCTGCTAAAAGTGTCGCTCTTTAGGAGAGTATAATGGCAACACTCCAAGCAGGTAGAATTTTTCTTCTAACAATTCTTTATTTGGATTTTACTCCTAAAACAATCCCTTAATTGATATGTCACAGATTCCGATATGGAGCATAGATATATACGTGAAAATCTACTAACATTTCAAGTTTGAACCCATAATTTTAGAAGCACAATGAGTTCAATGCTAAGAATTTTAAAGGTTGAATATATCAAATTTAAATCTTGGATTGATTTTGTGGATGGAGAAAGTCATTGATATTTGATATTAAGGTATCAAGGTGGTCGAAGGAGGAGGAAGATGTACAAAGAGGTCCTTTGATGTAGAGCAATATGGATTATTTCCATATTTTGGCATTACGGAAACACGAATTCATGATTATCGAAGTTTTTCCTATGCATAGATTTTTTGAACTTCAGTCGGCGGCTCTGGTTGGCCTAAAATTTGGTGGGTCAATCAGAAATGGTCCGATGACCAATACCCATCGCTTTGCTACAACTAACTTCATTTTTTGCTTTCTGAGGTCATGAAGCACGAATTCACGATTATCAGAGTTTTTTGTGTATTAGTACATAGATTTTTCGAAATTTGGTCGAGAGAATTCGATTGGCCTGAAATTTGATCTGTCCATCAAAACACCCTAGTGACCTATACTCATCGCTTAGCCACGACTAACGCCTTTTCTTTTGACATTTCGGGTCATGAAACATGAAATCATGATTATCAAAGTTTCTCATGTGTACTACATAGATTTTCCGGTATTTGGTCGACGAACTCCGATTGGTCTGAACTATAGTAGGTCCATCAAAAAACAGCCCGGTGACCCGAGAATTTAAATGTGCACGTATTCATCTACATGGGAACTTTCAAAATTCACTTGTTTTATTACTCGTACTGATTGGAATAAACATGATATTAAAGGAGGGTATACTAGAATCGACATTAGGTTATATAGCACTGCATAAAAATAGCCAACATGAATCAAACAATGCAGCACTTGATGTTCAACTACTTTTAATCAACTCTTCTCAAATGAGTTGCTAATATAATCAATCTCAAAGTAAAGAAATCAAATTCTCCAACGATTCTATGATAAAAGGGTAGAAGGTTATATTTTCACGTATTCAACTAACTAAAACTTTTCAGAACAATCATCCCAATGGGAACTTATCCCTAAACTGGGACAATGACAATAATTTATATTAATTGACCTAACCCATGTACAACAATATAATGTTATGCTCTTCAGCCAAAGGTGAAAAACATAAATCTTACAACTATAACACAGTTATGAAGACAAATTTTCACCAATCATCAAAAGAATCTTGATATCCCAATTTTTCTCCATGTATAATGTCCTCCGAATCCCAAGGAATGCGCTTCCAAATGACTTCCTGGGAGCACTTTAGTACATTTTTCAACAAAAGAATCGCTATCTGGCCTGGTTTTCGTCATCTTCAGCAATGTCGAATAGGAACTTTGGAAGGGATGCAATACGAGGAAGATGAAGGAGCAAGTCGCCAAAGGAGTCTCTCCTTGGAATACTTTGTGCCGGCTTACCACCATCAAAATCCTTGGTGTTCTCTTCGTCATTTCCCTTGCTGCTCTCGCATGCAGAAGAGCTACAAGCATCGTTAGATTGAACAGGTTTTTGCAGATGATTTTCTCCATTAGGATCCTGCAAGAGGCAGCACAGAGAGTTGACTTTCTTCATGAGAGATTTCTCGTCTGAAGCAGTTGTATATTGAGTGTCGCTCAGCCACATCTGTGCAATGTCCTCCAACATGCCCTTGCATTCTAAGGCATCATCAGACTGCAAACTTCCAGAATTAATCTGTTCTGAGATGCAGCTTTCAATGTGGCTAACAAGGTCTGTCATAGACATGGATGGACGAAGTCCTGGCACCTTCAACTGCTCCAAGTTCCGCATCCCGTGGGAATCATATCCTACGCTGTTTGCATTCTCCCCAACAGCACGTGTATCCATCACTGAAGATCAGAAGAATAATCATCAAGGACATATGGCATAACAGCTTCCATCGCACAGAAAATCTACTAATGTACGTTAAGTGTAAAAATAACCCAGTATCAAAATACTTAGTACCCTAACTTCAACAACTTCCAACAGATATAGAAAGGTTATGTTGCTTGGACTATTCAAAAATGTCGACGGGTGCGTATGAGATTCTCCAAAAGTAGCGCATTTTTGGAGAACCCAACACGGGTGCCGCAACGTTTTTGGGGAGTCCGAGCAACAGCATAATATGGAATGCTAGCTAATCTAATTTCATTTGTTATCTAAACCTTTGTTTTTTAATCAGGTAAAAGTGTTATCTAAGCCTCTGTTTAGCAAACGTGCAACTTTGGATCAATCCAGACCACGAAGTTACAAATTGTAGGGAAACGCCAACATCAACAAATTAGAGAAGGCACATGGATTGTCACCTATGTTAATTTATTTGATTGTCTAATACCTCTGTTTACTGAACTATATGCAACTTCTGATCATTCCTGACCCAGAAATTACAAATTGTAGGAATGACAGAAATTTTAAACATAATCTTACAATTCATGAACTTAAAGATCAAAGTAGGAATGTCACCAAAGATCTCAAAAACCATTATTCAATCAGAAAGATAAATTTATATCCATGTTTAAAGCAAAAGATTATCTTACCAATCTCTCACCTCAGGAGCAGATATTAGACAGAGATATGAACAGAGGAAAAGAAGATGGCACAAGTAGTCCATGAAGAAAAACTATACAGAGAGAAGTGGAGAAAAATGAGTCTGAAGAGGGAAATGGAATGATGGCATCAAACATTATAGGGGTGGAGGAAAGGAGTTATGAAAGCCCAAGCGCACAACTAATTATCGAATCGAGGCATGTAAAATAGCCAGTATATGGAACATATATACCAGATTACTAGGCAATAGAATGGTTAGGATGCTAATTACCATTTTCCAAAAAAAAAAAAATTAAAAAAAATGGCTAGGATGGATGCGCATTGTACAAAAAGCTTAAATTGTGGTAACGACACTTCAAGCATGATTCTGACAAATGCATCACATTACCACTAACATAAAAAATAGCTTTAAGGTCTTTTCCCGCACTTTTTCGCACTTGCTATACATTTTCTTGTAGCTTAGAATAAACAATCTACACCTGGAATAATAAGAACAGATAGGAAGAACTATTTACCTGAGCTTGTAGAAGGGGCATCCCTAGCCAAACATTCAGGGGCTGCACCAAGGAGATCAGGTTGTTCAAAAGACACTGAAGACGACTGCGCAGCAGCAGGTGATGCTGCATCTTGGATGCTTGATAGTGGGGAACCCTTACCAGAATCAACAGGATCTAAGCCATGGGCATTCAATTCGTCAAGATTTTCAAACACAGTAGCTTTTTTATCAAAATATGGAGATTCCAAAGCTAATTCAGGCTGTTGGCTCAGAAAGTTGAGTCGCACGTCACATTGGATCAATTTTTCATAATGCTTATTCAAGACACCAGGTGCACACTGTAGGAAGTGTTGCCTGTACAGATCAAAAGAGTTATCACCAACAGCATTAGAAGCTAAACTACTGAACAGTGGTATACATAAGATGATTCAGTTATTCAATGTTTGGGGATTTTTAAGGTGGGGGAGCACACCCCATTGCTGATCTGGTTCCTCGATATTGGGCCTAACAGGGCAATATTCAATCCCTTTTTGGATGGGGAGCAGATGTTGCGATAACCCTACCCTAGAGATTATGCAGAAATATTACCCCTTCTCTCGGCCACTTTACTTTCAATTAAATTCATTATTATTATTAAAGATAATTATAGTATAACCGTCAAGAAGGGTAGCCTTGGTGTAACTGGTAAAGTTGCTGTCATGTGACCAGGAGGTCACGGGTTCGAGCCGTGGAAACAGCCTCTTGCAGAAATACAAGCAGAAATACAAAGTAAGGCTGCGTACAATAGACCCTTGTGGTCCGGCCCTTCCCCGGACCCCGCGCATAGCGAGAGCTTAGTGCACCGGGCTGCCCTATAGTATAACCGTCAAGAAAAATAATATTGGTCTGTTAACAATCTTACATGTAATTCTAGGAAAGAACAGTAAATGTTGTCTATCTATGAGCAAATATAAGTATAACTTGAATCGTGCAATCCACTGTCCTACGAAACTGTTTCAGCAGTGTGAAAGTTTCTTAGGATTAAACAAGCCTTCCTCTATCAAAGGGAGCAGGACCAAAAAAAATTTAAATTACAAAATCAGTAAGTTATAGAAGAGGAGTAGGTATGGTGAAGTGATAATAAGACTAACTATTGGTATTGAAATAATGACGACATAATTGAGTATAATAATAGGTGTAGGAAATGTGGTCATTCATTGGTGACAAGTGCACTATGACTAATCTCCTGAGCATGATACTTGCCACATTCTAGACAAAAGTTGAGGACACTTGTCAAAATCAAGACAAGTGTCCAATGACTAATCCACAAGCTAACGTTCTTTTGACATTTGTCCAATAACCAATTATTTTGAAATATTTTACCTTATCAACAATTCCTACATATTTCAAAAGAATTTTGGATTAAGGGTCAAAAACACATAAGCATCACCTTTTTTTGAGCTTCCTACCTAAATTCCTCAATATTGAGGTGTGTTTTGCAACCTAGTTGCTGCTAGTTCAGGTAGGAAAAGCAAACAACTGATAGTTGAGGTGTGTTTTGCAAACTAATTGGTGACAGTTTAGGTAGGAAACTCAAAAAAAGGTTACACTTGAGGTGTGTTTTTGACCAATAAGATATGAATATATCCCTTGTATACAGCTAGTTTGGCCATGTTTATGAATGAAAATACCTCGATTTAAAAAAAAAAAAAAAATTGAGTCAAAAAGTATGGATGAAATATAATATTTTTATTGTAAGTATGAGATTTCATCAATCCCATTTTGAGCCCCAAAATTTTGTTATTTGATGCGATTTTGCGCGAATAAGCCATGGATGTGCCAGAGACTTGGACAAATCTCATAGGAGTGACACCACTCCACTCTCATATAGGTGAATTCATTAAGTGTATATTGCTTTAAATACACCAAATTCATTAAGAGTTATAACTCTTCTCAATTAATAGCAGTCTCATTTGTTAGTACTTCAGTATCAATATCAACTTGTTTACCCATACGAACCTATTTCATGGGATTTCCTATCACATACGTCAGGTTACCATCTCCATTGACATCTTGTTGGCCTTAACCCCATTTCTTTGCATAGGTTTTTTTTATAAGGTAAAGTTCTATTAGTAAAGTACCGGGATGGTACAAAATAGTACATGACTGAGCATCCCACAACCAGACAAATCTACATATTCCCACCCAACAGATACAAGAAATCCAAGTATTGATACATACTCTCTATTATGCTACATTTAAACCAGAAATAAAAATTTCCATTAAGTTTATTCATAGTAATAATAATTGTTGCTTGACAATCACAATGTATGGTGGTTTTGTTATTTGAATTTTTGTGTTCCTGCTCCCTCTGATAGACAAAGGCTGTTTAATCCCAGGAAAAACCGCTGAAATAGCTTCTTAGGACAAATCATTGAGCAACTTTTTTTTTTTTTCCAAATCCCAGTAGAGATATAAAACACTAGGTGTTTTCTTCCCATCTGTCTAAGCCTTGGTGGCCAGAGTTACCCGAAACATGTGCTGGTGGGAGGTAGCTACCCTGTGGAATTAGTCGAGGTGTGCGCAAGCTATACTAGACACCACGGTTATAGAAAAAATGCATTGCACAACTCAAGCCATACTTATATTTAATCATAAATAAATTAACATTTATTGTTCCATTTTCTCCTTGTATTACTCCATCAAACCTACCCTCTTCCATAATTTGCTCGTTCCATTACTTAAATTTTATTGTTCCTGCTCCCTCTGATAAAGGCAGGGGGCGGAGCTAGCCCTTCGGCCGTGGGTTCGACCGAACCCAGTAGCTTTTGTCCGAACCATATATTTTATATTAATTTTTTATCGAATATGTATAAATTATTAATTTAGAACCCAGTAACTTTTAAGAATTAGAACCCCGAACCCACAAGCTTCGAATCCTGGCTCCGCCTCTAGATAAAGGGAGTGTTTAATCCTGGGGAAACTTTTTTCCCTTAGATAAATAATCTAGAAGGTCCGATCCCAAAACCCAAAGAAAGATTGCCCACATTGAGATGGTCTAACTTGATGAAAATAATTTTGAAGGTGGTCAGTACACACGTATCCAGCATGTGAATAAAACAACAAGATAAGACAAAATATTAATGGTCATTTCTTAACAGAAAGAAAAGATTATTTACCTATTCAAGCTAGCCTGGCCATCAGTGAAATCTGAAGTCGCTTGCCATAGAGTATGCTTTCTGGGTTGTGGATTTGTCTCCCTGAAGAAGAGGGGCTGTCGAGACAGCTGAATCACATAAAACCATAAGCTACAGACTGAAGATAACAGTACAATTTCTTACGTAACAAAAGAAGAACTAATACCAGTATAATATTCTTTCAAACATTAACAATGTTCAATTCACAGGATGAAGTATTTTTGCCTCGAAAGGTTCTTTTATAGGACATTATCAAAAATTCTTTTGTAGGAAAAAGAAGTATTCAGTATGGTGAAATTTGATCTTTTACTTATCTATTTGATGATGGTAATAAAAACACTTAAAATTAGGCACTTAAGAAATTAGTTTGGAGAGAGCACCCAAGGGGTGGCCTAGTGGTCAATGAAGTGTTGAAAATCATGAGGTCTATTTCAAATTCCAGAGGAGACAAAAAAACACTAGGTGATTTCTTCTCATCTGCTCAACTCTTGGTCGGCAGAGTTGCCCAGTAATTGTTGGTGGGAGGTAGCAGGTTCCTGGTAGAATTAGTAGAGGTGTGCGCGAGCTAGCCCCCGAACACCACCGTCATAAAAAATAAAAAAAAATAAAAAAAACAGGTTGGAGACTTATGCCTTACCACAATAGTCAAACTGCCTGTACCATTCTCTGGACAGTTCGCCTTCAGCCCCATGATATCTGACCACTGAATCTCAATTTTACTCTTGAGCCCACCATCAAGAATTTCCCAAACAAGCTTATGCTTGGCAAAGTAACACTTTGCCACCAAATCACCTTCATATCTAGATGCATACTAAAGCGAAATAAAAAATTAGCCAAAAGCAAATTATTCACGGATATTCAGATTACAGCACAGAAAGTTCATGGCAATTACTTCCCAAGACCCTATCCGTAGGAGTGAACCCGAAAAATTTGACGCCTTCAGCTTGTCAGTTGCTACTGAAGTGGCTGTACCCCTTGTTTCCTTATTGCTTACAGTAGTAGGGTTTTCAGGTGCTGAAGGTGCAATGGAGGAAGCATTGTTTTGTGACAGCCTCATCTGGATTAAATCTAACAAAGATGGACTCTTTCTCAATCTCAGTCCTAAAGGACTTGGCTCATCAAGTGGATTGTATTCTGGGGGAGGAACTGGAAATTCATCATTCCCAATATCCCACTGTTAAAAAAGCAGGAGATGAAGTTAGGTAGCTGAAAAATTGGAGCCCCTCGGTCACAAGTTCAATGCAAATAAAAACAAGTACAAAATAATATCCAGGAGACCACCTTTGCAACACCTGAAAACAAACTTAAAGGATCACGAAAACTTGGAAAAACAACTTCATAAAAAGACAAGGACTTTCTTTATCCCCGTAGAGCTAAATTATGCTGCATGTACCATAAAGCTAAGGCCTTATTCTCGATTCAAATACTAGACATCATGAAAGAGTGGAGTATGGTTACTGATATGAGCTTCCACTGTTGACCTCCTACAAGCAAGAACTTATGTATCTCAACAAGACATTAATATCTGTTCCAGTATTCCAGAAATGTTGGAACCCCTTTGGCCACTTGCTTATTTATTAACGGTTGCTTCACACATCGGATAATAGTGGAACCTCTTCCCTCTTTTTCCGAAGCCAAAAAGACTTTGACAGTAAAGTATGAAATCATATTCTCCCCTCATCTAAAACATAATAACTCCACAAAAACAAAGAGTGAAATAATAACTAAATTCTTAACCAAATACCTATGAGCTATCCTTTAAAAGTCATTGCTTCCAAGATTAGATCCTGAAAATCACGTCTTTCAATGCTAGTACTCAAATAAAGTACTTTCAGCTTGTTCTTTGCAAAAGATATCCTTCTGATTTGGTGAAATATCAAAAGATGACTGTCAATAAAAGAGTCTCCTCTTTTTTCGTCTGTGTGGTGAGGGCAATGCATATTGCTAAAAGAATCTAAAAAAGGTCATACTAATATGAACCGACAATATCCTAAACCAAAAACCAACCAACTCTCTTCGTAATACAGTTGAATTTCAATCTTATAACAACTAATTGATTACTCATGCACTCCCGACAGATCAATTCAAAAACATCCAATAAATTGTATCAGCTCTCTCTGAACTTTTAAAAAACCATCACAACCATTTCCTCACCTAAAATCACTTTCTTCTACCAGAAAAACAAAATCGACACTTCCAAATCAAATGACAAGAATACACAATAACACCAAACAACAACAACATACCCAGTGAAATCCCACAAAGTGGGGTCAGGGGAGGGTAGAATGTACGCAGACCTTACCCTTACCTTGGGAGGCAGAGAGGCTGTTTCCAGTGGACCCTTGGCACAAGGACAAGCAATTTAAAGCATTATAAAAAGTCATGGCAAAATATTATAAAAGCATGATAAAGCTACCTGAAAAAAAAGGAGTCATAACTACCACAAATTAATACAAGAAACAACAAATAGTGTCAGAAACACCAAACAACAATAAACTAAAAAAATTCTATTTTATAAACTCAAAACCGACCAACTCTATCTTCATTAAATAGTTGAACTTCAATCAAATAACAACTAATTCCTCATGCACTCCAAGAAAATCAACCCAAAAACATCCAATTAGTTTTACCAGCTCTTTGAACTTTACAAAAACCACAAGAACCATTTCCTCACCTATGCTTTCTTCCACCAGAAAAATAAAATCGACACTTCCAAGTCAAATGATAAGAATACACAATAACACCAAACAACAATAAACCAAAAAAACAAAAAAAGTCATTTTCTATGTTATAAACTCAAACGCAACGTCCTATTAGTTGCCATGTTTTCTTTGTTGTCATATTTCCTCTTTCATAACTACTTTGCTCTGCTAACTCAAGCCGAAGGTCTACCAAAAATAGCTTCTGCGTAAGGTCTGCTTACACTCTAACCCCCCCCCCCCCCATACCTCACTTATGTGATAACACTGGGTATGTTGTTGTTGCTGTAAAACCAACATACTCAGTGTTCATTCAATAGTTAAACTTCAATCAAATTACTACTCCCTCCGTCCCAAAAAAGATTGTCCTAGTTTGTCTTGGCACGCAGTTTAAGAAATAAAGGAAGACTTTTAAAATGTGTGGTTCAAAACAAGTCTTACATATTTGTGTGGCGGTAAATCATCTCATAAAATTAAATTATTTCTAAATATAGAAATGTGCCAATCTTTTTGGGACAAATTAATAAGAAAATAAGACATGTTTTTCGGACAGAGGGAGTACTATTTTTTTTTTAATGACAACAAAACCCGCAGCCGCTACCTTTCAGTGCACACATGTTTTCAGCTTTTTTGAGTGTTTGATTGGTCAGTTTAAAGTCATTTTATGCTTAAAATAAGCCCAAAAAAATAATTGAGCCCGTTTGGCTTAGCCCAACTTATTTTTTTGACTTATAAATTATTTCCAGCTTATAAGCTGCTTTTTTTAAGCCTATCCAAACAGGCTCTAAATCCCACTCCTCTGTAATAGCCGCAAGCCACACAGAAGAAATAATAACCTGCACTAGACAAGCCTCGTGCGACGAGCTCAACCAAGAAAGCAAATCCCCCACTATTGTAGCCATGAGGTTTCGAACCTAAAACCTCCGTTATAAAAATCTCATGCTCAACCAACTTAGCCACCCTTGCGGATATTACTACTAATTCTATTTTATAACTAAGAATACTTTCGATCATTTAGTGAAACATTTTACAAAAAAAAAAAAAAAAAAAAAAAAAAGAACCTGATTAAGGTTGGAAGAACACTTGGAACGTTTAGTAAGAGGAGCATGTTCATCTTCAAGAGAATCTTCAACTTCAAATTTTACACCAAACGATTTCATCATCAACTCAATCATTAAAATTTGAAGAAAAAAAATTCCACAAAAAAAAAAAAAAAAAAAAATTGGAATTGGTTGAAGAGAAATTGAGAATTAAAAGGATAGTGATAAATTTGAAATCAGCGCCTAGGATTTATTGGATTTGAATTTTTAATTTGTAAAGTGTTAAGAATCCAAAAAACCCTAGGAGCATATAAAATTTGGGATTCTTTCTTTTCTTATTGAAAAAATGTGGAAATGTTAGTTATTTTTTTACTATATATATACTAAGTGAAAATAAGAAAGAAAGTTTAAGTCCAATAATTGACTCAAACGTGAAAAATTGACTATTCTACCCTTTTCCTACCTTAAAAGGACCTACTCAACTAGGAAGGGGTGGGCATAGTTCGGGCGAACCTGAAATACAAATCGAAATCCGAACTTTTAGATATTTGGTTTATGAATTAAATTTAGGATTTTATGCCCTATAATCTTGTTTGTAAAATTTATGGATTTTGGATTGAATATCGGATTTAGTACTACTGATATTTTTGGATAACCGAAAATTCGAAATTTTTATGCCCTATAATCTTATTTGTAAAATTTATGGATATGGATTTTGAATGTGATATCGGATTTAGTACTTCTGATTTTTGGATATCCGAAAATTTGAACTTTTTATGCTTTATAATCTTATTTGAAAAATTTATGGATATGGATTTTGAATTTGATATCGGATTTAGTACTACTGATTTTTGGATATCCGAAATTTTTTATGTCTTGTAATCTTATATTCAGCCCTACTCATATCATATGTGCCCGATAATAATAAATTCAATTTTTAAAAGATCTGATAGATTAGAACCCTTATAGTATTAAGTTAAATGCGGAAAAACTATTAAGTGAATTGAGGTTGTTAATTGTTATGGCCTGTATTAAAGGCTCAAAAGTCAAACCGAAAATCCGATATATCCAAACCAATTAATCCAAAACCAAACTTGAATAATCCAATCCGAGCTTATTTGGATTTGATATGGATTGTAATTTCTTCAATCTAACTACTGAATATCCAAACCAAGTTTTTCATATCCAATCCGAACAATCCGAACGTCTATCCCTACAACTCGGTGTATTTTAATACATTAAAGGTTTTCAGGTAGGAAACAATTGATAGTTAGGATGAGAAACTCGCAAAATAAAAATAAAAATGTTAGTTTAGGTATGATTTTTTTTTTCATTAACTTAAAAATAAGTATTTTAGGCAATTGTGCTCTGCATTTTATCCATTGATTGATAGTTTTCTTTAGGACACCTTTTTAAATTGAGTGTTGTAACAGGAAATACATTATACATTTTGTGCATGCACACAAAATAATAAATATATGCTATACACCTCTTTTATAGAAGATTCATTACAAAAATATGGTCAATAAATATGCATTTGACGTATGTTCATTTTAATGTGTCACCTATAATTGAAAGTTCAATATTTCCACAAGATGAATGTGGAAAAAAAATTCAAATGTGGCGTGCAAGCATACAATTTGACGAGATCAAATGATCACGTTGAATAAAATGTGCTAAAGATACACATAAAAATATACGAGAAAAGGTCATTTGAGATGGTTTGATTTTGACCTACGTTGTTCTCCACATGCATATGAGTAGAGGATAAAAAGAAATAAGGTAGACGTAAAATTATCATAAAAGTGTTGGGATCGAACTAATAGGACGGTTTTTTTTTTTTTTTTGAAGTAACAACAATTATGGTAAAATTCAAATAAGGTAGGAAATTCAGGATAAACCCTAACAAAAAGATGTGTAATCTCATGAAATTCATACAAACCGAACAAGAAATTAAATAGGGTAAAAAAACATAAATTGTACGTTTACTTTAACTCTTATATTTGTTGAAGACTTTTAGAGAGATTTATCATTTATACGTTAGTAAAAAATACGAAAACTTCTAGTATTAGAAAACACGTTTCTTTTTATCAGAGGTTTTTCCCAATTTTTTTTCTTTTTCTATGTAATATTGGATTGAAAAGTGATATGAATATTGAACATTTATGTTATGGTACACTATTAATGGGCATAATTGTAACTTCACAGCCTATTAAATATGCACGTGACAGGTTGGCTTAAAAGTTGGAACTGGTAGGTGGGGTCCATACTCTTTACATCAGACGGGTAATGATTGGTGGGAAACGACACGTGTCATCTGATGGTGAAGTTACTTCTCTTACTTGGTTTTCTCTACTACTTTTTCACGTTTTTTTTTCCTTCTTTTTTCATGTAAAAGAAAAGTGTCAAATTGCCTTTGCTATCAAATATTAAGTAATTTTGTCTTTCCTAATAATTTGAGTCTAATTTTATCATTAGTTTTATTTCTGTCCTTGTTTTCTAGCGAAGTTATAACATAAAATATAATGTGTAATTTAAAATTATAACTAAAAGTAGAGAATGTAAGTTTGATCTTTTTTTCTCGAAATATTTTGATACATCACATCATTCATTTTACGTTGGGGTTTTATCATTACAATAAATGCGAGACGATTTGCTTACAGTAATGAAGATTTATTCGGTTTTAGCACTTGTTTTATTATTGACTCTCGAGCGATGATATTCATGAATGAAGTCTGTTCGATCGAATTCGCAATTCTCAGATCAGGCTACACCTCTCCAGCAGAGCTAGGAGCCAAGTGCCTTGGATGCGCTAGCGAGTGACACAAAATGGATTGGTTGCCCGGATTTCTCAGCCTAGTATATTGCACCTCGTGTTCATGATATTTATGTTTAAGTGTGCCCCGGATACAAAGTCAAAGCACTAAAATATGACGAAGGATAAACTTGACAGTATTAAATAATATATGATGACCTCATTAAAATGCGTTATTTTTTCAATTTTTCTTTCTACATCACTTTCTTTTGGGGGTTGAATTGACAGTTAGTGACCATTTTGGCATTGTTATTGTTCTTTTTCAATTACGTTTTCATTTGAAGAAAGAAGTGTATGGACCCAACTAATGAGACTTTATGAATTAGACCTTTAATTTTAATTTTTATATATATGGAGTCAATATGTATAAAGATAAAGAATAGATAAGAGTCATAATTATTAAAAAGGCACTATCCAATAATCCAAAGTAAGCGTTTGGATCATTTGGAAAATGACGTAGCACACTAAAACTTTTAAAAAATGAATAGGAGAAAGATTATGTTAATTCCAAAAGTGTTTTTTATGGCTCCGCAATTTAAATTAAATTGTTGATAGTATCATAATGATTGTTGAAGCATTACGATAAGGAAAACACTAAAATAAGCAATTAACAAGGAGGGTTCAAGACAGCAAATTTCTAATGTCAGTGAAAATAACTTTTTTTTTTTTTTTTAAATTAATAATAACTAAGAAACTCCTAAGGACTAAGGGCTCGTTTGGTACAAGGGATAAGGATAAATAATCCCGGAATTATATTTGAGATGAATTTATTCCACATTTGGTTGGGATAAAATGGTGGTATAACTAATCTCGGGATTAGTTATCCCGGGATTACAGTGTTATTTTATTCCTGTGGGAGGGTGTAATATATAATCCTGGGATAAATTATCCCGAGATAACTTGTTTCCAACCAAACGACCCCTAAAGGTGTAAGGCGCGAAACTCGAATGTTCAAACCCGTAACGTGCACCTAATAGCCTTAAATAAACAATTAACAAGAAGGGGACAAGTAAATGAATTTACATTATCAGTGAAAATAACTGTGGGCCAGCAACACACGATCCGAAACTCGGCGCATTCAAACCAGCGACGTGAGCTAACGGCCCTAACTCACATATCACGTGTTACACTCTTGTCACTAGACCTAAGCCCTTGGCCAAATATAACCTAAATCCTTATCTTTATAGTAAACATCTTGCACAAGCATAATCGCAATCTATGTATAACAGAATAGTCTATCATAAAAGGCAAGTTAAGAAAACAGAAGCTCACTTGCACAAAAAACTTACAAATGATCATTATAATTAGTTGATTCTGAAGAGTTTCTAGTGAACATACAAGGGAAAAAGAAACAAAGTGTACTGGTGCTTAACAGGTCTAAAGAAAAATCATTAGTACAAGAATTTGGGATGGATTTAAGTTGGAAAAGGGTATGAAGCAATGGTGTTCTTCATCCTTCACTCAAAAAGAGAGAACCTCAGTCGGGCTCCACGACTTGATGAAGAGTCTGTTTTTTCATCTTAGTTTCTAATCCTATCTCACCTAATATGTCCACACATTCATCTCAACATCCTCATTCGCTACTGTCATCTTCTAATCGTGCGAGTTTTTGACCGGGCAACACTCTGCCCCGCCCATACCACATATAGTTTGGTCTAAAAACTACTTTATAAAACTTACTTTTAAGTCTTGGTGGCACATTCTTATCACACAAGACACCATATGCTAATCTACATTTCATCCACCCCGAGCCAATACGATGTGTAACATCATCGCCAATCTCCTCATTTACTTGGATTATTATAAGGATAATTTTGATTTGTTTTCATAAAATAGTTGACACGTGGAATATACATTTTATATGTCAAACCTATTATTAATGACAATGGCAAATAGAGATGATTTGCTAACAACATTCATATCAATGGACCCAAAACATAACGAAGGATAAAATTATTCAAATTTCGAATACTTTTCCCTCATAAAATATGTGATTTTTTCAAAAAAAAATCTCTCACTTTCTTTTTAGGGGATGAAATTGACATTTAGTGACTTTTTTCCTTTTGCAATTGTTTTGTTCTTTTTAAATTATTTTTTCATTTGAATAAGGGAAGTATATGGACTTAAAAAAAAAAAAAATCACACTTTCAACTAATGGGATTTTATGAATAGATTCTCCTTTCTTAATTTTATCTAAATGTAGTCAATATATATAAATATAAAGAATAGATAAGAGTCAAAATTATTAAAAGGCACTATCCAAAATAAGCATTTGGATAATTTGGAAGATGATGTAGCATATCTAAAAACTTCTAAAAAATGAATAGTGGAAAGATTATATTAACTCCAAAAATGTCTTTTATGGCTCCCCAATTTAAATTAAATTGTTGGTAATCTCATAATTGTTGGCGCATCACTATAAGGAAAACACTAAAATAAGCAATTAGCAAGGAGGGGAGAGGAATAGTAACTCACCCATTGTCACATATTAAATTATAATGATAGTGTAAAATTTATGCCTTTTTTTAAAAATTAGCAATCGAGAAATCCCCGAGGCGCAGCGCCATACGGTTCAAAACTTGAAGGATTCAAACCCGACCCTAACTCACACATCACATGTTACGCTCTTACAACTAGAACAAAGCCCTTGAGCCAAATATAACATATGCTGCTCAGACTTTCTAAAAGAGTTGGTGCTCGTGTTGTATCCTCCAAAAATGTATAACTTTTGGAGGAACCGACACGCACCAAACAACATTTTTGAAGAGTTCAGACGACATAAAATAGAACTTAAATCCTTATCTCGATATGGTAATATCCTGCACAAGCATAATCACAATCTATGAATGACCAAAAATAGTCTTATCATACAAGGCAAGTTCAGAAAATAGAAGCTCACTTGCACAAAAAACTTATAAATGATCATTATAAGTTGATGCTTGAAGAGTTTCTAGTAAACTTACAAGGGAAAAAGAAACAGAATTTACTGGTGCTTAACAGATCCTAATGACTTGAAAAAATCATTAGTACAAAGAACTTCAGGTGGATGAAAGTTGGAAAAGTGTATAAAGCAATGGTGCTTCTTCATCCTTTACACAAAAAGAGAGAACCCCTTCGAGCTCTGGCAACTTGATGAAGAGTCTGTAGCTAACTGCATCTTGACCTAGTTGGCCCGGTTTACCTTCAAGTACGGCAATGCACCGATTACATTGTTGTAGTCACTGCGGTCAACTTGTATCTGTGTACACAAATATCATATGATGAGTCATCTGTCTTTGAAAGCGTAGCAAATCTTACAGTGAAAGTTAGAAAGTTTGATTTGCCAGAAAATAGACACGTTTCCTTCTTCCTTTTTAGGCTTTAAGTTGTAAGTATATGTTTATCTTCTATTTTCTTAAATCAGCACTGATTTTATCCTGCACTAAGAATAGCCTTTCAAGTTTCCAGAGAAATCAAATGTATGATTGATCTTGCTTACTCAAGAAGTACGAGATACAATTAGTTTTAGAAAGGTAGCATGGCAGACATAAGAGGTCCACCCGCTAGTTGCTAAACTCAACTAAGCCTTAGAAAAAGTACTGTTGGTCAAAGAAAAATCTATCACGAAAAAAGCAAATGCACACCAAAAAAGGACAAAAAAGACTAACAAAAAGATAAATGATAAAAAAGACTCGAGGGAGCTAGATTTGGTTGTTGAGTAATCCATGCATCAATTTGTGGCCAAGAAGCATCTATAGCAAGATTTCTCGTAGTATATGATAAGAGGCCCCAATAATATTAAGCAAAAGCCGAGTATCATCCATGGAGGAAATTCCATAGGCACACAGATTAAAAAGGACAAGGAAGATATTACAAAGCGGAGGGAAGGAAAGAAAATGTGTAAGCTCTCTTCCTAAAATTCCATTAGCACGAACTTTATTGAGGGTTCAAAACAGATATAAAGATCTCACTTTGGACGGTGGTAAAAGTTAAGAAGTTGGTCAAAACCATAGTCAATCTCCTCAATTCCACAAAGAGGCTCCCACAATTTCGAAAAATATGAAAGAAGTCCTTGCTGGCTGATTTTCATTTCTGCAACTAATGTATCCTCACATAAACTGTCATCCATTCACATAGAAGAATAGCAAGACAGCACACAGAAGAAAGGAACGTTACCAGAACAAAGAGGGCAGAAGATGAAACCTGTCATCAAACTATCGGAAAATCTTACTCTGAAAATTACCTTTGACTCTAAGACATCTAGAAAGTTCTGGTGCATACAAATATAATGATTTATAATCATAATCCCCTAACTCTTTCTGTCCCTCTGTGTATTTGTGCAAGTGTATTAGCGCACACATATCATCTAGATTACAACTATAGCAACACCATTTCAGATCTGGTGTTAGCAGAGAAAGATAGCACAAGGATACACCAGTGGAAGATTATGTTAAAAGAGCTAATAAAGGAGGAGATGTTGCATAGGGAACTGCAAATCAAGCAGCTGCTCTATCTTAATATTCATCAGATAAATGTTGACAACAATACGGCAAACAGAAAAAGGTGTTGCTAAATGGTCAGGATATTTATCTAAAACAAGTTGTTTTGTTAGATATACGTAGAAACTAGAGGTATAAGGGTGCCAAGAGACTTCTTTGCCATTTGTCCTAAAAAGTGAGATACATCATTATTACACAATTCCTGTATACAGTGGACAACCATTACACTACATCAAAGACACCAAGGCGACCACCCACCATGGGTGTTGCGTTTAAAGAAAAAAAATAAGACACCAAAAGCGTGTGCTAGATCACAGGTGTTCACAAGCATAATTGGACCATTGTGTTGGAATAGACAGACGTACAGGGCATTTCTAGAGAACGGGGCTGCTATAAATAAAAAACTTGTACTTTATATGTCAAGCACATTCACAGGAACTGGACCAAATATCATGCAATCATGGGGTTGAGATTTATTTGAATTAAAGGGAATCAATCTATGAACTGTTTGGAGTTATCTTAACATCAAGCATCTAAAAAATGTGTAAATGACTTTCTAACTTCTTCAGTAATAAATATTTTTATTACCAGCAAACCAGCAGTAGATATTTGCACACAAGAATTCTTTCTGAGATATTTCACATGCTTTAGCATCTCTTTTCATTATCTTATCGATACAATATAAATATGTAGTATCTTCCCAAATTCATTGATCAGTACTACAATATTTGATAAATTTTTAATTTAAGTAAGGATTTACAACAGAATTTATGAGTCTCAGAGACAGAGGTCAAACCATTTTCGAGAGTCTATTCTTCCTCTTGGTATTCTTCTTCCCAAGCAAATGCTGCTTTCCAGCTCTCCTCCTCATTATCTTCCCAGTACCTGACACCTTAAACCTTTTTGCTGAAGCCTGAAATTTCCAAGATTATCACAAATTCAAACACCCAAATCAGCAATCCCCACAGAAAACCTCCATACATATCACAAACCAAACACACACACACACACACAAACAAGACAAAATTAGTGAGAAAAATGCAATCTTTACTTTGTAGGTCTTCATGTTGTACCCTTTGGCACACACTACAGTTAAGGGCTATGGGTTGAAATTTTCAACATTATCACAAATTCAAACACCCAAATCACAATTCTCACAGAAAACCTCCACAAATATCAAAACCAAACAAACACACACACACACACACACACATACACATGAAAATGGTGAGAAACATGCAAACTTTAACTTGTGTATCTTCATTTTGTACCCTTTGGCACACACCCAAATCATAATTCCCATAGAAAACCTCCACATACATCAAATACAAATACACACACAACAAAAATAGTGAAAAGAATGCAAACTTTACTTTGTGGGTTGGTACACACTACACTACTACAGTTAAGGGTTGTTCATTGAAATTTTCAAGATTATCACAAATTCAAACACCCAAATCACAATTCTCACAGAAAACCTCCACAAATATCAAAACCAAACACACACACATGAAAATGGTGAGAAAAATGCAAACTTTAACTTGTGTATCTTCATTTTGTACCTTTTGGCACACACCCAAATCATAATTCTCACAGACAATCTCCCCATACAATAAAACCAAACACACATCACACAAAAACAAGACAATAATAGTAAGAAAAAAGCAAACTTTACTTTGTGGGTCTTCATTTAGTACCCTTTGGTACACACTATAGTAACAACGCAACCACACAAAATCAGTCGTTACATAAAACGGGACAATTTATCTGTTACATAACTATAACTTAACGATACGATACAATAAAATTTAAGTACAATCAAAACAAACATTGTATTTAAAGTAACAATACAAGATAAAATTCCAACACCCAAATCACAATACCCACAGAAAACCTCCATACACATCAAAACCAAACACACACACACAAAAAAAAAAGGACAAAAATAGTGAGAAAAATGCAATCTTTACTTTGTAGGTCATCATTTTGTACCCTTTGGTACACACTACAGTTAAAAGGTTGTTGATTAAAATTTCCACGATTATCACAAATTCAAACACCCAAATCACAATCCCCACAGAAAACCTCCACACACACACACACACAAAATAAAAAATACTAAAATAGTAAACAAAAAAATGCAAGCTTTTCAAACACCCAAGTCACAATTTCCACAGAAAAAACTCAATACATACATAAACAAAATCAGTTGTTACATTAAATGGGACAATTTGTCCGTTACCTAACTATAACTTAACGAGACGATACAATAAAATTTAAGTACAATCAAAACAAACATTGTATTTAAAGTAACAATACAATATAAAATTCCAGCACCCAAATCACAATTTCCACAGAAAAACCCCACATATCAAAACTCAAACACACACACACACACACAAACAAGACAAAAATAGTGAGAAAAATGCAATCTTTACTTTGTGGGTCTTCATTTTGTACCCTTTGTGGCAAACTACACTCAATGTCTTTGAATTTCCATTAGTGGGTATTGCAGCAAAAGAGACTTTGTTCAAGACAATTGGGGCAAACATTGATATGTTTCTTGAAGAACTAAGATTAAGTGAAGTTTTCTTGGAAATTGATGGAATTTTAACTGAGGTAAGGCAAGTAAAACCAGTTGTTTTTCTAGGGGAAAAGTTAAGAACTGTTGAGAATAATGAAGTTGATAATGAAGTAGCCATTGTTAGTGTCATTGAGCTTTTTTTCTTTTTTCTTTTTCTGAAGAGGCTAAAGAGTAGTATGTATATGGATAATGTGAGGATTGAAAAGGGCTCTTTCTATCCTTTGTGTGGTATTTTTTCTAAAATTTTATGGACCTCAATTTAACTTATGGAAATATTAAAACCACCCTTCTTGTTTATGAAATTACACTTGACTCTTATGGCTAGAAATAATATACGGCGTTTTGCTTTTAAAAAAAGGGAAAAGGGTCAAAAATGCCCCTCTACTTTGGGAAAAGTGCTAAAAATATCCTTCATTACAAATTTGGGTTAAAAATACCCCTCCCATCATTAAAGTTTTTAAATAGACCCTATCTTAACGGAAATCTCCAATATAATCCGATTTCATTTTTAAACTCACTCCATTTAAACTCGTTCCAACTAAATAAAAAACCCATATGAGTTACCCGCTTTTGTGTCTAGTCAGGGGCGGATGTACCAAGAGCCCAGGGTGTTCACCCGAACACCCTGTGAACACCCTGGCCAAAAAATTACAGTGTATATTTAGGGTAAATTTTATGTGTTTAGGTACATATATTAACTTTTGAACACCCTAAACATATATTACAGTGTATATTTAGGTTCAATTATTTTTTCGAACACCCTGAGTGAAAATTCTGAATCCGCCACTGTGTCTAGTGGCTCCGAATATAGGATTCGGGAACAAGTTGGTCGTATATGGGTTTTTTATGTAGTTGAGTCGAGTTTAAAAATGAAATCGGGTTATTTTGGGGTATTTAGGGATTTCCGCTAAGATAGGGGTATATTTGAAAATTTTAATGACGGGAGAAGTATTTTTTACTCAAATTTATAACGGAGGATATTTTTAGCCAATGCATTTTTTACCCTTTACAAAATTACACTTGACTGTGGGGGCCATTTGTTTCGCGGGCTAAAATATCCCAGGATTATAATTATGGGATTATAATCTTTGGACTAGTTTATCCGAGGGAGGTGGGGTGAATCTCAGACTTAATCCTGAATGAATTTATACCGTCAACTAAACACAATATAAATTTATCCCAGACTTAATTCTAAATCCGCAGCAACAAAATACGGTTTTTTTGCTTTTGAAAATTTGATTGGATTGTCTAAATAAATAAGTAGTTATTAGATTAACTGATTAAGAAATAATCATTATTATTGTTGAGTTGATACGTATCTTTAAATTTAAAAAGTAATTCATATAAAACAAAGACACCTTATTAATAAAATTGAATAGTAAAATAATTCAACCTTAACAGAAACTAAAGAAAAGTAGTTCTAGTTCATACTTATAGGTTGGTTTGAAAAACTCATTCAACGTTGCTACATGTCATTAGTTCAATTAATTCTTCAAGTTATGTCATGGTAAGATTAACCACCAAGGGATGTAGACGTGTAGTGAGATGATTGTTATCCTTTCACCCTTAATTAGAAGTTTTTGGTCCAAGCTCTGAAGTAGAGAGTGTCTTCCTTTCATGGAACTTGCGCGATAAGTCTAAATTAGTCGGAGTTACTAATAGAAAGCGCTTTCCTATATAAATTAGTGGCACCCATGGTCGCTTCATTTTCTTCTCGAGGACCGAACATGGCCAGTCCTGGAATCTTGAAGCCTGACATTATTGGTCCTGGTGTTAACATTCTTGCTGCTTGGTCTACTTCTGTTAAGAATAACACCAACACAAAATCTACCTTCAATATTATTTGCGACACCTCTATGTCTTGTCCTCACCTTAGTGGAATAGCTGCATTTGCTAAAAAGTGCACTCCCCACTTGGTCTCCTGCAACTATCAAGTCGGCAATCATGACAACGGCTGATACAGTAAACCTCGCCAACAATCCCATTCTAGATGAAAGGCTTCTTCCAGCAAATATCTTTGCGGTTGGTGCAGGACATGTCAATCCGTCAAGAGCAAGTGATCCGGGACTAATTTTGATACCCCATTCAAGAGCTACTTACCTTATTTGTGTGGTTTGAATTACACAAATCAAGAGGTTTGGAACCTTCTATAATGCAACGTGAATTGCTCGGAAGTGAATGAGTATTCCTGAAGCACAACTAAATTATCCTTCATTTTCCATCACACTCGGAGCGAATTCTCAAACATATACAAGAACGGTGACTAACGTCAGGGAGGCTAAATCATTTTACAGTGCAAAGATAGTTTCACCACCAGGAGTTTCCGTGACTGTTAAGCCCTCTACTCTAAAATTCTCCGAGTTGAACTAGAAGTTAACATACCAAGTGACCTTTTCTAAAACAACCAACAACTCAAGCAGTGATGTCGTTCAAGGATTCTTGAAATGGACTAGTTATAGGCACTCTGTAAGAAGTCCAATTGCAGTTGTGCAAGTCTAGAAAAGCTGTAAGAATATTGAATTTCTAGTTTCTTTTATTTCTAATGATTGTTCCTTGTACAATAAATATGTATGGATGAGGCTCCCCTCCACTTTTTGCTGCTTAAAAATCAAAGGGAAAAAGCTCATATATGCCATCGAACAAAAGACTCATTCATGCCACTCGTTAATAGTTGGGTCTATTTATGCGATCGTCATGACCGAAATGACCCATTCATGCCACTTACCATTAATAGCTCAAATGTTTGGTTTTAAAATACCAGAATTGGATACATGGCCTCCAATTAAAGGTCCACATCATGAATCGGTACCACCAAATTCCTTCACATTGGGAGTTGCCTCTACAAGAATCACTAGAGAATTATCTGGTATCTGTATTGGCGGAAGGTAGCAAGTAATTATTGAACTGCACGCAAACTTATCTAGACACTACCATCATAAAAAGAACATTAGGAGATAGACATTTGACAGAAGTGTCATGAAAAATGAAGAGTAGTCAGGCTCTTTGAAGATGTATTGAGGTGCACACAAGTTGGCCTTACACCATGGTTATCAGGGGTGGAGCGGAAGGGGGTTCATCATACCTGAAACCCCTTTGCCAGAAAATTACACTATACATACAAAGTCAAATAAAATTTAGTAGATGATGAACTTAGTGAAAGTCTTGCCTCTATTACTGACGATAATAAATAAAAAGTTGGTTGACGCTTGACAGAAGTGTCAAGAAACATAAAAGTAGTAAGAATCATCATATCTATCTATACTATTCTACAAGTAGGAAGCCCCATAGTTCAAAGTTGCCTTTCAAAAGTTAAACGATATTTTTATCCTTCAAGCAAAAATTACTAGAGTAATATTTTTGTACAAAGAGGGAATTACACATTCTACTAAAATACAAAATTAAAATGAGCATATTAGAGTTGACACATTAAAGCAGCTCTCTGCATTACCTCTTGCCAACTTAATGGAGAGAGGTTTTCAGCCATGTAAGATATCAATTGCTAATATGTTTTTATTTTCTATACATTTTTTATTCAAATCATTCATGACTTCCCTCATTTTTTAAATTCTCATTTATTAGGTGGCAAACTGGCAATACAAACAAAAGTTGAAACCATCCCACGTTCCAGTTGAATGTGTTAGTATTGATATAAATGCCTTATTTAATACCCCATTGTCTAAATATTTTCTACACCTTAATGAATGATAGAGGGCAATTTGCAGGATTGCCCTTCGCTGGGTGGTCTTTAATTTTTATCCCTCAAAATGGTGGTTTTTAACTTTTTGTCTTTCAAAAGTAATTTGTCCCAAAAGGCGAATTTGCACATTTCTGTCTTAAGGCCCAAATTCTGTCTTAAACGAATTCGCATGACCAGATTTACAAAATTCTGCCTTGCGAAATTTTGTCTTGTGATTTTATTTTATTTTACTAAGCTGGGGTTCGAACCCACAACCTCGGGGTATTAAGTGAAGGGCAAAACTTAAAGACCACCAATTTGAAGGGCAAAAATTAAAGACCACCCCAAATGAAGGGCAAAATCCGGGGAAAAAAAAAAAAAAAAACTAAATGGGCTGCCCACAACCCATTTCAAATCCCAACACGTTCTCAACCCAATTAAAATTTATGCCATTTTGTTGCATCCTAGATCACACGTTCTCATCTCAATTAGTAGTAATTAATGCCATTTTTCCTGCATCCTAAACCCCACATTCTCATCCCAAAAATTTATGGCATACTACATCCTAAACTTTGGCACATTTCAAATTCTCAAGGACAGTAATAACCTTAAATATTTATTACACCCTGCCTAATTTTTTTTTTTTTTACACCCTGCCTAATTTAATTGCCCTCAACCTGTAATAGTTCTCTACACGTTCTCAACTTCTACAGCGTTTCTGCCTCTCTGTTCTCCTTCTTTAAGTCAGTAGCAGTAATGATGACTTTCCATTAAATTTTGCTCATTAACCATATGCTATAAATGGACATCAAACCTATGCATACCCCTCACCATCGGCAGAAACAAACTCAGCAGGTATGTAACAACTTACCTTTAGCTTCTATTTTCTAACACAACTTTACAGATTTTGTCATTTTCATGTTCAAAACTCTTCACTTTTAAATTTACTGGTTTTAAGGAAGATATAATAACATAGGAAATACTAAACTCCCCTAATAGTTCCCAAATAGTGATTCTGTCATATACAATGTTATAAAAATGAGACAGAGTAGTTTGTGTCCCCTCCGTTTCAAACACATGGTTAGTTCAAATTTGTACAGGAGATTACGAGGTTGTTAACTTTGTAATTATAATGATGTGATAACTCCCGTTTAAGGGGATCCATGACATTCAAATGAATTTTATTTTAATACCACAAACAAATTTGCTCAGTTTTTTTTTTTTTTTTTTTTACTATATAAAAACAGATTTACTCCCAATACATCAAGTGAGCTCTTATTTGAATGTGACGTTTATTATTTTGTATATGTTTATTCCCTTCATCATTCGCTATGAAGTCTAAATTTGGTGTTTTAATTCTTTCAACAGGCTATTTGGATTACGACATCACAAAATTGGTAACAATCTTTCACTTTTATAGTTACTCATTTTAAACTATACATACATATTACTGGATGAAGTTGCTTGCTTCCCCAATCACGGACACAAATATTAATAGTGTGTACATTAGTGTGTACATATTAAGGCTTTCAGCAAACTTATATTGAAAGAATGCTTGTCTGTTTTTTCCCACTTTCTGGCTTTCAGCAAGCTTTTATTGAAAGAAGGCTTGTCCCTTTTTCCCCACTTTCAGTTTCTTTTAATTTCACCAACGTTATGCGTTTAATTAAATATTTTTTGCTTCTTTTATCTTCTACTATCAGTTTAAAAAAAACCTTTCATATTCTTATGAGATGCTATAAAATGCTATCCTTTGATCCTTTACTTCATCATTATGTGCTTCTTCTGTGAAAATACACACTGCTTGGTGTACTTTCAACATTTTTTGCAAACAAAGGTACACTACTACTTTTATGTTTTACAATTATATGTATGATTCAACTAATATTTTTTTTGTTAAATTCACAGATGAAAGGACTCATATGTTTGAATCAGAGAAAGGGTACCAATTTTTTTTTTTTTTTTTAACAAAGGATACTTATATACGTGCAATTATGATTTACGTATATCAATTTAATTCACTTATGTCAATAATTATAAAGTATCTCTACAACAAATAACTTCTAATTCTTTTTACTGGTGCACACCGTGAAGTTGACAATGATAAACTAGCCATCCTAATGGAGACATATGTCAATCAAATTTCCGTGCAGCTTCTACAGAATACTACTTTCATTCGACAACGATGCCTTCGATATGTATATGTATGCAAAAGAAAGTGGAGGCTTTTTTTTTTTTTTAAAGACAAGGCACAAACTTTAAGACGTGAATTTGTAACTATAAGTGATGTTGCTCATATTCACATTTAAACTATGTGTTGTTGAAATATCACATAAGCTGGATATTTGATATATTAAATGCACTGAATAAGAAAAGGTTATTCGTTGAATAAAATTATTGGCAACAATAATAAATATCGATTGTATAAGCTCAATATCATCAATTTAAGCATGTTTTCTTCCCTTTAAAATTTTCTGCAACTCATCACGCACTTATTCGAATATTATTTCTAATGCTTTAAGAAGTTGGTATTAATTAGCATGGATACAGGTGCAACACACGTGTCAAAAACTAATCATACTAAAAGAGGGAACTTCCTACCTTCAAAGTTGAATTACGATTTTGCCCCTATAATAAAATATCTACTTAAATAGTAAATAGTAGTAATCTTTTACAGTAAATCATCATATATACTCTCAAGTAAATAAATAAATTAGTTCTTCATAAATTGTACATTAACCAAATTTAAGTTATCGAACCTCTTCGTTGCCAATAACTGTAGAATACTAAAAGTTGTTGTGAGTAATTAAGATAATATTAATCCAACTAATAAATAGGTGAAGCAGTTGTTCGGTAAATTTTCCTATATGCATTTTTGATTAGGCAGTGGATCTGGCAGAAGATATTATAGTACTTATTTAGGGTTATTATACATCCCATATATGAAGCTATTTTTTGTTCTATACCATATATGACAATAATTGCTGTCCTACTTTTGTTAGGATTTATGTATCATATACCTTTTACCAGATTTTTATTAATTTATCTTTTTCGTTTTCTTCTTTCTCACACATGTTTTCATAGAATTTTTATCGTTCTAATGAGTCTACACAAATTTACATGGGACACGCAACACACGTGTCCAAAAACTATTAAGAATTAGGAGTATAAAAGTAGTGGGGTTCTTCGAACATGTATTTATTTCAATTTATAAGATGGACACTCTTAACATGTTACTCAATTAGGAATTGAAAAGAATTTTTAGTGCTTAATAGAAAATAGGGCATGCCACTACTAATCAGTGAACAAAGTATGATGATTGGCCTGGCCCTAAAACTTTTTAGTGCCATTACCACCACTTTTTTTCATGATATTGCACGGAGTGGCCCCTAGTGTGGATGGTCTTTAGATAATGTTCCCTTTTTTCATTTTGTTGCGAAAATAGGCTCCGTTTGTTTGTTATGCAAGGTAAATGGCATATTTATCCTTTCGATATAAGTCCATCTTCCCATGATTTTCATGCTGATACACAGTTTTCTTTGTTCTTCGGGTAATTTCACTCTACAAACTTGTTGAGGATTTGGTGGTATAAAAGTTTATGGTAACGAATTTGTTGATGAAGTTTCTGGAATAAGTTTATATGAGGCATCCAGAGGTGGATTCAGGATTTGAAGTGTATGAGTTCCCATAACAATCTCAACCAGGTCTATAATGATAACTGAGTTTACAATCAAATATCTTAAAAAAATTGACGGAATTTTAGTATATAGACTAGGTATGAGCAAAAGCTACTTGGATCCTGGGAACCCGTACCTAAAGCTTTGATCCGCCCCTAGAGGCATCATGAGTGAAAATTAGAAATCATGACAATCTGATAGATAAATGGAATAAGTTTATATGAGGTACCACGAGTGACAGAGAGAACAATCTTTAAATACCGGCGCGAAGAAAGCCTATTTGTGCAATTCACCCACTTATTTTTGACGTGGAATAGATTTATATACTACTACTACTTCATGAAAAAAGAAAATACTAAAGGTAAGTCACTTTGATAAAATGGATAAAAAGTAGAGTCATCTATTGTAAGATTGCAGCTCAAAAAGGATTTTCCTCTAGTTCAACTCCTCCTTCAAAACTTTAACTATGCCTTTATTCCAAATAAATTGTGATCGGCTATATAAATTTTCACTGTCTTTGTCGCTCCATATAAATCTATATATGAGGTCAAATTGTTCTGGCTGTAAACATAATGTCTTTCTTAGCAAGTAAAATTTTGGTCTTCCCAAGAGCACAATTAAGATAATCAAGATTTGGCATATGAATTTTCCTCTAGTTCAACTCCTCCTCCAAAACTCTAACTATGCCTTTATTCCAATAAAATTATGATCGGCTATATAAATTTTCACTGTCTTTGTCGCTCCATATATTTCTATGAGGACAAATTGGTCTGGCAGTAAACATAAAACAGTTTAGCAAGTAAAATTTAGGTCTTCTCAGGAGCACAATTACGAAAATCAAGATTTGGCATATGGCCATTAAGAATAATCAATTATAGGAAAGAGTTCAAATAGACTATTCCTATTTCCTAGTCACTCTTTCACTCACTGTCCTTTCTTTTTCGTTCTTTTCTTGAGTCTTCCTTTTAACTTTATTTTTCTTCTTATAATGATGGTTCTTCTTTTCCAACACAATAATACTTTAATCAAATTGAGCTGCTCCATTTGATTAAATAATTGAAAACGTTTCCAGCATGTTGAACCAGATGACCAGTCAAAATAACAAGGCCAGACCACTATATATACTAGTAGTTCAACTGTACTTCAAAACATCAAGAGATTAGAGTTCTTCTATCCTACTTGCAACCATGAAAATCTTTCTTCTTTTTTGTATGGTTTTCTGTTTTCCATGGCCAACTATTCAGAGCCCGTTCGAGACTTATATAGTTCATGTTGAGTCTCCTGAAAGTCAAATTTCTACTCAATCATCAGTAATGGATTTAGAGAGCTGGTACCATTCTTTCTTGCCAAAGACCTTAGCAAGCTCTAGCTCAGACGAAGGACCACGAATGATTTATTCGTATCGCAATGTGATGAAAGGCTTTGCTGCAAGATTATCAGCAGAGCAAGTGAAGGAAATGGAGAAGAAACGGGGCTTTATATCTGCACAACCGCATAGGATATTGTCTTTACACACCACACATAGTCCGAGTTTTCTTGGATTGCAGCAGAACATTGGCTTGTGGAGGGATTCCAACTATGGTAAAGGTATGATCATTGGAGTCCTGGACAACGGGATTTTTCCTGACCATCCTTCATTTAGCGACGAAGGGATGCCTTCTCCGCCTGCTAAGTGGAAGGGAAAGTGCGAATCTAATTACACTACAAAGTGTAACAAGAAGCTCATCGGTGTGAGATCCTACATAAAAGAACGCTCGCCAATAGGTGATTATGGACATGGGACTCACACTGCCAGCATAGCTGCTGGAAGTTTTGTGCTAGGTGCTAATTTGTATGGGAATGCTATTGGCACTGCAGTTGGGGTTGCCCCTCTTGCTCATTTGGCCATTTACAAGGTCTGTGACGGGGGTTGCGATGACGTTGACATTTTAGCTGCGATGGATGCAGCTATTGATGATGGGGTTGATATCCTATCCCTTTCCATAGGTGGATCTTCTCATCCCTTCCATGATGATGCCATTGCGATCGGTGCATATAGTGCAACAGAAAGAGGCATTCTTGTAAGTTGCTCGGCCGGTAATGATGGTCCATCCAGTAACTCTACTTCAAATGAAGCCCCATGGATTCTCACAGTAGGTGCAAGCACTCTTGACAGGGAAATTAAGGCTACTGTTAAGCTTGGAAACAAAAAAGTATTCGAGGGCGAATCAGCTTTTCGTCCAAAGGCTTCCGATGTAACATTTTTCCCTCTGTTTAATCCTGCACTGAATACAAGTGAAGCTGAAAGCGCTCTTTGCGGAACAGGTACACTGACTGACCCTGCTATTAGAGGCAAAATAGTGTTGTGCTTGGACGGTGATTATTCTTCGATTGAAAAAGGACAAGAAGTAAAGGATGCTGGAGGTGTTGGCATGATTATCTACAATTATCCAGATGATGGTTTCACTACATCAGCTGATGCTCAAGTCCTTCCTGCCCTGGATGTTACTAGAGCTGATGGGATGGACATTCTTACCTACATGAACTCAACCAAGAAACCTGTTGCCAGAATTGGATTCCAAGGAACAATATTAGGAGATAGAAATGCACCAGTGGTTGCTTCATTTTCTTCTCGAGGACCAAGCACGTCTAGTCGTGGAATCTTGAAGCCTGACATTATTGGTCCTGGTGTTAACATTCTTGCTGCTTGGCCTACCTCCATTGACAACAAAGTAAACACAAAATCAACATTCAATTTTATGTCTGGCACCTCCATGTCTTGTCCTCACCTCAGTGGAGTAGCAACATTGCTAAAAAGCGGACACCCCACTTGGTCCCCTGCAGCTATTAAGTCAGCAATCATGACAACTGCTGATATAGTAAACCTCGCCAACAATCCCATCCTAGATGAAAGGCTTCTTCCTGCTAATATCTTTGCAATTGGAGCAGGACACGTCAATCCATCAAGAGCAAGTGATCCAGGACTAATTTATGATACCCCATTCAAGGACTACTTACCTTATTTATGTGGTTTGAATTACACAAACCAACAGGTGGGAAAAATTATACAATGCAAGGTGAATTGCTCGGAAGTGAAAAGTATTCCTGACACACAACTAAATTATCCTTCATTTTCCGTCACACTCGGAGCAAATTCTCAAACATATACAAGAACAGTGACTAACGTTGGGGAGGCTAAATCATCATACATTGTGGAGATAGTTTCACCACCAGGAGTTTCCGTGACTGTTAAGCCCACTACTCTAAAATTCTCCGAGTTGAACCAGAAGTTGACATACCAAGTGACCTTTTGCAAAACAACCAACAGCTCAAACAGTGATGTAGCTCAAGGATTCTTGAAATGGACTAGTAATATGCACTCTGTAAGAAGTCCAATTGCAGTTGTGCTAGTCTAGTAAAACTGCAAGATTATTGGATTTGTAGTTTGTTTTATTTCTAATGATTTTTCCTTGTACAATAAACATGTATGAACGAATCATGGATTGATTTCTTGCAGTGCCAATATCTGATGCTAGACTGTACTATAGTATATGTTTATGGTCATTGGCCGGCCACATTTGACCTCAAAAACTATTTTCTTTTTCTCCTAGCTATCTTTTGTTGTTATTGTATTTTGCAAATAATGAAAGCTTTTGTTTTTGTTGATTTTTATACAGTTCCTCTCTTGAACCAATAATTTCCATGGTAAGAAAATCTTTCTCCAACCGGAAGGTAATTCTCATCAATATTTTCGGACTTGTTTTCTCTTGCCAATTTCTAGTCTAAGTACAGTTAAGGGGAGGCTGATTTTAAATAAGTCTTGACCCTTCTATCTAAAAGTGAACAAGTGTAAAAGATCTAGCATGTACTGGACCAACAGGAGGAAAAGGGTAGTGGAGGGGAGCCTTATCCATACATGTTTATTGTACAAGGAAAAATCATTAGAAATACTAGAAATCCAATAATCTTGCAATTTTACTAGATTAGCACAATTGCTATTGGACTTCTTACAGAGTGCCTATTACTAGTCCATTTCAAGAATCCTTGAACTATATCACTGTTTGAGCTATTGGTTGCTTTGGAAAAGGTCACTCGATATGTCAACTTCTGGTTCAACTCGGAATAATTTTAGAGTAGAGGGCTTAACAGTCACGGAAACTCCTGGTGATGAAACTATCTCCACAATGTATGATGATTTAGCATCCCCGACATGTCTCCTAGTGTGATGGAAATTGAAGGATAATTTAGTTGTGCTTCAGGAACACTTTTCACTTCCGAGCAATTCACCCTGTGTTGTAGAAGGTTTCCCGTTTGTCGGTTTGTGTAATTCAAACTGCATAAATAAGGAAAGTAGTCCTTGAATGGATTTTCATAAATTAGTCCCGGATCACTTGCTCTTGATGGATTGAGATGTCCTGCTCCAATTGCAAAGATATTAGCAGGAAGAAGCCTTTCATCTAGTATGGGATTGTTGGCGAGGTTTACTGTATCAGCAGTTGTCATGATTGCTGATTTAATACCTGCAGAAGACCAAGCAGGGTGAGCACTTTTTAGCTATGCTGCTACTCCACTGAGATGAGACAAGATATCGAGGTGCCGTAAATAATATTGAAGGTAGATTTTATGTTTGTGTTGTTCTCCACGGAGGTAGGCCAAGCAGCAAGAATGTTAACACCGGGACCAATAATGTCAGGCTTCAAGATTCCAGGACTAGCCGTGCTTGGTCCTCGAGAAGAAAATGAAGCAACATTTCTATTTCCTATTATCGTTCCTTGAAATGTAATCCGCTCAACAGGTTTCTTTGTTGAATTCATATAATTAAGAATTTGCATTCCATCAGCTCTAGTAACATCCAGGGTAGGAAGGACGTGAGCATCGGCTGATGTAGTGACACCATCATCCGAATCATTGTAGATAATCATGCCAACACCTCCAGCGTCCTTTACGGCTTGTCCTTTTTTCAATCTTCGTATAACCACCACCTGCCATGCACAAAATAATTTTGCCTTTATTAACAAAGTCGGTCAGTGATTCTGTTCCACAAAAACGGCTGTCAGTGTCAGCACTTGCATTAAGTGCAGCATCAAACAGCAGGAAAAATGTTACGTTCGAAGCCTTTGGATGAAAAGCTAATTCACCCTCAAATTCTATTTTGTTTTCGAGCTTAACAGTAGCCTTAATTTTCCTGTCAAGAGTGCTTGCACCTATAGTCAGAATCCATGGGGCTTCATTTGAAGTACTGCTATTATATGGACCATCATTACCGGCAGAGCAACTTACAAGAATGCCTCTTTCTGTGGCACTATATGCACCGAGCGTGATAAGATCATTATGGAAGGGAAAAGAATTTCCACCAATGGAAAGGGATAGGATATCAACACCATCATCTACAGCTGCATCCATGGTAGCTAAAACATCACTATCAGCGCAACCAAAAAAGTCACAGACTTTATAAATAGCCAAGTGAGCAAGAGAGGCAACCCCAAAAACAGTGCCATTTGCATTCCCATACACATTAGCACCCTTCACAAAACCTCACGGTTTGTCTTGGCATCAGTGCCAAAAAGGGTGCCATGTCCATCGTCATCTATTGGAAAACGATTGTATTTTGTGTAGGATCTCTCACCAATGAGCTTGTTGTTACAATATTTTGTGAAATTTGATTCACACTTGCCTTTCCACTTAGCAGGCGTAGGAGGCATCCCTTCATCGCCAAATGAAGGATAGTCAGGCGTAATGCCAGTGTCCAAAACTCCAATGATCACACCTTTACCATAGTTGGCATCTCTCCACAAGCCCATGTTTAAGAAAGCTTGGAGTATGAGTAGTGTGTAAAGACAATATCCTCTGTGGCCATGCAGATACAAAACCTGGTTTCTTCTCCATTTCTTTCACTTGTTCTTCTGATAATCTTGCTTCAAAGCCTTTCATCACATTGCGATACGAATAAACAATACGTGGTTCTTCGTTTGAGCTAGAGCTTGCTATGGTATTCGGCAAGAAAGAATGGTACCAGCTCTTTGAATCCATCACTCTTGATTGAGTAGAAATTCGACTCTCTGGGGACTCAACTTGAATTATATAAGTCTCTAAGGAACTCTGATTAGTTAGCCATGAGAAACTCCTAATCATGCAAAAAAGAAGAAAGATTTTCAAGAATTCCATTGCTGCAAATGGGCAAGAACAATTCTAATTTTTTATATTTTGAAGCAATTCATGAACTATGATGTACTTGTAGACACTGAAATTTTACCGGATTTAGGTCGAGCCTCTACCAAACAAGCTCAATATCCATTAAGGTTTCTTGGAGGCTACTCTACCCTAATCCCTAGCTCACGCCTATATAAAGGGTGGCAATTCCCTTAAAAATGCATCTCAAAATATCCCATAAATTCATGGGTATTCAACAAGAGGTCAATATGTGAACAGATATTTCTTGACAACCAAATACTTCAAGAAGATCCATAATATCCTTTCATGGAGATCAAATACATCCCAAGAAAGTCCACACATATCCAATTCCAAATCATCCTACGTCGAGAAATACGCTACTAACCCGTCCTCGAATCACGTGAGAAAATTAGAGAAAAGAATCAAGGAAAATAAAGTAATTATACCCGCATTGTTTATCAACAAAATCTCTGTTTCAACATATTTGTTTGTGATATGTGTTATACCCTATTTTAACTGGGTTAAATTAAGGTACAACGTATTGGAGATTCCTATTTGTTTTATTTTAAGGAGTCGCCACCTAATTGATTTTAAGGTGAATTAGGGCACCTAATTATTAACTAAGGTAAAGCTAACTAAGCCTCCGTTAATGGTCTGCTTAACCAAAGGGATTCTAAGTAAGAGTTCTATATTATCCTAAAAGGAAGGGTTAGGCATCCTTTAGGATCCGTTAACTTACGGTTATCGGCCAAACTTAGGTTAATTAATTAAAGCTAAAAATGACTTACAAATATTGCTAAAGTTTGAAGAAAAATGTAATAATGTTGTTAAAAATAGGATTTACAAAAATAATAAGTTGCATGAAAGATATCTTTAAATACTATTTAAAATAAATTTATAAAGGTTATTAAGATTTTTGAAGGAAAATATAATGATGCTATATAAATAATACTTGTGGAAAATACAATAATTTACTTATGCATAATAATTTTCAAAGAGAAGATTTTAGCAAATGCGAACTAAAAATTATATATATATGAATAGAAAATCCTAGACTTATTTTAATATGATGAAAAAGGCACGGGTCTTTCTTTTCATTAACTCTATTTAACTATATTTGGCTAAAAGAAATGTATAAACGGATTAATCTAAAATATTTAAAATACATTTGAACTCATCTTTGCATATTGATGACATTTTAATTTTTAAGATAGTAATAACAAATCGTGATTCCTTAGCTCAACATATGTAATAATGCTATTTTTGAAAAATTAACTATTCTAATGAAAACAAATATTGTAAATACTATAAATAGTTTTAATCATAAATAGGAGAAAAAGAAACTGATGGTATTAATTATTAATTCCCTTTAACTTAACTACCCGTTATTAAACTAATTCCCATACTAATCCCTTTTATAAATCATCTTAGCTAAGTAATACGACCATGAAATAAACGTTAGTCAACAACATGAGATTAAATGCACAAAATAAAATGAGGACTGAAATAAGATTAAATGGATCATGGCATGCATACGTCGTTGGGCCTAGCATTAGTCATTTTTGACACAGAATCGTTCCTCGTCTATTGGGCTTCTGCCCTTAATTTATTTTCTATTTTCCTCCGTTGCGGACAGTAACTGATCGGATGGCCCGAGAAGATCATGCTGGCTTTCAGCCCAACACCGAATGCAAAGGAAGGACGAGTCTCTCGGACTCGTATGCGATGGTCATGAAAAAATGAAAGGAAAAGGATTAGTATATAATAAAATGAAGAAACTAAGTATACAACTGGAATTAACACACAACACAATAAAAGGACAGTTAGAGAAAATGTTTAAACCCAAATAAGATAACAATAAAGAAACTGCAGCCCATGTGATTTATTCCATCTCATTGAATAAACTTAGGCCCTGATGATTACTATAATTTAGCGTAATAATAGAATATATGTTTCTTTCATTCATATTAACGCATTACAAGGGTAAGAGAAATCCTTTGTTTGATATATTTTGCAAATCCAAGATATTCTTTCTCGGTCTTCAATAAATATGCAAATGTATTCCGAGTAATATTCAGGCGACAAATAATGTACGGCCACAGAATAAAGGTCATCTACGTTATATCACAATCTATTGGTACAGGTTCAAGTACACAAGAACTGAAAACACCTAACAATTCCCACAACCATAATAGCAGCCATTGACTTTGAATACTGAAAACCAATCTATTCTCAATAGTTGGGCTATATCCAGGGTTCGGCACCAAGTTACATCTTCACTTTGTAACAAACTTAACAATCTCAGAAACATGAATGAGCAATGGCGTACATTGTTTATACCACAGATAGAAGAAACTTGATATTCAAAGTATAGTAATCTCAAATCCATGGAGAACAAATTTCACGAATCAGAACTCTTCAAATACTACTTACAATTATTTCAATCTGATAGATTTTCAATTTTTCATACTAGTCAGACAAATTCAACACTTAGCAGAGGTTATGGACTTCGGAAATCCGGAACAAATCAGACTAGCATTGGTGCAACATGCTATACGAACATAAAAATTCATGCATAATCCAAGGATTCCAAACAGAGGGAGGGACATAGTTAACTGTTGAACTAATGATCTCTTCCATACCAATCATTCGATAAACTTTTCACACCCAAATGTAATCAGCAGTTAAAACTTGTCAGTTACTATCCCCTAACGAATTAAACAGACTGATGTGATGCCCTTGAATAAGTTATGAAATCAGACCAGTTGAAATTACATTTGTTTAAAGATGAATGAACCTTTCATACAAATCGAGATCGACAGTCATTTAAAGAGGACTGAACTAGAAATATGCTTTTAGGAATTTTATGGGATTTGGGAGTGGGATTACCAATTAGAATACTTTCCGCATTTTCTCATTTCAGTAATCTTAAGCCATGCACATGTCAAACCATTCGGGAATTTCAACGGAGAACTCATATTTCAACTAGAAAAGTCTTGAGAGAATAAAAGAAAACCAATTTATCCAAATTCGAACTTAGATAGAAAACTGAACTGCTTCATGTTTGAGAAAAGACTCATTATTTGGGAAAGAAAACAATAAAGGAACTAACTTGGACAATCCTCTTCCTTAGGAAGTACACCAAATTTAAACAAAAGAATCCTGTTTCATCAATTTAGATCACACATGTATATAGCGGTAGCTGCAGATTATCCGGCTTCCGGGATGTTTAAGAATTATTGAACCTTAAGACAACACATAATCATCATTGACGCAACTCAGTCAGGTTCAGGCTAACAAAGTGATTCTGGAAACATACAGCTGTATACAAACACAAGGCTACACCAATAACAGTCTAATCCCTTTTACTCAAACTATCTTGGAGTTGTCTCCATTTCCTTTAGCTATATAAAATCCAACCTATGGGAGTTATTCATCATGTGCATACTTTACATTAAACCCCAAACATGCAGAAACAGTCATTACTAGAGAGTTAAAACACTTATGGAGTCCAACAGGGGATGTCTTACTACTAACGCCATATTCTCAACATAATAGGGATTGAATCATTAAACACCTAACAGAGAAGCATAGCCAAACTCCGATTTAAACTAAGAACATGCTAAAAGAGGAAAATTCGAAATAGGCATAACATCGATCGAACAGATTATTCGACATACCGAATCTCGGCTAAACAGACCCCAGCTAACAAAAGCAGAATTAAATACTTTTAAACATGATTAAACTTTGCGAATGATACAAATACGACTAAAACCCAACTAATCATATACGGTCCTGGTTTGGACTAACAAACAACATAACTGTTCTAATCAGGCTTACTACTAATACAGGATTGAACACATAGCATAAATAGTATAAACAACAATTTAAACAAACAGAAATGTCTAAGCAAAGGGGCTTACTGACCTTCCTCGGGTGCAGCGAAGTGGGGACGGGAGTCTCGAATCTAGCCTCGAACACTACAGACTTCGGTCTCGAATTTATTAGGACTCGAAACAGTTGCAGAAACCAAAAGGGAATCAGAATAATTTTCTATTTCGGATGAATATCAAAACAATATAAAAAACTGGGGAAGACTTAGTAATTTTCCACGGGAATTTGAAGCGACCAAAAGAACTTAAAATTTTTAGGGGAACTACCGCCGCTCTCCCCAAAAAAAAAACTCTGCTTTTTCAGTTCCAAGAACCATTATTTATAGGGGTGAAGTAGGGTTTCGCTAAGGTTTCAAATCTGAAATTTTCGGGCGGGATTCTAAGGTTCAAAACGTTCGGATTTCGATCAGAAGGGAGAGGAACAGACAAAATTCATTAAGGCTTGTCACGAAAAGTACAAAATGGAACAGATAAAAGATGGATTTCAGTTCTACAAACGGACGAAAACTATTGAAAGATTTCAGATTGTCAGCGGAGGAGAGGGGTAAAACAACAAAACGAAATCTTCAACCGTTGAATTTCTGAAGGGGCAAAGGACGGCTAATTAATTCTTACCCTTAATCGGCCATGCATGGCCTGGATTCAACGAAAGTCCTCTGCGAATTTGCTATTTTCGTTGATGAAGAGAGAGGGAGTGAGGAGAGAGAGGAGCGGGGATGTCAGGTTTTGCACGGAAAGGGGGTGGACAACCCTGTCCACGGCTAGAGGAGGATTAGGGTTTTGCCATAAAGGGGAGAGAAGAGAGAAGGGAAGGGAGCAGAGGAGAAAATGATGGGGGTGTGCGGCGGATGAAAATGGATAGAAACCCTAGTGGTTTCATCCGTTTTGGAGGGAATCGGGTCGGGTCAAAGGTTTAATGGACTGGGTTTAGTTTAAATAATAGGCTGGATGAATAAAATGTGGGCTGATCTGAAAAATTGGGTTGGGGTGAATTAAAATGGTTGGGATGATGAATTAAAATGTAGGCTTCTAAATTTAAGTAAAAGACCCATTTTGACTAATTATATCGACATGTATTAAAATATTATCTCATATAAAGTATGTATTTATTAGTACTCAGATAAAAATAAAGTGGCGTCGCAATAGCCGTGCGATAATATATTGAAAATCAATAGTAAATAAACGCTATTATTTAATTATGCGAAGATAATTGCGATGCGTGTGCATAAGATGGCAAAAGTGCTGAATGATAAAATGCGAATAATAATAATACTGGTAGTAAATAATAATAACAAAATAATAGTAATAATAATAATAATAATAATAATAATAATAATAATAATAATAATAGCGATAATAGTGGTAACGGTAATAAAATAGCAGATAACAGGACAAACAAAATGCCAGTATTAGTAAAGGTCAATAATAATGAAAGTATGAATAATCATTTCTTAAATTGCCAAAATTACTATAAATTTAAATAATTATTTAGGGAAGGCGGGACAAAATCGGGTGTCAACAATATGCAATTTATTTTTATCACTTAAAATTTGTTGCAAACAAATTGGCACGCCCAGTGGGACCAAGTCTGCCCTTCATCTCCTCTCCCACAAATTATATCCCCAAAATCTGGATCCAATTGTCATGATGGTCGCAGGGAAGATCAACAACATTGTTATCGTGCTCCGTTGCTATTCACTCCTACAAGGGATCATACTTAGTGTTCAATTTGAAGTCACATATACTTTGCTGATCAGTTCGATTGAGGAGTCCTGAAAGGAACATAATCATAAAACAATTGGTGTCTTAAATTATCCATATTTCCTTGGATAAGCCACGTTGAAGGACTGATTTACATTGGATATAGTTATTCAGTGTATAACTTTGTTATATCCAAATATTCATCAAAGGAACTACCACAAAGTAAAGAAGGAAAACAAGATTGACTTTGGATTGGAGTCATTGACCATTTGACTTAATGGTTTAGATAAAATTCCTTCATGATTATTTAAACTACACTTTGAAAAAGAAGTGTACATAAATGGCGTCTCAAAAGCTACGCAATGAAAAAATGTTGCCTTCGTGGATACTTGAAGCCTCGTCTTTAAGTTGCGGCAAGCCACACCTCGACAAGCCTTGAAGTAGGGGGCATTTGTAGACACTGAAATTTTACCCAATTTAGATCGGGCCTCTACAGACAAGCCCAATATCCATTAGGGTTTCTTAGAGGCTACTCTACCCTAATCCTAGCTCACGCCTATATAAAGGGTGGCATATTCCCTTAAAAATACATCTCAAATATGCCATAAACATGGGTATTCAAGAAGAGGTCAATATGTGGCCGGATATTTTTTGACAACCAAATACTTCAAGAAGATCCACAATATCCTTTCATGGAGATCAAATACATCCCAAGAAAGTTCACATATCCAAATCCAAATCATCCTACGTTCGAGAAATAAGCTACTAACGGCCCTCGAATTACGGAGAAATATTATGAGAGAGGAATCAAGGGAGTAAACAGATCTTGTACCCGCAATATTCATCAATGAAATCTCTGTTTCTTCATACTTTGTTTGTGGTTGTAATTTATTTCCGCATATTAAAAAATTTCCATAAACTTTTGGGTATTCATTAAGAGATCATCTTGAAAATCCCATAAATTCCTGGGATATTCACAAAGAGATCAAGGCATTAAATACCGCCTTCATCAAACTGCCGACGTTTATGGAGATCAAATAAATCCCAAGGAGGTCATCCTATGATCGAGAAATACGCTACTAACGGCCCTCGAATCACGGAGTAAAATTTAGGAGAGAAGAATCAAGGGAATAAACAGATTTGTACCCGCAATATTCATCGATAAAATGTTTGTTTCTTCATATTTTGTTTGAGGTTGCAATATATACGCCGCATATTAACATTTGTTGCAAACAAATTGGCACGCCCAGTGAGATCATATCTGCCCTTCATCTCTTCTCTCACAAATCAGATCTAAAAAATATGGAGCCACAAAACCGCAAAGATGGAAACTCCATTTTTATGCGTTCTTCGAGTCTCATCGTTGAGTTTCGGCAAGTCTACACGCCGACAAGCCTTGAAGTATGGGGCTGTCACGACCCAACCGGAGGGCCATAACGGGCACCAGGAGCTAACCCACTGGGCACTTTTCATCATACTTCTACAATCATATCTAGGTGAGCCATATGGCCTACTCATAATCTCTATGCATCAATAACACAATTTTCATCGGGCTAAGGCACTTTTATATCGACATCAACACCATGCCCATATATATACACAAGCCGACGGGGCTAAAAAAATGATATACAAAAATATGAGTCGACAAGGCTAAGAGACATCTAGCTATACACAACTGTCTACGAGCCCTTAGAAGGAGTAAGTATCATCATAACGACGGGACAGGGGCCCGCCATGCCCATGTATGTACACAAAAGAATAGTACCAACAACTGTAGCTCCGAATCAAATGGAGCTCCTCTAGACAATCTCTGATAAAGCATCCTATGGGTCGAGTATGTCTCCCTGTCCACCTGCGGGCATGACGCAGCGTCCACAAACAAAAGGACGTCAGTACGAACAATGTACTGAGTATGTAAGGCATAAGCAATAACATGATAAAAGCATGAATGATAACATGAGATAAAAGAGCCATTTGTACCTCTTGGGATGTTCATCATATTTACTTACCCCTTTCTTTAAAGAAGACCTTCCATACATATACATATACAAATACATATAAATAGCTTTATCGTTATAGCATACCCGACCTTAATAGGACTCGGTGTGTAACATACCCAGCCATAATAGGACTGGGTGTGAAGCATACCCGGCCACATTGGGACTCGGTGTTATTCATACCCAACTGATCAGTGGTGTGCACAATAGATATCATAGCCGGCCATATAGGACTCGGTGTTAAGCATACCTGTCCACAAAGGGACTCGTTGTTACAACATAGCTTTATATATATATGCATATAGAATTTCATACGTAAAAGCAACATCGTCATCATCATTTTCACTATATCTTTCCTTAGAGGATCAACTACTATAGGATGGAATCAATGACATCATGAGAGTATCGAGAACTACGAGCTTTAGTGATTCTAGGAGTGAAGTCATCGTGGAAAATATTATGGATTACACGTGAAGGTATACAACAATGAGATCATGCCTTAAGAAAGAAGGGTTAGACTTACATGCCTTCACGTCTTCTTAACTACTTAACGTTCACCTCCAAAGCCCGAGAAATCTACATTTAAAAGGGTTCATACCAAGGTTAGGCTTCAAAGACACCCTTAAGTTCAAACGAGTATAATTCATGAGCTAGCGAAAATTGGCTGGCATTTCCCCAGTTTTATCTACTTCTACCAAATTCCAAAACAACTCCCAACAACAATGACATTATTAGCAATACCATAATCAAGAGACTTTACTCAAATTAGGCATCATTCAATCCCCAAAACTCCTTTCCAAGATCATTCATAACAATATATCTATAATACAACACCATACATACTTACATACAATACTTCATCAACATCATTAGTATCACCCACAACAAAATTATATTCATAACATGCCAAGAATTTCAATTCAAGTTAACCTATAGCTCATAATATCCTCAAGTTCACACTTGAACTCTATTTTCACTTTTCTTCCTTTACCCACATGGTATAACAATCAAACAACCTTAACCATATGTAAAAGATGTGAAATCTTATCTTAATCACTCAAGAACAAGTCTTGGATCAACTTACTCCTCTAAAGTGAAGTCTCTAACATCAACACCAAAGGGAAATCTTGAGTTCCACAAACCCTAGCAAGCTTCTTAGCACTTGAACCTCTTGATTCTCTTGGATTTGGCTTGGATTAGTTTATAGACCTAGAGAGAGGGTTTTGGAGAGCTCAAGGATCTGTTTTGGGGAAATAATATGTCCAAATGATATGAAATGAAATATATAAAGCGTAACTTAAAATCCCGTCGGGCAATCCTACGCCCACTTTGACGGACTGTCAAAATTCCTACGGTCCGTCAAACTGCCCAGCCAAACATGGCTCACTGTGACTGTTTTATGCTAGGAAAATACCATTTGAAGGGCCGCAGAAATTCAAACTGATCCGTCAAAATGTTCTGCCCAAGCAGTCTGTCTTAAAACACCTATAACTTTTTACTCCGATGTCACATTGATGAACGGTTTGTTGCGTTAGAAACTAGACTCAATGAACTTCAATTTGGATAGAGAAAACACACCAAAACTCCTCATATTCTAGGAGATATACCTCTCTCAAGTTGGACTAAAAATCCTATCCAAAATTTTGCCAAGTTTTTCCCAAAGTTCCGACAAACTTATTTTCCTTAATTCGCTTGTTCTCAAATCCTTCCATAGCTTATTTTATGAACTTAAACCCTCATAACCATAAGATAGGCATATATAATCTCATATATCCTAGAAGATAACTCTAGTTTCCATGATTAGGACAACCAACACCTAACGAATTTCAACGTACAAAATTACGAGGCGTAACAAGGGCATTTGTAGACATTGAAATTTTGTGGGACTTTATAAGTTGAGCCCAATATCTGTTAGGTTTTCTTGAAGGCTACTCTACCCTAAACCCTAGCTCATGCCTATATAAAGGGACACATATTCCCTTAAAAAGGCATCTCGAGTATCCCATAAACTTTTTGGTATTCATTAAGAGATCATCTTGAAAATCCCATAAATTCCTGGGATATTCACAAAGAGATCAAGGCATTAAATACCGCCTTCATCAAACTGCCGACGTTTATGGAGATCAAATAAATCCCAAGGAGGTCATCCTACGTTCGAGAAATACGCTACTAACGACCCTCGAATCACGGAGTAAAATCTAGGAGAGAAGAATCAAGGGAATAAACAAATTTGTACTCGCAATATTCATCGATAAAATGTTTGTTTCTTCATATTTTGTTTGAGGTTGCAATATATACGCCGCATATTAACATTTGTTGCAAACAAATTGGCACGGCCATCGGGGACCAAGTCTGCCCATCATCTCTTCTCCCACAAATTATATTCGCAAAATCTGGATCCAATTGTCATGACGGCCGCAGGGAAGATCAAAAACATTGTGTATCGTGCTTAGTTGCTATTCGATCTCCTACAAGGGATCGTACTCAGTGTTCAATTTGAAGTCAAATACACTTTGCTGATCAGTTCGATTGAGGAGTCCTGAAGGGAACATAATCATAAAACAATTAGTGTCTTAAATTATCCATATTTCCTTTGATAAGCCACGTTGAAGGACTGATTTACATTGGATATTGTTATTCAGTGTATAACTTTGTATCACACCCCACCCTTGGTAGGGCGTGATTGGCACTCGGCACCTTACGGAAACCGAGCGAACCAACTTATAACTTACATCCTTTGTGTCTCAAATGGAAATAATAGGATCGAGAGGCTAAATACAAACATAATATCATGCATAAGTAAATGTACAATAGACCCATGATGCCGACATTACTATTGTCACACTATGACTAAGCTCTATTACGTAAACCGTCCGCAAAGCTTCTATGAACATGACTGAAGTATACAAGTCGGGACAGGGCCCCCGACATACCCTGAACAAAATCATATATATATATATATATACAGTGGCAGACTCAGGATTTAAGGGTCGTGGGTGCCAATGCAACACTAAAAAATAACTGCAATTAATATTATCATTACTAAAATTGAAACACGAAGCAGAGGTTTGAACACAGGACGTCCTAGCCGTCCAAACCTTTAAAGTTCCATTCGGAAACCAAAGCACCCGGTTGTCTTATTGGTTTTGTGGTGCTTTTTTAATGTTTATACCCAAATTTTATATATTTCTTATATAACTATACATAGTCTACGTCGGGTTTAACGGGTGCTAGAGCACCACGAATTTATACATAGGTCCGCCTTGTATATATATATATATATATATATATATATATATATATATATATATATATATATATATATATATATAGACTCAAGGTGCTCCGGAAGAAATGGAGCTCATCAATCGAAGCGGTACCGAAGGCATTTTTACTATGGAAGATCCTAGTCTCATCTATCTACACTGCAGGTATGAACGCGGCGTCACAAGAAAGGAAGTCAATACGAACAATGTCTCTTTGAATATGTAAGGCATGAATAGTAATATATTAAGAGATACCAAACATGAAAAATAATATAATGAACGTATGAGGATAAGTAACATAAAAGGGATCAACCTGTGCCTCTGAATGCCCTTTTTAAGGCGAATGTCATGCATTCTTAGCTTTTAAAAAAAAGACTTTTCCATACATATCCATATATAATATCTCGTCTGGCCGTTAAGGCGTGGTAATATATATATATATATATATATACATATATATAGCATCTTACATGGTGTTATCTTACCCGACCATATAGGCTCGGTGCTATCTTACCCGGCCCTTTCGGGACTCGGTGTTATCTTACCCGGCCCTTTCGGGACTCGATGTTATCCTCAACTGATCATAGCGAGGCAACACATACATATATATATATATATATATATACATATATATATATATATATATATATATATAATGCATAAATGAAATCAACGTCATCATTAGCATTACCATTATCATCATATCAATCCTTGAAGGATCAACCATCGCAAGATGAAATCGACGATGTCACGGGAGTCTCGAGAATCATGAACTTAGGTAGCACTGGAAATAGAATCGTTATCATCGCTATATCTCACCTCTAAGGAACGAGTAACATGAGGTGAGACCATCAACAATAAGTACGGTTAAGAGATTCATGGAATGGCTCAATAATCTCCTAATGCCCTCAAATCATAGCTTTGGAGTTTCAAAAAAAGGAGAATCATCATCATCGTCACAATCATCATAGAACAAATTCCATTTAACATCATAAGAGGCTTTAAGAGTCATGAACTTTGAGCTTTTGAAAACAAGGCGGTTATGGAAACATTTATGAAATCATAACATAGGAATCATGCCTTTGAAAGAAAGGACGAGTCTTAACATACCTGTTCAACCTCCTATTAGCTACGCTTATTTGTCCGAGCTTGCAAGTCTACATTTAAGAGGATTTACACTAACGTTAGCCTCTTTATCACACACTTATTTTAAGTTTTAAATCAAACTATTCTATATTCTGCCGAAAATCGGGCAGCATCTCTCCTGTTTATATGCCTAGCCCGAATTCTCAAGTCAATAACCAACACAACAATAACAATACCAACATTAATAACATCATTTCCCATATCAAATTATTCCATAGAACAGCCCATATGGTGTTTGTCCCATATTTTCACCAACAGAATTAATTTACAATAATTTAATAACTCCTTCTCCGTAATTAAACCAAGATTAACGTTAATAACAAGAGATTCATACCTTTATCTCGATAATAATGCTATATCTTCACTCCTCCACCTTGAGATTAAGCCACAACGCCTCAATACACAATTTTTGTTATCGCAACTATACGCCGTCTGGACCGGGATTTGGAAATTATACTTTGATTTGCATGAAAATTGATGAGTGGAAGTTTCCAGAGGTTTGGGGAAGCTTAGAGGGTGTTTGGTTGCTGTTTAAGGGGGTAAATCCCCTTTTATAAGCTTCTAGGCTCGGGTTGCACCGACCTAGAAAATGGTCAGCGCGTTCGCGCAGCTTCCTGGCGCGTTCGCGTTGGCTTATTCGACTGCCTGCGCGTTCGTTCAGTAAAAGTGTCATAACTTTTGATCCCGATGTCATGTGTCGTGTGAGGGCCCACGACATATGGTTGGAAAGCTCTTTCAATTATTTACAACTTTAATTCTTGGTGTTTTTCTAAATTCCAAACTTATAATGTTGTTTTGGCCCATCCAAGTCAAATCATCCGAAAATGTTTCCTTAAATCGTCCTTTTGGAGGGCTTATGCCCATATTTGGCTTATGGGTCCTTCTTAGGACTTGCTCAACTTTCCATATACCACTCATATGTCTCTTCACATGTCCTTTATAAAACTCCAGCGTGTGGGCCCTGTAGAGAAATATAGCGTTAAGAATAGTAATTCGGAGAAACCTTCTGCTAGCCCAAGATCGTTACTAAGATTGGAAGATTCAACTAAAGAAGAGGAAGCTTTGGAAAGGAGAATTTTACTTGAATTGGCTTGTATTGGTAGTATTAGCTTACAATTGGGGTTGATTAGAAATGTACAAGATCATCCCTATTTATAGTTATCTATGGATGATTCTAGATACTCTTCTAGATACATCTACAAGAAAATTCTAGCAACCTTTATCTTCTAGTAATACTCTAGAACATCTAGATATTTCTATAAGATAATTATCTAAAATGCTACACTAGACCATTCTAGATATTCTTCTAAATATCTATGATAGTTATTCTTCCAAAAAATTAACTTTAATTTTTCACACTCCCCCTTAAAGTAATTTTTGGAAGCTATCCTGAACTTGTCGTGGAAGAACTCAGATGAAGCTTTTGAGCGTGCCATGGTGAAGATCTCAACAATATTTTCTCAATACTTCTTCCTTCTTCAAATGATGATGATTTTCCGCTAATAATTGGGCCTCCAAAGAAACATGAATACGTCTTGATAAAATTTTCATCTCTGTTACGGCCAGACTTGACAATATTTCTTTTTGGCCTTTGCAAACCACGTGAATCATCTTCATGCTGAGTTTCACATTCTTGAGTTTCCAGACTCCCCCTTTTTCTTAGCTCCTTGACAATTGTGTTATTTGGAGAAACACCAGAGTCGGTGACTATCTGACCATTAATTTCCTGCGAAGACTCAGAACTACCATAGGATCCACCACCAGATTCCCTTTTCAGCTCTTCAATGAACTGTTTGTCAGCTTTAGAGCATCCGAGAACCATATTATCTGTCTCTCCATATGAAATTGAGCCTTCAAGGTTAACCTCTTCATTTATTTGACCATCAGCTTCTCCATCTGCTTCCAGTATTTGATCTGAGCTAGTGATTGACTCTGATATGGCAGATGATTGGCCAGAGACTTCAACTTCCACTACAACTCCCTCAATGCTTTCTCCAGAATGGTCACCATTGTCATATATAGTTTCAGAAACTTCATGCTCAGGATCTACTTCAACATCCTCCACGTCCAGACTTTTATTACCAATTTTAGGATCTGCTTCGTTGATTTCCTCGATGGCAGCTACCACGTCACTAGTCTGAACATCTTTGGAATCTGCTTGCTTTTTGTTGATGACACCAATGCCTTCCTTCTCCACGTAATGGACCGTATTATCTCTTGAATCCATGATCCAGTCTCTTTCAAAATTGAAGGAAGCGTGGCATCTACTACTCGAGCCTCAGCTATGAAGCACCTTCCGCAGTCCTTTTCTTCTTCAGCAGCTTTCTCAACTTGAGCCATGTTGCTCTCTTTTGTTTGGCAATATCTTTTTATGTGTCCTATTTTACCACACCTGTAACATTTGAGAGTCTTCTTATAGTTATTAGTAGACTCTATCTCCTTTTCTAGCGAGCTGGAAACACTTTGAGATCGAGAGTGTGGCGTATCTCTGAATGTTTTTCCTTTGAAGTTCCTCTTGTCGGCTACAAGAGCATTCCCTTCCCCTTTTTTAAAACATACACGAGCCATCTGTTTGGCTAGCGGACCGTGATGACAACAAATTCTCAAACTCCTCCAAGGATGGTTGTTGAGCCCATCCTTGAATTGATGTAACAAAAGGAATATATTCTGACTTCAAACCACGAATGATAATTCTTCTCATTCGTGATTCAGAAATAGCCTCGTCCGGGTTTAATAGAGATATTTCAGAACATAAGTTTTTAATCTTCAAGAAGTACTCAGCAATAGAAAGATTACCTTGAATGGTGTTGGCCAATTCGTTCTCCAAAATCTGTAGCCGAGCTTCATCCTTCTTGTTGAACAAACGATCAAGGGTCCTCCATATTTCATGAGCTGATTTACACCTTATAATATGATCAAATAAACTGGGAGAGATGGACCTCTTCAGTATGAACTCCGCCTTGGCATTAATCTGCTTCCACTTCTTACGTGCGTCATTATTTTCCGGTGCATCAGCAGGAGGATTTGTGTTACTCCCATTGACAACTTCCCACAAATCCTCACCAACAAGGTAGAACTCCAAATGTGTCTTCCATACCTTGTAGTTGGACCGGTTCAATAATTCCATCCCACCCATTAACACGACCACACACATCCATTTAGAAAAAAACAATTGAATCGACCACTAACCCGATCTTGAAAATATATCCAGAAGCCAACGTATATGGCTATGGCTCTGATACCATGTAGAGAAATATAGCGTAAGAATAGTAATTCGGAGAAACCTTCGCTAGCCCAAGATCGTTACTAAGATTGGAAGATTCAACTAAAGAAGAGGGAAGCTTTGGAAAGGAGAATTTTACTTGAATTGGCTTGTATTGGTAGTATTAGCTTACAATTGGGGTTGATTAGAAATGTACAAGATCATCCCTATTTATAGTTATCTATGGATGATTCTAGATACTCTTCTAGATACATCTACAAGAAAATTCTAGCAACCTTTATCTTCTAGTAATACTTAGAACATCTAGATATTTCTATAAGATAATTATCTAAAATGCTACACTAGACCATTCTAGATATTCTTCTAAATATCTATGATAGTTATTCTTTCAAAAAATTAACTTTAATTTTTCACAGGCCCCACTTGGCTTACAGCAACGAGAGCTTTTCGGCAAGTGACATATGAACCGATTCACCCCATATGGTCTCCACATATCATGTATATGCCATTATTCACTCTTATAATATAACCTTTCTCCTTAATCCTTGCATGACTTTACTCTTGTTCGGGCTCACAATAAGTTGTCTACGGTCTAGGTAGCGCAAAATTTTCTGGGGTGTAACACTTTGTTATATCCAAATATTCATCAAAGGAACTACCACAAAGTAAAGAAGGAAAACAGATTGACTTTGGATTGGAGTCATTGACCATTTGACTTAATGGTTTAGATAAAATTCCTTCATGATTATTTAAACTACACTTTGGAAAAAAAGTGTACATAAATGGCGTCTCAAAAGTGACGCAATGAGACGCAATGAAAAAATGTTGCCTTCATGGATACTTGAAGCCTCGTCTTTAAGTTTCAGCAAGCCACACCTTGACAAGCCTTGAAGTAGGGGGCATTTGTAGACACTGAAATTTTACCCAATTTAGGTCGGGCCTCTACAAAACAAGCCCAATATTCATTAGGGTTTCTTGGAGGTTACTCTACCCTAATTCCTAGCTCACGCCTATATAAAGGGTGGCATATTCCCTTAAAAATACATCTCGAAATATCCCATAAACTCATGGGTATTCAACAAGAGGTCAATATGTGATCGGATATGTCTTGACAACCAAATACTTCAAGAAGATCCATAATATCCTTTCATGGAGATCAAATACATCCCAAGAAAGTCCACACATATTCAAATCCAAATCATCCTACGTCGAGAAATATGCTACTAACGATCCTCGAATCACGGAGAAAATTAGGAGAGAAGAATCAAATGAATAAATAGAATTGTACCCGCATTGTTTATCAACAAAATCTCTATTTCAACATATTTGTTTGTGATATGCAATTTATTTTTATCACTTAAAATTTGTTGCAAAACAGTACTTATTTAGTAAAGTACATGTTATACTTGGCATTCTTTGAACCAGTACTATATACATAGTACTCTGGTGGACCTGTAACGTTGACTGGTTATCTGGTTGAACATCTTTGAAAGATTTTTCAATTGTTTAATCAAATATCTCACCTCATGGTAAGGAGAACCATGATGAGAAGAAAAAATAAAGTCAAAAAGCAACAGATGACTCTACTTTTTCTTTTTATAAATGGAAGTGGCTTACCTTTAAGATATCTTTTCATTTTCCATAAAGTTGTGGTTGATAAAATTATTCCCTTGTCCAACTAGTGATAGAATTGGCACTAAAAGAATCATAACGTGTAACATGTGGATGTTACAGAATCCGCGACTTTTATAGTACAAAAAAAAAAGTTGAACCAAACTAACACAAAAAAAAAAAGTAGGTTTCACGCACTAATTTAGTGCGTGAAAGGATCAAACTGTAAAAATAAAAGTTCGGCCTTTCACGCACGTAATTCGTGCGCGAAAGAGGCCTTTTGTTTTTCTTTTTCTTTTTTAACCTATCAAAATCACGTTTTTTTTCATACTTTGGGCAAAGATTAGTCATGTTTCAAAACCCCAAAATATCAATATTTTATATAGAACTTAATATCTTTTTTTGCGTACAATAATGTCGGCTCATTACATCAAGTCCACCTAAACGTTATCAAGTCCACCTAAACGTTTGGATCGTCGTTTTAGGGGTTCTAAAGTGCCCCGAAGTAAGTTTTGTTAGTTTTGAAACTTGTCATATTTATAAGGTTTTGATTTAAGTGTTTTATTATATTTGAATGTACAAATATAAATATTTTTATTTAATAATAATTCATCCAATACAAGAGGTTTATACTAATTCAAAAATAATTCATTCCATTAAATTACAATACTAATTCAAAGCAATACAATAATAAATTACAATAACAATATAATCTTCAAGTTCTAGAGGCTCTATTACTTCGAGACGTGCTTGTACCACCACGGCCTTGTTGCCCACACGAACGCTTGTCATGGCCATGTTGCTTACATGTAGAGCACTTGTGAGAGTAAGTTCTTTCACTAACATCCATTTGATTAGGTCTACGACTCCGTGAGTTAATGCCCAATTTCCTGATGTAATCCTTGTTAGCAACCATCGAAAACGGCTCGTTTGGCCAATAAACTTCATTACCAAGTGGGTGGAATTGGCCGGAATATGCTTTAAGGTAACGGTGGACCTTGTATTCCCCCACCACATAACTTGTTACCGTTATTCTCATTCTCTCGAAGCACTTGGCAACATGAGAACACGGTATGTGGTACGTTTGCCACTTACCACAAGTGCATGTTCTTGTTTCCTCATAAACGGTATGCACGTTTCCACCGTTACCGTTGTAATAACCCGTCCTAACTTCATACACATGTTGAATTGGGTCATACTCGGTCATTTGGTGATGCTCACATTTTTTTCTATAATGCTCCATATTTTTGAAGGGCTTTGGCATCCATGTCCCGCCTTCGGCTAATATCGCTCTAGCCTACCTTGTCCTAACCACAAATCGCTCCACAACCTGCTTGAAAGTCATTCTCACCATGGCGGTAACAAGTAGTCCCCGAGCGATTTTCGACAAGCCATTGAAAGACTGCCGTTTTGTTGTGAACTGCCCCATCTTTTGCCTCCCGTCGACGCATGAAGCGTCCATTTTTCAACTTCGAGCTTCATCAACCAAACGTATGCGAGTTCACTCACTGCCCTGATCAAATCCATTTTTACAGCTCATTTTTGTTATTGATGCTCCATCGCAGCCCCCCACATCAATTTGTTTAGAGTGTCATTGTGAAACTTTGATTGCAAATTTGCCTTCAAGTGCCTTAAGCAATAGCGATGGTAAACAAAGGGAGGCTGCCACCCCGGTAAATTATCCATATTGTGCAATATGCCTTTATGACGATCAGACAGCACGCATATGCCTGTACGATCCTTAATAACACGAGTTTTCAAATGGTAAAAAAGATCCCCTATGTGTCGTTGCTCTCGTTAACGGCAATTGCGAAAGCAAGAGGGAATATTGACCCATTGGCATCCATTCCTATTGCAATTAGGAGCTTGATATCGTAGGCACCATATACGTGTACCATGTATGGATATCGGCTGGTCGGTGAGTAGCAAAACCATCAATGTATGGTTTGAATGTCCAAAATACGAAGTTGAAGATTTTACCCTCTATAAGCCGCCACTCTACAACATTACCAGCATTAAAATGTTAGAGAGCCGCCATATACCTCGGCGGGATGCGAAGCGAAGCGGAGCCTCATCGCGCCGCGGCCAATACCGTCCCTAAGCCGACCGCGGCCCTCGGCGACCACGACCACCTGCTGCCCCAGGTGGGGCACCGGGAACACGCTCATGGAGACGCTCAAAGTCATGTGCCTGTCTCATACCAGTCTCGGCAAGCTCAATCATCCGTGCTGCATACTCCGCTGTCTCGGGGGCCTCCGTACGGGCAGTGCTCTCATAGCGCATCGTCTGAACGATCCGTACCTGCATATGTTTGCAAATATTAACAATTGAATAAATTTGTAAAGTAGTACATAAGACAATGGTTTAAGTTTAAGATTAATAAAACTTACCCGGCGCCTCGTACGCTCACTGCGAGGCTACATATCCTAGGCCGTACGGACGACGCCTAGGGGTTGCCAATAATGATGCGAGTGATCCGCATGTACCACTCCATGTACACATGGATCGGAGTGTCATTTTCGACCACCGCTAGGCTCGTCATCCTCACATCCCAACTTTGGACCTGCTGCTGCATATGGAGTCGCGATGCATCATCGACGCCCGCACGCTCGTCCCTCACATAGTGGTCATGCTCCCAATCCGTAGCCGCGAGTATATTTGGTACATACCCAAACTGCCGTAATACGCGGTTGGGCGCGTGATACTCAACGATATCCATATGTATCAATGGACACCGCGACGTCCACATGTGCTGACCAGCCCTACAAAACGCCGTCAGCTCATCCAAAATATGATCATATGACGTCCATATAAAAGCCTGTAAAAAGAATTGAACTAGTTAACAATAAAAGACTAAAATAGTAGCTATGTGGTCTAGTGTGTGGATCCAAAATATGAACATACCGTCTGCGCCGTCATGCGGTCTAGCTGATCCCTAAATGGGAGAAGGCTGTGGTGCGTCTCCGCACGTCGGTGTACGCCTCGCGACCATCTCCGCGTATGGCATCAGCACAGTAAGATAGTCAACGAGAGGGTGAGCTGGTATGGGCTGAAAAGGTCTCAACTTAGTCCACACCCATATCTGATATAGTCATTTAAAAAATATTTTATCAATCGTCGTTTTAAAAAAATATATTTTGTGTTTAATTACACACACTTAAATATATTACACCGAAGGAGCGAGCAAAATGCGGGGACCTCGCCCTCGTGCCCATAGAACATCGGCGAGAATCCTCGTATACATGTAGCAACACGGCGGCGCCCAACTATAACATCTGTCTCGGCGAGATCGTCGATATACCGAAGATACCTCGAAGCTCACATGCGAACCCGGAAGTGTTCGGGAATAGGATGGTACCCCGAATATGATGAGTAGGTATGACGCGCACGTCGGTCAACGTCGGCCCCCGAGGCGTGTCCTCTCCAATCGGATGCTGCATGTCTGTGAGGCGCAAGTGAACATAAAGGGCCGACAACAAAAGCCGACTCTAGCCGTAAATATGACCGTCCAGAACCACGAAACCAGTGAGCCTAGTCAACTCATCCTGGTAAGGCGACAGCACATGAGGCTCCTCAATATACAATGGGCATCCATCAGCACCCAGCCCGTACAATGACCTCCGCATCCGAAGGGTAATGGTAGCCTCGCGGTGCGGAGATGAAATATGTGCGTCTCCGGTGCTACCTCTCGATCAAGGCCGTCCACTAGTGACCTCATCGTCTTACCCGGCCCCAACTTCGATGCATCGGTAGATATCGCCTCGGCCGGTATATCCGGGACACGAGGATGTGAGGGGGCGAGCGACGAAGAGGCTCCCATCCGAGTCCCCTAACCAAGCACGAACACGAGCCTCGGTACATGGCAGTCGGATGTCCACGTATGTTGCGACCTATGCTCGGGCCGAAGATACGGAACTCTCGGTTGAAGGGCCCGGATCGAGGGTGGTGATCCATCCTTTTATGCATTTTAAATCAATCATTAACGAGTAGTATTAGTTATGTAATCTTTTATCGAAAATTTTATTAAGGATTGTGGTGATCCATCTGTTTTACGCATTTTAAATCAATCATTAACAAGTAGTATTAGTTATGTAATCTTTTATCGAAAATTTTATTAAGGATTGTGGTGACCCATTCATTTTTATGTATTTTAAATCAATCATTAACAAGTAATATTAGTTATGTAATCTTTTATCGAAAATTATATTAAGGGTTTTCAATCCTAAACTACGGGTTATCAATCCTAAACTAAGGGTTTTCAATCCTAAAATATAAAGATTAATAATTAATAAGTCAAATAATTAACAATTAGTTAGCAAACAATTAGTATAAATAATTAATAAATAAACAATTAACTAACTAATCAAATAATTAACAAGTTATTATCATATATTTAATAAATAAACAATTAACTAACTAATCAAAAAATTAATAAATTATTATAGTTTATTTAACAAATAAACAATTAATTAACTAATGAAACAATTAAGAAATTATTAACAAATAAACAATTGTCTTAACAAAAACTAAATAAATAATTAGCTAGTGTAACAATTGAAATAGCTAGTCTAACAATTAATAAATACTTAAGTCGCTAATCGAACAATTAACAAATACTAAATAAAAAACTAATAAATAATTAACTAATTAACAATAATAAACAAATTTAAAAAATAAAAAAGGGGAGTCCCAACAGTGGGAACGGACTGCCCAAAAACGCACAAAAAAATGCGCAAAAATGGAAATCTTTTCGAAATCCACTACAGTTAAACAATGATCATGCTTAGGGTAATAATATATTTAGCAATATAATAAAAAATTCGTAGTGAAATACCTAGATTGAAGGTTTTTTGAGTTTTCAAAATGAAAATCTACTGCCTCCCTATTCGAAATACGCAGAAACTTGCATTCTGCGAGCCGTATATCTGAAGAATATTGGCTTTCGGGTTGAAAAACAATACGAAAAAGACGTTTTGGGGGGGTTGGGGACCACGAAATGGACCTTGATGGCGGGTTTTTTTGGATTGGGAAAGGTCTTGGTCGTGGTGGGGAAGGAGGGCCGACTTTTGTTGGGCTCATTCACTGCAATTTCGTGCGTGGAAGAAAACTTTTATTTTTACGTTTGATCCTTTCACGCACTAAATTAGTGCGTGAAACCTACTTATGTTTTTTTTTTTTTTTTTGGTGTTAGTTTGGTTCAACTATTTTTTTTTTTTTGGTCCTACAAAAGTCGCGGATTCGGATGTTACATAATTAGTATTGAGTTTAAGTTACATACATCATCAATGTTAAAAAATTTACACCATCGGGTCATCTTTACCTGTTATAACATGTAAGATGTCTTATTTTCAATAAATATTTTACCTAGTGTTTATTCATTGCCTCCCAGTGGAAATTTAATGAGAATATGTTTTTCTCTTACCCAAAAGTTCGATAAGGTAAAGATAAATTCACCTATAATAAAAAGATATCAAAAGAGAGTACATAAAGAAAGTAAAAGAAGAGAATAGAAATAGCAGCAAACTCTGAAATGAAAAGTTTAATGTAATGTCATGATTACTTTCTGCATTCATTCTATATTTTGGATTCAAACAACTAATGCATGCTTATTTTAA
>NC_081353.1:31179834-31197845 GCF_029784015.1 Lycium ferocissimum | reverse complement strand
TTAGTTAAAAATTTAATTAATAAATAAACAATTAAGTAACTAATTAACAAGTTATTATCATATATTTAATAAATAAACAATTAACTAACTAATCAAAAAATTAATAAATTATTATAGTTTATTTAACAAATAAACAATTAATTAACTAATGAAACAATTAAGAAATTATTAACAAATAAACAATTGTCTTAACAAAACTAAATAAATAATTAAGCTAGTGTAACAATTGAAATAGCTAGTCTAACAATTAATAAATACTAAGTCGCTAATCTAACAATTAACAAATACTAAATAAAAAACTAATAAATAATTAACTAATTAATAATAATAAACAAATTTAAAAAAAAAAGGAGTATTTATGGGAAACGGATCGCCCAAAACGCACAAAAAAATGCGCAAAAATGGAAATCTTTTCGAAATCCACTACGATTAAACAATGATCATGCTTAGGGTAATAATATATTTAGCAATATAATAAAAAATTCGTAGTGAAATACCTAGATTGAAGGTTTTTTTGAGTTTTCAAAATGAACTCTGCGCCGCCCTATTCCAAAATCTAACCTTAGAAACTTGTTCTACACTTCAATATACCAAGCATAATATTGACTTTCTATTGAAAAACAATACGAAAAAGACGTTTTGGGGGGTTGGGGACCAACGAAATGGACAATGGCGGGTTTTTTTGGATTGGAAAGGTGCCGTCGTGGTGGGGAAGGAGGGGGCCGACTTTTTGTTTGCTACACGCACGAATTTCGTGCGTGGAAGGCCAAACTTTTATTTTTATTTGATCCTTTTCACGCACTAAATTATATGCGAAACCTACTTTATGTTTTTTTTTTTTTTTTTTAGTTTAGTTCGTTCAACTATTTTTTTTTTTTTTGGTCCTACAAAAGTCGCGGATTCGGATGTTACATAATTAGTATTGAGTTTAAGTTACATACATCATCAATGTTAAAAAATTTACACCATCGGTCATCTTTACCTCGTTATAACATGTAAGATGTCTTATTTTCAATAAATATTTTACCTAGTGTTTATTCATTGCCTCCCAGTGGAAATTTAATGAGAATATGTTTTTCTCTTACCTTAAAAGTTCGATAAGGTAAAGATAAATTCACCTATAATAAAAAGATATCAAAAAGAGAGTACATAAAGAAAGTAAAAGAAGAGAATAGAAATAGCAGCAAACTCTGAAATGAAAAGTTTAATGTAATGTCATGATTACTTTCTGCATTCATTCTATATTTTGGATTCAAACAACTAATGCATGCTTATTTTAAAAAGAAAAAAGTACTAGAAATCCAATGTTTCAGTTTCTTCCAGAACAACTGCAATTGGACTTCTTACATAGTGCCTATTACTAGTCCATTTCAGGAATCCTTAAACTACACCACTGGTTGAACTATTGGCTGTTCTTGAAAAGGTCACTCGGTATGTCCTTTTCTGGTTCAACTTCGAGAACTTTAGAGTAGAGGGCTTAAAAATTACTCCAACTCCTGGTGGTGAAACTATCTGCACAATGTAAGATGATTTAGCCTCCCCGACATTAGTCACTGCTCTTGTATACGTTTGAGAATTTTCTCCAAGTGTGATTGAAAATGAAGGATAATTCAGTTGTGCTTCAGGAATACTTTTCACTTCCGAGCAATCTACCTTGCATTGTAGAAGGTTTCCAACCTCTCTATTTGTGTAATTCAAACCACACAAATAAGGTAAGTAGTCCTTGAATTTGGTGTCATATATTAGTCCCGGATCATTTGCTCTTGATTCTTTTTTTTTTTTCATCATTTGCTCTTGATGGATTGACATATCCTGCACCAATGGCAAAGATGCTAGCAGGAAGGAGCATTTCATCTAATATGGTACCGTTGGTGAGATTGGTTGCAGCAAGAGACCAAGGAGGGTGAGCGCTTTTTAGTAATGTTGCTACTCCACTGAGGTGAGGACAAGACATGGAAGTACCCGAAATAATGTTGAAGGCAGATTTTGTGTTGGTGTTGTTCTCAACAGTAGGCCAAGCAGCAAGAATGTTGACACCAGGACCGATAATGTCAGGCTTTAAGATTCCGTGACTAGCTAGGTTTGGCCCTCTAGAAGAAAATCCAGCAACAACCGGAGCATTTTTATCTCCGAATATAGTTCCTTGGAATGTAATCCGGGCTCGTTGAATTCATATAGTCAACGATGATCATTCCATCTTCATAAGTTACATCCATTGCTGGAAGGACGCGAGCGTCAGCTGATGTAGTGAAACCATCATCTGCCCTATTTATTAGAACCATCATCTGCCCTATTTATTAGAATCATGTCAACACCTCCGGCATCCTTAACAGCTTGTCCTTCTGCAATCCTAGTATAACCACCCCCAGGCGGCAGTTATATCAGATGGTTATTAGAAAAGAATTCACCGTGCTAAGTCTTGATGGACCTTCTCACTTTGCACATGTAGTGTTGCATTGAAATCTCACTTCAAATTAAGATTATGGTTATGTGGAAGGAATTAGTAAAACTATGTAACATACTAGCATTGTTCCCACTTTTCTCTATCCCGCTTATTAAATAGTCAAGATATGAATCGACACAAATAGAGAAATAAAACTATAAGTAGGAGAATAGGTGAAGTTGATAAATTGAATGCTGCTTGTTTAATTGACTGCTATATCACTATCGTAAAGGTTGACTCAACAACTATGTATTATGCTAAAATTCAACATTATGTAAGAACCAGAAGAGAAATAGATAATATTATCAATTCCTGTTCTACAAAATGCCTAAATTGCAGTGTAAATCTTTAAGATTTGCCAACATTTTTCCTTTACAGAAACACACTTGCTCATAATTAACAGATGGCCAACACTAAAGGGCTTAACCATACAGCAAACTCAAAATACAAGGAAGATAGCCCACAATATAGCCAAAGTTCTCAGCTTCACAAGCAGCAGTCATTCAAAATCCTCAGCTTCATAAGCAGCAGTCAAGACCTTGTCAAGATGGCTATGGACTCCCACTCCAAACTACAAACAATGTCCTGCAAATTAAAGTTCTTGATGTTAAATAAGCACAGAGATGAATTCGTAGGCGTTCGGACAATATTTGTTTGCAAAAAGGAAAGCAAAAAGTATTTGGAGTTGAAGTCGAAAAGACTATTTGAAAGTTGAAATGGTGTTTGGACAATATTTGGTTGAGGTTGGAAAAAGAAAAAGTATTTTGAGGTTGAAGTGAAAAAAAAGAGTATTTGAAAGTTGAAATGGTGTTCACTGTTCAGATATGAATTTCACATGAAAAAGTTTGAAGTTTTGGGAACCATTATATCTCTCACTTGAAATACTCTCAAACAAGTTTTCAGATATTCTTTCACCATTATTTAAAATACTGAACTTCAATATTTGCAGATAATGAAATACTATTATTTGCGACCAAACATCTTGAAATGATGCTCTTAGAAGGCGTAACAACATCAAAGTTAAGGTTTCACATACTGATGGGTTTTGTCGATCAATGTCAAAGCTGTTGATGGCACAAGGTTCAGCAAGAAGCTCGACGGGTTCTTCACCTGGGGCAAACCAAGACGAACCAAACCATCAGAAACAACTCATACACGAAAAAGAAAAAAAGAAAAAAAAGGGAAAAGAAGGTCTAGATGTGTTCTATACCTTGTTCAATTACGGCAAGAATGCCATCCTCTGAGCAAATCATGGCAGGAAGAACACGTGATTCTGAGATGTTTCGGTAGTTGGATGAAGTAGTATAGTTGTCATACTGGACCTCCCAAACATCACTTTCTGCTGGTGAAAGAGCGGACAAATCACTGGTTCCAACACCAGAAAGCATTATAGGCTGCTGTTGCCAGCGAAGATCCCATGCAAACACAGTACCAGAAGAACCTCCTGCCTTCAAACACAATACAATTAGAAAAGTGAAACTGGAAACGACCTTGCAAGTCGAAGAAGCAAAGCATCCAAGATTCTCCAGAAAAATAACCATTCCTTAGTAGTTTACATGGTCCTTTTGCTTCTAAGGGTTTCCAATTTACTTTCCACTTCATTCCCCTCACCTCCCCAACTCCATCCGCCCCACCTCCAAAAAAGGACAAAGGAAATATAAAAAGGAAAAAATTCAATTCAATCATGAGTTAAATAAAATAACATTGTCTTTTTTTGATGAAGCATAAAATAACATTGTCATGCAAGACATCTTTATGGTTATGCCATTAGCTACAAAATTTATGCCATTAGCTACAAAATTTTATGTGAGAAATATTTTGCTAGCCTGGTTATGATGAAGAACAGCATTGATGCACTGCTAGTCAGTGTTACAACTTATATTTCCCTCACTCCTTATACATGTTCCAACCATATTGTAAGTGGTACTATGTCCAATTTTATTAGGAACAGAAAGTCCAGGAAGTCACAAGCTCCCTTATCTAAATTACCACACTGTTCTTTTCTAGTTATAAGTTCGCTTCCTACAAGCTAATAAAACGGAAAATGAAGTTTTGTGGTTCGGCGTGTTGAGGGAGGCAACGAGGGGTGGCCTAGATGTCAAAGAGCTGGAGTGACAACCTTGGAAACAGCGGTTCTAATCACAACAGATGCGACATTAGTGAATTCTTCCCGTCCACCCAAGTCTTGATAGGCAGAGTTACTAGGTACCTCTACTGATGAGAACTAACAGGTACCCACTTGACTAGTCTAGCTAAGCGCAAGTTGTATGGACAGCACTTCTATCAAAAAGAAAAGAAAAGATAGGGAAGAAGGGTTGACAAACACTGTCAGTCAAGAGTTTAAGAGAAGGCAGGAATAGCAGCTTACAAGACAAGTGTGCTTTCTTGATGGATGAATATCAATCGAATGTACAATGCCAGAAGTAATTCCATGAGTCCTGCAGTGTAGCCAACACATTTTCAATAAAAGGAGCTTACACAATACATTATAGCATTCTTGGCCTTTTAAAAGATGAATGTCATAGAATCACAAAGAAAGACTTTTCCATTGAAAATCAACAGAATTTTTCTATTTTTTGATTTTTTATGGGACGAGACAAATCCCAATTGCAAGTTCATGCTGAGATAGGTTCCAAGATTACTTTTTTCTCCTCCTTTTGTTTTTTTCCCTTTCGACAGGTCAATTTCAAGATAGTACCAGAGCTCCAAGCATGAGAGCTAATATCTGACATATCATCTATTCAAATATACCACGGCTCAATTTCCTCATTCCACAGAGGCTCAACTCTTCTTTACTTTAACTCAGATTTAGACCTATGGGTGATAGTTGAGGTACCATTTTAATTTGTTGCAAAACATCAGTGTCTTCCATCAACTTCAGTTACTTCAGTACTTGTTATCAAATATTCCTCAAGTTAGAATTATATCAAACTCAATTAAGGAAATGCATAAATTTAACTACAAAGAATAGACTATGGATATACACTCATGAACATTCAACCAAAAACTCGGACAAATAACCCAGATATCAAAACACACAAGAAATGAATAGCAACAACACCAACAACATACCCAGTGTAAACCCACAAATTGGGATCTGGGGAGGATAGAGTGTACGCAGACCTTACCCCTACCTTGAGAGGTAGAAAGGCTGTTTCCGAAAGACCCTCGGCTCAAGAAAAGCATAACAAAAAAGGTCAGACAAGAATTGATGGAAGTAAAGAAAAGTAAGCATTACGAAAAAAAGTAACAGAAATCGAAGTACTATAGATAAGCATTATGAAGAAAAGTAACAATAACTGCAGCAAACTAATACGATAGACGAAGTACAAGAGAGAGCATCTATTGATAGAAAACGAAAGACAAGAAACTACAAGGCTCCTACTACTCCTACTAGTATGGAAGGATACACGGAACAACGCTCCACTACCTACTAACCTTCTACCCTAATTTGTGTCCTCCACAACCTCCTATCTAAGGTCATGTCCTCAGTAAGCTGCAACTGCGCCATATACTGTCTAATCATTTATCTCCAATACTTCTTCGGCCTACCTCTACCTCTCTTGAAACCATCCATAGCCAATCTCTCACACCTCCGTACTGAGGCCTCCGTGCATCTCCTCTGCACATGCCCGAACCATCTCAGCCTCGCTCCCCTCATTTTGTCCTCTACTGAGACCACCCCCACCTTTTCCCGGATAACTTCATTTCTTAGTATGCCCATACATCCATCGCAACATCCTTATTTCCGCCACCCTCATCTTCTGGACGTGAAAGAAAGAATAGCAATACAACAAAAATACCACTGCCAATTCGCTTTAAACTGCGAAGACCCCAATCCACCACTCACAAACTCCACGGGCGACGCCCATTTCACCGCGCTATACGAAACCAATCCATTCCCATAAAAAACATTCCTACAACTCAAATTCCCTTCAACAAAACTCACCAAATTAATCCTCCCATCTTCACCAACAATCACAAACTCCAACCCATTTTCACTCACATCAATCCCATTAACTAAGATTTAGACCTATAGGTGGTAACTGAGGTGCCATTCTAATTTGTTGTAAAACGTCAGTGCCTTTACATAAAGTTCAGTTCTTGTTATCAAAATCAATAAAAGGAATGCAAAAATGAACCACAAATTATACACAATGGATATACATTCAATCAAAAAGCTCAGCCAAATAACTCGGATATCAAAACACACAAGGAATAAATAGCAATGCAGCTAAAATTTTCATTACCAATTCGCTTTAAACTGCGAAACAGGCCCACCGGGACGTCGTTGATCCCACCATTGAAGTCCAAATCCCAATCCACCACTCACAAACTCCACGGGCGACGCCCATTTCACCGCGCCATACGATACCAATCCATTCCCATCAAAAACTCTCTTATAACTCAACTTCCCATCAACAAAACTCACCAAATTAACCCTCCCATCTTCTCCAACACTCACAAAATCCACCCCATTTTCACTCACATCAATCCCACTAACCCGACCAGAATGAAACCCCGCCTTTTCGCCTTTTTCGGGCACGGAATCGATAAATTCCAACGACCCATTAACTAAATCAGCTGTATAAAGCAGTAAAGAACCTGAAAAAGTGGAAGCAACAATAAGGGGTTTATTGGGGTTTTGTGAAGTTTTTAGTGAAGTGATTCTTGATGGGGTTATTAGTGATGTTTGAAATGTGAGTTCTTGATTTGAAGTGTAGTTTAGGATTTGGAGTGAAGAAGTTGAGGATTCTTGATTGAATGATGAGAGGATTATGTGATGTTGGAAAGCTGAGAGTTGAGGAAGCCAACGAAGAGAATCAATGTAGTTGTTTTGTGGGAAACGATGGATTTGGAGATTCTGAGAAGCCATTGTTGTGTGAGGGTTTTTGCTTCGAGGGTTTTAGCAAAGTAAGGACTATTTTCTCATTTTGTATTTACTTTTTTGAGAGAAAATGACAAAATTGTCCCTTATTATTTATAGTAGGTTGAAAATAGCTTGTTAAGTTACAGGTTTTTTGGCGAGTGGGATCTGGGAGGGTGGAGTGTATGTAGATCATACCCCTACCCTGAGAGGTAGAGATGTTATTTCAGGTAGATCGTGGGGTCAAGATTTAATTGAACTGTGAAAATAAAGAATATTTAACGGGAACTCATATTTGGAAGTACAAAATTTGCAGTTTTACATTATTTTTTATCTATTTCGAGTCTCTGGTGTAACTTTTTAAAGTGCAATTTGTGTTATTTTTGATCTATTGTTTGTGTCTCGTGTAGTTATTTATGTTGCGGTATTTTGACAAAAAATTTGTAGTGTTTCTAGTTAATTTTGCTTTTCCATGATTCCTGTTAAATTTAACAATCAAAGTTTGATAAATATTTGACGGACACCAAAAGTGCTCACTTATGACAAACTTAAAGGACCAACAAAAAACATGGAAGCAGCAATATATAAGGGGTTTATTGGGGTTTTGTGAGGATTTTAGTGAAGTGATTCTTGATGGGGTTGTGAGTGATGATTGAAATGTGAGTTCTTGATTTAAAGTGTAGTTTAGGATTTGGAGTTAAGAAGTTGAGGATTCTTGATTGAAAGATGGGAGGATTATGTGATGTTGGAAAGCTGAGAGTTGAGGAAGCCAACTAAGAGAATCAATGTAGTTGTTTTGAGGGAAATGATGGATTTGGACACCCATTTTTGTGAGGGTTTTTGCTTTTGAGGGTTTTAGTAGAAAGCGGGAGTTAATGGAGGGAGTGAGGTTTTGGTGAATTTTTAATGCAATACTATTTGACTTGAATAGGAAAAAAAAAATGAAAACATTGGAGTATATACTATTGACTTCTTTTTTCTTTTTTCCCTTTTCATTTAGTCTTACTCTTCCTATTTCTTGAGCAGAGTGTCTATCGGAAACAACCTCTCCACCTTCACAATGCTGGGGTAAGATTTGCATACGATCTACCCTCCTCAGATCCCATCTGGTGGATTATACTGGGTATGTTGTTGCTGGCTAGACACCAAATCTAGAAGATGAAAAAACTTTAAAAAAATTTATAATATTAAATATAATATGATAATTTTATGATTATAAAGTATGCTATTTAGATAAAACGAAAAAATTTAGAGTTATATTATTTTTAAATGCATAAAAGTTTCATTCTTTTTAAATAGATTAAAGAAATATCATGTAAAAAGGATAGAGAGTAGTAGTATATATGGAGACGAAAAAACAAAGGAGGAGGAAAGAAAAAGAAAACAATAATAATTGAATTCACATTTTGATTTGAGAAGGTTCATGACTTTATTTACCAGCAACTCGTCAAAAATCGTGAAAACGTTATAATAAGGTGCCTTTACTTCTAACTCCTTCAAGGTTGACTCGTTTTTCCCTTCATGGACTTAGATCTTTTTTCTTTCAACTTTTACTTTGTGCAAATCTTGACATAAATTACTTCAACCATCACGTATTCTTTAGTGTGTATATATCATACGGAAAAGGAAATGCCCCTAACGTACAAAAAATGACTTGATACATATGGTACACAAATAAATTATTACATTCAGGTGAGCTCATAAGTAATAAGCTAAATCCGTCTGTATATATGATTGAAAAGGGATAAGAAAGAAGAAAAGAAAATATAGTTCTTGTTCTTGAAAATGAATGCAAAATTGGAAGAACTAGGTGAGTTGGTTTGGTAAAGTTACAACTGGGCAGATTTTATGGGCCAAGGTATTGTCATCCAATAGTAGCCCATTTCGTAATGGGCTTTTTAAAAGAAGGCTCAACTAAACAAGAAAAGAAGCTTTCTGGTTCTATTTCAACCAGACCCCTAACTAGATAGTCCCACATCGACCAAAAGCTGAAACGCTCTTCAGTTTATATGGCAAAACCTTAACACCTGTATTTGTCCCTTCGGGGACATCCGATAAAATTGGAACGATACAGAGAAGATTAGCATGGCCCCTGCGCAAGGATGACACGCACAAATCGAGAAATGGTCCAAATTTTTTTTGACAATTAAATCCGTGATTTTTGATCTAGCCTCTCCTTTGAAGTTGTACTTTTTTATCTGCATTCTCCCTTAGGGGACATCCGATTGTTATTTTTGATCTGTTTGTTTGTGTATGGTGTAGTTATTTATGTTGCAGTTTCTGATATTTTGACGAAAATTTTGTAGTGTTTCTAGTTAATTTTTCTTTTTCACAGTTCCTGATAAATTTAACAATTAGAGTTTGGTAAATATTTGACGGACACCGAAAGTGCTCACTTATGGCAAACTTAAAGGACCAACAAAAAACGTGGAAGCAGCAATATATAAAACGTGGAAGCAGCAATATATAAGGGGTTTAGTGAGGTTTTTAATGAAGTGATTCTTGATGGGGTTGTGAGTGATGATTGAAATTTGAGTTCTTGATTTAAAGTGTGGTTGAGAATTTATAGTGAAGAAGTTGAGGATTCTTGATTGAAAGATGAGAGGATTATACGATGTTGGAAAGCAACGAAGGGAAAACAACATAGTTGTTTTGAGGCAAACGATGGACTTGGAGATTTTGAGAAGCCATTGTTCCGAGGATTTATGCTTTTGAGGGGTTTAGCAAAAAGTGAGGACTAGAAGGTGAAGTGTCGGTGTGTTTTTGCTGCATTACTATTTGACTAGAAGGAAAAAGAAAATGAAAACTAATGTATTAACTTTTTTTTTTTCTTCAATTTGTCTTCTCTTTTTGTGCATTGGAGTGGACACGAAATTTAGAATGATTTTTTTTAAACTTATGATACAAAATATCATTCGAAAACAATCTTTCTACCATCACAAGGTTAGGATAAGGTATGCCTACACTCTATCCTTCTCATACCTCACCTGATGAGATTTTACTTCGTATGTTGTTGTTGTTGATAATATAAAATTTAATATGATATGATAATTTTATAAATTATATTATCCTAATTTTATAACTATAAATTATATTATTTGGATAAAATAAAAAAATGTAAAGTTAAATAGTTTTTAAATGAGATAAGGCATTATTACCCCTTTGAACTATACCCGAAATTGCTACGACACACCTTACCTTTTCCTGGGTCCTATTACCCCCCTAAACTTATTTAAAACCGAATAATTACCCCCACAAACACTGATGCCCACTCTCATATGGGAGAGATACATACACTCTCCTTACCACATGTGTATTTATTTATTTTCTTTTTTTAATTTTTCGGCTTCACACACACACACACACACACACACACACACACACACACAAAACACACACACACACTTTTAAAAAATGATTTTTATAACCAATTTTTTTTTAAAAAAATGAAAATTGATTTTTTTTTTAAAACCCTTTTAAAAAAAAACTGAAAACATGGATTAAAAAACTGAATTTTCTTTAAAAAAAATGATTTTTAAAACCCTTTTTTTAAAAAATTTTTGAAATTTTGATTTTTTTTAAAACCCATTTATTTATTTATTTATTTTTAAAAAATAAAACTGAAAACATGAATGTTTTTAAAATATGGATTTGTTGAAAATTATTCCATTTTAAATAAGTTTAGGGGGGTAATAGGACCCAGGGAAAGGTAAGGTGTGTCGTAGCAACTTCGAGTATAGTTCAGGGGGGTGATAGTGCATTATCCCTTTTTAAATGTATAAAGTTTCATTTTTTAAAAATAGATTAAAAAACTGTATCATGTAAAATAGGATAAAGAGTATTCTATATTGAAGACCGAGAAAAGAAAGGAGGAGGGGAAGAAAAAGAGAACAATAATAATTGAATTCACATTTTGATTAGGGAAGGTTCATGACTTTTTTGACTAGCAAATCATCGAGAATCCTAAAGAATTAGGAAAAGAATATGTGTTTGCTTCTAACTCCTTGAAGGTTGATTGGCGTTTCTCTTCTCTTGATTGTGGACTTGGAGTTTTTCCTTTCAACTTTTACTTAGTGTAAATCTTGATACAAATACTCCAACCATCACGTATTCTTTAATTTGGATATATCATACGAAAAAGGAAATGGCCCTAACGAACAGAAAATGACTTGATACATATATAGGGTACAAAATAAATTATTACATTCAGGTAAGCTAAACGGGAAAAGAAAAAAGAAAATATAGTTCTTGAAAATGAATGCGAATTTGGAAGAACTAGGTGAGTTGGTTTGGTAAAGTTACAACTGGGCAGATTTTATGGGCTAATGTATTGTCATCCAACAGTAGCCCCTTTCGTAATGGGCTTTTTAAAAGAAGCCTCAACTAAACAAGAAAAGAAGCTTTCTGGTTCTACTTCAACGAGACCCCTAACTAGATAGTCCCACATCGACCAAAAGCTGAAACTCTCTTCAGTTTATCTGGCAAAACCTTAACACATGTGTTCGTCCCTTCGGGGACATCCGATAAAATTGGAACGATACAGAGAAGATTAGCATGGCCCCTGCGCAAGGATGACACGCACAAATCGAGAAATGGTCCAAATTTTTTTGACAATTACATCCGTGTTTTTTGATCTGGCCTCTCCTTTGAAGTTGTATTTTTTTATCTGCATTCTTCATTTGGGTAAAATGTGGCATGCAGATTTAGAGTAGACTACTAGAAAGGGTCGCCTGGCGCACGAAATTACTAGAAAGGGTTGTCTGGCGGCACACGATATCATCTCGTGTTCACTCAGGGTTCCAATAATGAGAAAATTGTCCCTTGTTTTATTTTTTTATTTTTTTATAGTAGGATGACACACACAAATCGAGAAATGGTCCAAATTTTTTTGACAATTAAACGTGTTTTTTGATCTGGTCTCTCCTTTGAAGTTGTATTTTTTTATCTGCATTCTCCATTTGGGTAAAATTTGGCATGCAGATTTAGAGTAGAATACTAGAGTCGAAATTACTAGAAAGGGTTGTCTGGCAGCGCACAATATCATCTCGTGTTCACTCAGGGTTCCAGTAATGACAAAATTGTCCCTTTTTTTTTTTTTTTATTTTTTATTTTTTTTTTTTTTTTTATAGTAGGTTGAAAATAGTTTGTTAAGTATCACTTGAGCAGTTTTTATGTAAGTGGGGTCTGGAGAGGGTAGAGTGTGAAAATTGGCTTCGATAGACCGTCGAGTCAAGATTTAATTCGAACTGTGAAAATAAAGAATATTTAACGAGGAACTCACATTTGGAAGTACAAATTTTATAGTTTTACATTATTTTTTATCTATTATAAGAGTCTGGCGTAACTTTTTTAGGTGCAATTTATGTTATTTTTGATCTATTATTTGTGTCCGGTGTAATTATTTATGTTGTGGTTTCAGGTATTTTGACAAAAATTTTGCAGTGTTTCTAGTTAGGTTTGCTTTTCTGTGGTTCCTGTTAAATTTAACAATCAGAATTTGGTAAATATTTGACAGACACCGAAAGTGCTCACCTATGGCAAACTCAAAGGACCAACAAAAAACGTGGAAGCAGCAATATATAAAGGGTTTATTGGGGGGTTTTGTGAAGTTTTTAATGAAGTGATTCTTGATGGGGTTGTTAATGATGATTGAAATGTGAGTTCTTGATTTGAAGTGTAGTTTAGGATTTGTAGTGAAGAAGTTGAGGATTCTTATTTAATGATGAGAGGATTATGTGATGTTGGAAAGCCGAGAGTTGTGGAAGCCAACGTAGGGAATCAGTGTAGTTGTTTTGTGGGAAATGGAGGATTTGGAGATTTTGAGAAGCCATTGTTGTGTGAGGGTTGTTGGAAATCTTACGGAAAATACTTAATCACGAACACTATAAGGAAATCTTGCAAGCTTGAGGCATGTCCGAAGACACTGTCCTTAAGGATATTTCACCCAGTATGAGTGTATCCCCAGGATTCAACAAGCTCTTCTAGTATAAAATTAGGAGCCAGAATGTAATAAAGATTTATCTCAAAAAGAAAACCCAGCACAATATAATTTGAGAAGAAGAATTTCTCTTGATTTTTGTGTATCTCCAAAGGAAAAGAATTGACATTATATAGAAGTAAGATTCATAGGAACATTCTGATAGTTGCAATTGTTAATAACGTCTTTTATAGAATAGTAGTAATTGTAGAAGACAATTACAATTCAATATCCTTCATGGCTGAAAATCAATGCTGATAACGGTAGGAATTTTATTAGAATTATGACTAATCAAGGCTAGGTATTCAACCACAATAAATACCATTAACAAGACTTTAATAGAATGAACCTAGACAACAATTTTGAGTATTTCTTTTTGAGATATTTAATTATTTTTTCAACAAAGGTTTATGCTTTTGATGGGTTTATTAGAGCTGTAGAGAGTTTGGGACTACAATATATATAACTCTATGGAGAAGGTGAGGTTTTTTGGTGTATTTTTTGCTGCATTAATACTCTTTTTGAATAGAAGGGAAAAAATGAACATTATACTGGTCGTGTTTGTTTGGGTATGGAATTTAGAAAGGAGTTTTTTTCCCCAGAAAAACAGTTGTGATACTCCCTCCATTCCATAATAAGTGACTCTTTTAGCTCATGCACACCCCTTAAGAAATTGCTCACTCCTAAAAAATTAGGAGTGTTTTTACTAACTTACCCTTAATTATATTTTAAGTTAACATTGGGTATTGAGTAGTTGGTAATTAAAACTTTAGTTGGATGAACAATTAATGAGGGGTATCATTAAACCTTCAACTAACAAAGCTTAATGACTTCAATGAATTTTTTTGAGTATGTACAGTTAATAGATGAAACTTTAGAACAAAAATCACAAGGTGTAAAAATTTCAATAATAAATCTAGATTATGAATGAGAATTTAAAATGACTCTTCAAAATTTATTTTCATGGAGTGACTACTACTCGTTTTGATATATTGGAGAAAAGTTATGCTAGCATGATACTACGTATAATGTGAACACCATTTCATTTGACATAAAATATTGTGCTTATATAATTAAATGCCTAGAAAAAGAAAATGTAATTAATGAATCTTGATTATTTAAACAAGTGCAAATTTGGAAGAATCTGTCCAAAATATTCTTGAAATCCTAAAACGTCACTTATTTTGAAACAAAATAAAAATCCTAAAAGGTCACTAAGTAGGGAATGGAGGGAGTATTAAATTTGAATATGATATTTTTGTGGTTTTTAGTGTCAGTACTTTTATTTCTTCAATATTTTCATTATAGCTTTTTACTCTTTCACTTTTCTTAAACTTGTTTTGAAAATAATTTTCTCGAGCGACGGTCTATCAGAAGCAGCTTCTCTACCCTCGAAAGGTAGCGGCAAGATCTCTGTATACCTCACCCTCCCCAAATTCCACTTGTGGAATTATACTGACTATGTTGTTGATATTTTTGTAGTTATAAAATTATATCACTAATAACAAAATAAAATGTTTATAATTAAATTATTTTTAAATTGATAAATGTATCATTCCTTTTCAGACAGATTAAAAAAAGTGTCATGTAAAATAGAATAGGGAGTTTCACATCTAAAAAAACAATGACTACTTTTAAAACAAGATCGAAAAGTGGGGGTATTATTTGTTAAGGTACTCAATAAATATTTATAAATATTTTAATACGTACTAAAAAAAAAAAAAGTCAATCTAGAGCACAAAAATAATGCGTATAAAAAAATATAAAAATAAGTTACTAAATTCACGTGAATATATAGGCTTTAAGCTAGATGAGCCTCTATACCTAAATCCTAATTGAAAATAGATAAATAAATAAAAAAGGAAATACAGTGCTTGAAAATGAATGCAATAGTAGCCCATCTCGTAATTGGGCTTTTAAGAAGTCTCAACTAAACAAGAAAAGAAAAAGCTTTCCGCTTCTATTCAAACTAGGCACCTAACTATATAGTCCCACATCGACCAAAAGCTGAAATTCTCTTCAGTTATGCGCCCCTTCGGGGACATCCGATAAAATTGGAACGATACAGAGAAGATTAGCATGGCCCCTGCGCAAGGATGACACGCACAAATCGAGAAATGGTCCAAATTTTTTTGACAATTAAGGCCTCGTTTGTCCACAGATACCAAAAAAAACTTTATTTTTGAAATTTTGGAGTTGGAGTTGTGTTTGGCCATAATTTTTTAAATTGTAGTTTTTGGTGACATGTAATTGTAGAAAAGTGAATTTTTTTTAAAAAATAAGTTTTTTGAGTTTTTAGTATTCCGGAATACAACTTTAAGTTGTATTCGGAATTCTCATGGCCAAACGCTGATTCCGGAAAAAAGTGAAAAAAATTTCCGGAATAAAGTGAATAATTCTTACGGCCAAACGAGGGCTAAATTTGCATTTTTTGATCTGGCCTCTCCTTTGAAGTTGTATTTTTTTTATCTGCATTCTCCATTTGTGTAAAATTTGGCATGCAGATTTAGAGTAGATTACTAGAAAGGGTTGTCTGGCAGTGCACGATATCATCGCGAGTTTAAGCAGGGTTCCAGTAAGGCCCGCACCGCACCTCCAAAGGTGTAATGTAAGCAGTCTACTCTGACGCAAGTACTAGTGTCTGGTTTCATGGCTTGAACTCGTGACCTATAGTTAATGAAAATAATTTTATCATTACTCTACGATACATCCCGCTTTCACACAGTATAATTAGTTTTATTGATTTTTTTCTACGAAGAGCTCTCATTTCACATATATTGTAACTGTGAAATAAAGAATATTTAACGGGAACACACAATTGGAAGTACGAAATTTGTAGTTTTACGTTATTTTTTAAATTTATTTCGAGTGTCTGGTAACTTTATGAGGTACAATAGAAATTAGAAAAACGGAATATTACTAAAGGAAAGTGATTCGAACTTTTTGAAATTAATTGAAATTCGTACATTATTATTAACCGTATGACAATTAAATCATGGTTAGTCACGGTATGAACAATTCCTGTACAAATAATATGAAATTGGTCATATTATCGTATGAGTTTTTGAAATTAAAATTTAGAATTGATTCAAATTCGTCACTTGCAACTTTAAGAGATAATAGAAATATGAAAAACGGACTGTATAACTCTGTGGAGAAGGTGAGGTTTTTGGTGTAATTTTCTCATTTTGTCTTTTACTTTTTTGAGAAAATGACAAGATTGCCCTTAATTTTATAGTAGGTTGAAAATAGCTTGTTAAGTATCACTCAAGCAGTTTCTATTGTAAGTGAGGTCTAGAGAGGGTAAGTGTGAAAATTGGCTCCGATAGACCGTTGGGTCAAGATTTAATTGGAACTGTAAAAATAAAGAATACTTAATGGGAGCTCGTATTTGGAAGTACAAAATTTGTAGTTTTACGTTTTTTATTTTTATCTATTTTAAGAGTCTTGGCGTAACTTTTTGAGGTGTAATTTATGTTATTTTTGATCTAATTTTTTGTGAATGGTGTAGTTATTTATGTTGCGGTTTCTGGTATTTTGACGAAATTGTAATGTTTCTAGTTAATTTTTCTTTTTCACAGTTCCTGGTAAATTTAACAATCAGAGTTTGATAAATATTTGACAGACACCAAAAGTGCTCACTTATGGCAAACTTAAAGGACCAACAAAAAACGTGCAAGCAGCAATATATAAGGGGGTGGTCTAGTGAGGTTTTTAATGAAGTGATTCTTGATGGGGTTGTGAGTGATGGTTGAAATTTGAGTTCTTCATTTGAAGTGTGGTTGAGAATTTGTAGTGAAGAGGTTGAGGATTCTTGGTTGAAAGATGAGAGGATTATGTGATGTTGGAAAGTTGAGAGTTGAAGAAGCCAACGAAGGGAAACAATGTATTTGTTTTGAGGCAAACAATGGATTTGGTGATTTTGAGAAGCCATTGTGTAACACCTCGTACTTTCATACTAAACCATATCGGTAATATCCCGTAAATCCGAGTTAGATGTGAACGTATGAAACTAGTATAAAGATCATATTTTAGCTATATGAATCCATTCGGGTGATAAACAGTCGTTTTGAAGTCAAACAAAAAAAAAAATGAAGTTCTTAAGGCCTTCTAAATTCGTCTAAGTCTGAGACAGTTGTACTTATGGACAATTTTCGGGTAGTGACGTTAGGAATTTGAGAAAACTCAAAACATGAAAGTTGTAGGCCTTTGAAATACATTTCCAACCATATATTATGAAGCTCTAAACGGAGCTGCAGGTTGCTAAGTTATACCCGTTTTGCTGCGCGAAGTGCGCGCGAAGTACACTTTTGTGTGCGCGATCGCGCACCCGTAGGTGTTGCGCCGCCCGCGCGATCACCGCGCGAAGTACCCTCCGCTGCGCGACCGCGCACCGACCACGACATTCTAAGAGCCACGCTTCGTTATATTCTTTCCCCACTTCGTTTTAAACCAATTTTTCGAGGTAAAGAACCCTAAGAAAGTCTCTCAAGCCCTAAGGACTAAGCTCTTCTCTCCAACCTTCAAGAAACCGTAAGGTAAGCCTATTCCACGCAATCCAAGTCAATTCCAACATACGTTCATGAGTGCATTAAGCAAGAATTCATCATTCTTAACATGGGTTTTCAAGAAACCCATCTCAAGGTTCAAGAATTCAAGATTTTGGAAATCTTCTTCAAAGCTCAAGTCTTTAATTCAAGTTTTGGAGCAACTAAGGTATGTAG
>NC_081353.1:31170020-31179734 GCF_029784015.1 Lycium ferocissimum | reverse complement strand
CTCGGACCCGAGGTTTATTCGGGCGGTGCCCAGGACTTGGGGGCCCCCCATGGGTCATGATCGCCGAGACGTGGAGTTAAGCTCCGTCCGGACATGTTGTACAAAGCCGCATATGCATGGCATTCATCCTACATACATTATTGCATTTCATTCATCCACTACTATATATTTGACCCATCATTTATGGTGAAATTATATCGCGTCTTGGTTGATTTCATGATTCCTTTATACCCCTTGTATTGATATGTGACCATACTGTGTTCATTTACGTGCTACTTGTTGGTTTTGACTTCTTCTGCGTTATCTAATCATTGTCGGCCTATGATGCCTACCGGTACAAGTGTTGTTGTACCGACATCTTCTGGCACTTTTTGTTGAGTGCGGAGTACGATCCGTGCTCGCTCTAAACCCGTGGACGATACGCGAGGGTGACATCTTTAGTTATTCGGGGTGAGCTACTGTCATCAAGCGCCCCCGGAACCTCCCTATCTATTTCTGTTTTTGTATTCGACGAATATGTAGCCTTGCATTTTCGGACTTCTATTGTCCTATGTTAGCGCTCTTGTACTTCCCACCCTTTGACCAGATTTTAGGATTATTGACATTTCTTGTTATAATAAGTATTTAAAACTTGATAACTTATTCTTAAATAAATTTTCCGCTTATTTAACTTGTTATTAGTAATGTGGTTCGCCTACTCGAAGGGATAGTGTAGGTGCCACCACGACTCGTGAATTGGGTCGTGACATGTAAATTTTCTGTAAGCATACCTTTACCATTTTCTGAACTTATTATCATTATTTAAATGCCCTATTTTTTTTCTTCTTCACGTGGATCCCACCTTAATATTTTTTTTTTTGCAATTATTTCCTAATTCTTCACGTGGATCGCACCTTAATTTTTTTCTCTCAACTATTATGGAAGAGTGGGCCCCACCTTAAATTTGTTTTTTTATTTATACTATTATAGAAAAGTAGCCCCCAACTTAATTTTTTTTTAAAAAAATTTTCTACTATTATAGAAGAGTGGGCCCAACCTTAATTTTTTTTTATTTTTAATTTACTGTTATAGAAGACCGTTTATATTTCGCCTTCTTGATGTTATTCCTCATTATTGGTGTTAGACGTATGGTATAAGTTTTAAATCTTTTGATTTTATGACTTCTTTAGCAATTTTTGTGTTCAATTTAAATCGTTATTTATTTTTTCCCGAACTTCTCTTCTTTACATTTTCTCTAAGCGTACCTTTACCATTTTCTGAACTTATTATCATTATTTAAAGGGCAAACTACATAAATGACAAACATTTGGGCTTTAATCAAGCCACATAGCAGATGTTTCAATATTTACATTTTATGAAGAACAACCTAAATTAGTACCAAATAGTATACGTTTTTTTCCGTATTCATTTTTTATTTTTGTTGTATTCATGAATACAAAAAAAAAAAAATTATTTTTTGACTGTATTCATGAAAATGACTATCTGTAGTTATAAATTGGCTTGTTGTATTCATAAATACAACGACTAAAAATGAATACATAAAAACATATATACACCAAAAATTTAAAAAAAAAAAAAAAAAAAAAACATATTTTCAGGTATGTATACAACAAATACAGGCGAATCCAACATAGATGCACCAAAATATTAACACTGTATACAACATAAGTACACCAAAAAATTAACGAATACACCCAAATAGTGAATACAAGAAATAAAATTGACTACATTCATCTGTATACACTTCAAATCACTGTATTCATTTATATACAACAAGATATTCTTCGAAAAATGCGAAAAAAGATTGTATACAGTGTATGTATACACAGATCTGGAAAAAAAATCCGAAAAATATTATATGCAGTGTATGTATACACACAAATTTGGAAAAAAAAACTTCCGGTCAGATCTGAAAAATTCCGATCAGATCTGTGTATCAGATCTGAAAAATTTCGATCATTTTTTTTTTAAATTTTGTTATTGTTTTTTCCGGTGGTCTTCTCCGACGAAACGCACCGGAGCTCCGACGAGCTCCACCACGAACGAAATCTTTTTCGGTGTTCTTGTCAATGTTAATACTTAGTAAAAGATTCTCGACAAATGAACTGGAGTTCGTGTGTGGCATTATGGATTGAGTTACGGTGTGTCAATGTTACACTTATCAAACAATATGGAATTTCGCCAGAGAAAGACAGCGGAGGGAGGACGGAGGGAGAACGACGGCGATGGTGGTTTTCGCCGGAGCTCCGGCAAGTGTGGAGGAGGAGAAGATGTTAGAGAGAGTGTGGAGAGTCTTGTAGAAGTTAGAGAGAGAGAGAGAGGGGATGAGGAGAAGAAGTTATGTATTTTACTTTATTAGTTACTAAATGATATTAATATACAAATGTTTGCTATAGAAAGTAATTAAGTTAAACTATAGCTAATAAATGTCATTACCACTAGAAGTTTGTCAAGCCATGTAATTTTTCCTTATTTAAATATCCTATTTTTTTCTGTTACAATTGTCTCCTACTTCTTCACGTGGACCCCACCTTAATTTTTTTTTATTGTAATTGTCTCTAATTCTCCATGCGGACCCCACCTTAATTTTTTTTAATCTCTGCTATTATGGAAGAGTGGGCCCCACCTTAAATATTTTTTTCCTAGCAATTGTCTCCTACTTCTTCACGTGGACCCCATCTTAATTTTTTTTTTTTGCAATTGTCTCCTAATTCTCCACGCGGACCCCACCTTAATTTTTTTTAATCTCTACTATTATGGAAGAGTGGGCCCCACCTTAATTTTTTTTCATTTCTACTGTTATAAAAGATTGGGCCCCACCTTATTATTATTATTATTTTTTTTTTACAATTTTTCTACCATTAAAGAAGATTGGGGCCCACCCTTATTTTTTTTTTTTTAATCTTAATAGAGACTGACGACGAAGCATGGGTTTAATAGTAAATTACTACTTCTATATAGTAGTAATTTAGTCGGCTTGGGGCGTAGATTTCCTAAAAAGGTGGTTTTTGGAACTAGCTAGGTGCCTTTTAGTTTGTTTTTTTTTTTTTTTGATTATTAATGATAAATATTCACAATTGTTACTAAAAAAAAAATAGTGTGAGATTCTTATAGGTAGATTGTTTAAGAATTTTTCTTCTTTTATTTAGCACTAGTGTACTTGTCCGCACTTCGCACAGTAGGGAAAGAATTATTTTACGCATATAAGAATCACAGATTTATTGAAAGAAAAATAAAGATACAAAAAGTTTGACGTAAATAAATAAACATATAGATAATCTCAACATTTCGTTTAAAAAATTTATTCTTCCAAGGAAATAAAATTTTACAGATAAATGCACAAAAAGTGAAACATGCTAATAAGTATAACGATTGTAGATTTTACTGAAAAGTAAGAGAAAAATATGTAGAAAAAAAAACAAAAAAGGGAAATAAAAACATAATATTTTTGTTGGCCTTAAACCTCTCTAAGAACATTGACTTAATACAAACAAAAAAAAAATCAAATTTCAAAAAGATTACGAACCGAAAAGTATGAAGTAAAACAATTTAAGAAAACTAATGATATTTACATACCGATCAATAAAACAGTAAGGAATAATTTTAACGCCATCCATTTTTTTTTATATAATTATTCTTTAAATACACAAAGATATTGAATACATTGTCCATAAAAAAAAAAAATTATGAATGCACATGCTTGTTAGCAGTGATCCTCTCTCTGAGCGCATTGACCTAAAAAAAAAAAATCACAAAAAGTTTATAAGAATGGATACCTCAATATCTGTAAATATTTTACAGTTATAAACTGTCAATTTTTTTTTTAATAATGATTTCAAATTTTAGAAGCAAACTCATATTTAGTGGTGCAAGGGGAAGAGATTGGTAGGTATAGAAATGATAGGGGAGATTTAGGAGTCGTGGTAGCTTTTGTTTCGTCATTATTTTTTTTATCCCTTTTCGAATCTTGTATAACATTTATAATTTGTTGATTTGGTAGAGCCTGAAACAACAAATACACATACACCAACCTATAAATCTATCCAGAAAAAAAAAATCAATCCAACCCAAATCACATGTCACCAAATAAAATAAATATTCATCCAGTTAGAGTTAAAACCAATTTCTAAAAAGAAGAAAAGCAACCATTGGACAATTTAACACCTTGAGTTACAAGGGAAAAAATATACTCCTTCCGTCCCAAATTATGTAACTAATTTGGCTTATCGAGAGTTAATTTGACTAATTTTGTGAAGCTATGTTGGATTAAATCAACTCAATATTATAAAATTGAAATATAGCTATCTTTTCATGTCAGTTTCAAATTAAAATACTGGTCAAATTAAAGTTTACATAAATGTAACTCTTAAGAAGCCAAAAATATCACATAAATTGGGATAGAGGAACTATACCTTTTCCAGTTTCTAAGAATTTGAGAACAATCTTGTATTTGATGGTGTAACGCTCTTCATACCAAATTATTGTTAAAACTCTCGTGAATCTTCTTTTGCGATCAAGACACGAAAGCAAAGACATGTTAGCTTACCCCAATCAAATAAGCTAGGTTTTACAATCACATAGAGCAATTGGTATTATAAATAAAGATGAGTGTTGACACCCAATTTTGTCACTCCTTTCTTCCAATTTACTTTCTCAAGCTTCTAAATTAATAATTACCTTGTTTTCGCTGTTTTTTAATTTATTTTTTATATATAACTATTATCATTATTATCCCTTTATTATAATTGTCACCATTTTTAGGATTATTAACATAAAATTATATTTTTATTATCTTACACCTTTTTCTAATAATTGATTGTCATTACGTTATTTTCGTACTTATTGAATTAGCTATAAGTCGATGTATCATATGCTAAATAATTAAAGGTAAGTTTGAAACATTAGTACTTTATTTTCCATATATTAATTACTGTTATTTTCCATAATATATCAATTACTAATGGTCATCACATAATATATATGGTACAAGTTAATTTCTTAGAAGCCCACAGAGAAAGCTTGAGGAAGCAAGACCATAAACAGAACCCACGTCCAAATAGCCCAAATCCGCCAACAAAGAAGATGATTCCGTCAAACAAGAAGAAGCCAAGAGACTTTTCAACTTCACCTATAAATATTATATTAGGGAAAATAACCTAATAATACCACTTAAGACACTATATTACAAAACATAAGGATATTTTTCTTTATTTACAAAACATAACAACTTAATTACAAATCATACCAGATCTGGAAAAATTAAAGGCCCACCCTTCCCTTTCACAAATCATACCAGATCTGGAAAAAATAAAAATCCACCCTTCCCTTTCCCTTTTCCCAGCCGCCCACCCTTCCTTCCCCTTCTCTCCATTCTACTCAACCTTTGCTTCAGATTAAGAATTATAATAGATGATTATGTTCAGCTAAGTTGTGGGGACTCTTCGTGGGTTCGATCAGTTCATGAATTTGGTTATTGACAACACCGTTGAGGTTAATGACAATGAGAAAAATGAGATTGGCATGGTGGTAATTCGGGGTAACAGTGTGGCGACAAATGACAATTGAAGCACTGGAGCCTGTTGCCAGACCACAGTAATATGAATGAGGCGATTATTAGAGGAGTCTTTATCTACGTTCAAGATACTATTGCTCTTATGGAACCTAAGTGAATTATGTATGGTACCTGAATTTAACTAGGCTTTGACAAGATGAAAGTTGATATGAATTCCGTCAACAAAAAAAATTCAAAAACCTAACATGAACTTTATACAAAATTTTATACAATTGTATACATATTTCATACCTTTTTTATAATGTTTTCATACACAAAAAATGTGAGAATTCTAAGCTTTGAGCGAGATATACATATTTCATATAGTTTTCATACACAAATTGAGTGAAATTCTTAAGCCTTGAGCGAGATATACATATTTCATACAGTTTTCATACACAAAATATTGAGCGAAATGTTTAAGCTTGAGCGAGATATACACATTTCATACACAAAATCTTGAGCAAAAATTGTAAGCCTTGAGCGAATTTTTTCATATATGTCTTGTAAGAAATCTATCGTTATGTTTTGTAAACTGCAAAGTATCGTCATATTTTGTAAATATACCCTATTATTATGTATATATATGTCATTCTCCCTAAATATTACCTTAGGCACTCAGCCGAAGGAGACCGGGGAAAATCCTTGAAATCTTACCATACACACCATATTATCTTTTGACTACTACTCTAAACTTTAGGATCTTTCAAACACTTCATCTGTCTCTGTTGGCTGATAGCCATAACGGAGACGTTCGAACTCATTCATCGAGCTTCGGATCTGTTCATTACGAGAGAGTAGTTTCGAGGCCCCGTCTCGGTTCATTGCACCCACAAGAGGTAAAATCTGATTCTATTCCGACTTGTCCTTCTCTAGTTTCAGATGCCGTGTTCGTATAAAGAAAAATCATGTATTGAGGTCCTCTTATATTCATATCTATTTTTGGATTAAATCACGTGATTAGTTACTGTTTTGAACTTTTTGAAAAATATATAGCATTTGAATGCAATAGCCGACATGTCCTTGACTGAAGTTTAAGTATCCATACGGTGCTAGGAATCATGTCTTTAGGGCGTTATGTTGTGATCATACCATGTTCAACTAAATGCTTGTATAGAAATTGTATCATGAAGATTACACGGGCTGTTTTGCTTCACTGGAATTTTTCATGAGAAATGGTTATGTTTCTGCTTTTGTAAAAATTCTGGTGTGTAAACTTGAAATCATGTTTTAAGGATTTTTGTACCAAACTTTTGTGGCTCCCTTTAATTTAGAAATCATGAGCTTGATTGTTTTTGAGATAGTTTAAAATGATATTAAGTGAATCACTGGTTTTGCTATAAGCTTTTAAGTCTTGTTAATTCATTCTAGTCAAGTTATAAGAAATATGAAGATTAAAAAAATGGACTCTGTTTAGTTTTCTTGTTAATACATGTCATATATCGCTATGTGCCTAAATCATGTATTAGGAAGTGGTTTGTTATTCATATGGTAGTGCACTGTGCAGCTGGTCACATTATTTTACATTTCACCTTGTCCATCTTCTGTGATCATGTCATATGTTAAGTGAGGTCTTGCTTTAGTACCAAAGAATGTGCTTCCAAGTGATTACAAAATGTTTGTTTTGATATGGTGTAAACATTTAAAGAATTAGCTTAAATTTCTCAATTGTTGTATCTGATAACAATGCCCCTATACAAGTGCTCGGATGAACATTTAACTTCTTGTATTTAAGAACCAAAGACAATGTGATATCTCATTCCATCTTAATATGTTGTCAAGAACCAGATTTCTCTCTAACTATCTTTCTCCTCTTCTATTTTTTTGCATGAACACCGGAGCCTAAGAGCTTCACTTTGAGACTCAACGATACTGCTTACGGAACTCCGCATATCATTCACTGTCTACTCTCTTACTTTGCTTGAGCGGAAATTTGCAGAACATTGCCACCCCTTCGTGAAAACCGAAATGGCTCTTGTCATTTCATGTTATCATTTTGTTTATCTGATAGTGTGATTAAGTTTTCTTATGTGACTAATCTTTGTTTACTGTTTGTGTAATTGACTGGTAGGACTTAAGTTACTTCATAATTTGTAACTAAGTTCCCTTTGAAGCTAAGTTTCCTTTGAAGTCTTGCTTCAGTTAATAATAAGACTACTTACTTTTTCATATGGAACATGACATTCAGATATAGGGAAATTGAATAAGTGAACAGTTTAACACATTGTACCGGTTTTAAAATTGGTTCTCCAAGTTCGTATTCGTCCAGTTGTAGTTTAGTACAAGTGTCCTGTGTCCTACTAAAGACTATCCTTTTGCTTTTTTTCTTTTTCTAACAACTCATGGCTTTCTTTAATCCAAAATGGGTCTGCAGGTTATTAATTCGAGGCTGCATTTGTTTCATCATAGAAGAAGCTTTTGTATTTACAAAACCATTTTCAGTTTCTGTCCGTCTTACCAAAGTGAATTTAAATTAAAATATTTTCCAAGCATTGATTTTGAGTATTGTCCATACTTGACATTTCTACATCACTTTTTTACACCTTACACTAGCATTCTTGATTAATTTAAGTCCGGTTAGTTAACCATTTTTTATAGATCTTAAAGAATGCTTAATACCTTCCCTTTAGATTAATTGAACCCTTACTTAGAATCTTTAAGTTAAGTAGATCATAAGCGGAGTTAACTTTAAACAATAACTTTAATTAACTTTAGGTGTCCTAATTTACCATAAATAATTAGGTGGCGACTCCTTAACTTTAATTAACCCCGGAATTATCGGAATGTTGTAAACCATTTTGACCTTGGTTAAAATGGGGTATAACAATGAGAAGAAGACGATGAATGACGAAGAAATATAGAAATTAAAATTGACAAAAATTATAAACCCAGCCATACATAAAATGTATGAGTTATGGAGGAAAAACACTTACAATTAAAATGTCAACTGAGGTGTGATCGTATTATGTTTTCCACACCTTAATTATACACCTAAAGAAAAAAGATAGTGGAATAACAATTTACAGAAACAAAAACAGTAGGAGTTATAAGAAAAAATGCGGACGTGGGATTAATCACCAAGGAAAATAAAAAACCAACAACCCTTGAAATGGCTCATTCTTCTATTACCAAAATAAAGGAGGAGCAGTAAAGTAACCACTGGTGGAAACTTTTAGGCTTCTTCCAAAAAATTTGTAACAGTTAAATCGTGGGTTCAGATTTAGGGGAAGAGTCCGTAGAGGACTAAATGTCCTCTTCATTTAATAATGCAATTAATTCCATCTCATTTGATAATGTAATTATTAAGCCACTTTTAGATTTAGAAAAAAAAATTAGAAGAAAAAAGCAAAAACAATCACAAAAAAGATAAATAGTAATGCTGGCCATAGAGAAGTGTCACATCATCTTGTCTATGCCTCGCTTTATATTATATATAGATATAGATTCTATATGCAAATAGGAGTAGTATTGTCTACTGAAAGGTAAATTTTAATAGGACATTTATAAGTAAAATTTTCATAAACAGCTACCTTTTAGCTCCTTCTAACAACCTATAACTACATGTTATATATTTACAATTCGTAGCTAGATCTCTCTATATTTAGCTAGTCGACTGGTATACTAAAATATAGTGCAAATATAGCGGAAATACAGACGCTGGGCTAACTGAAATTGCTATATTTATGGAAACAAAATCTGTTCCAATTTTAATTAAAATCGGTTTATTGTTCCCGATTCACGCAAATATCCTCCCATTCCATATACTGATCCCATATCGCATTCAAACAACTAACAAATTCAAAAAAAATTGAATTCAAAAAAGTATATTCATATTTTTAACCAAAAATAAAAGATTCAACGATTAGTTCATCAAAAATCTTTGAAAAATAACAATATCAAACCAAAGGAACGAGCTCGATTAGAACGACGAATATATATTTGATTTCATCTGTTGAAATATCGAAATCAAGTTGAGTTCATAATTGAGGTAACAATGTTTTCGCTGCAACCTTTTTATTTTTTCGCCTTTTCTTAATTTTTGAATATACGAAAACTCGTATTCATAGATTCAACATATAATTTTATCAAAATTGAATATAACACATTGTTGTATTCGAAAACAATGTGATAATGACTAGCGTGAATCGCGTTGATCCGTCATT
>NC_081353.1:31154173-31169920 GCF_029784015.1 Lycium ferocissimum | reverse complement strand
GGAATAGAAGAGAACCCGTTTCTATATTTGTTCAGTGACTCGTGCATTCTATTAATTATGCTTCCCAAGTCCCATCCGTTTGAATATTTCTTCGCATCAAAATTGGAATCTAGTGAAATCGTCTCGTGAAGCTCAACCATGGCATTGAATGGGATTCAATTGCGTGAAGCTCAATTCAGGTGGAACCATCGCCCAAAGTGTGCGAGGTATGTAATGAAAAGTGATGATAAAAACCATTGCTAATAACTACCTTCCTATGAAGCAATATTTTTAGTTACTCCTTTCAATTTAAATGTCACTTTTGAGAGATTTGATAGATGTCGTGTTTCCTGTTAAATATAGAGCAATGGTACAAGCTTAACATACCATATGTGGAATTAAGTAATATACTAATTGGTAATCATGGTAAATTTGTGAATATTCATGAGCAAAGCATTAAAAGTCCATGTTTCAATTAGTTGCAGGTCAAATATGCTTAGTCAGATATTACAAGGATTAAGATTTGAATTCATCAATAATTGAGGAACCAAAAATGCTATTAACCCCTAAAAATAAACATTGCATCCTGATTTTTTGCACATCACTAGACTTCATCAAAGCATGTAATTAATGTTTTTTCCTTCCAACTTTCCAAGTAGTCCACCGTATGCAAGTTGAGATAATTTTCCACATTACTAGACTTATCTTCAAAATAAACCATATGTGTTGTTCCAGCAAGCTAATAACTCCACCACAGACCCTGGCGCGGCCCGATTGATGTCTTTCACGATTAAGAACATATTACATAGCTGAAAAGTGACTCCACAATTAAAAAAAAAAAGTGATTATACAAGATAACAATTTATGCCTTCGTCTAAATTTTAATTAATCAACTTAAATGGGAATGTAAACGCACATCACACAAAAATCTCAAGGGATGTCTCACACCTTTCCTTCAGATAATCGAACCTCCTAATCCATTCTCTTGTTTTCACAGACCGTTTTGGAGTCAATTTTTTCCTTTTCCCGAAATGTTTTAAATATAGATCAAACTCTTTTTTCTGAAAAATTTAGTTAGCTGAGTTGCCTAACAAGTCAGTAAGATGATCCCACTATTTGTATTGGGTGGCGACTCCAAAACATTTTCATAAAACTCTTTTTGAGTTACCAAAAGAATATTATCTATGTTTAAAAACATTCTGGGAAAAGGAAAAAATTGACTCTGAAACAGTATGCGAAAAAAAGAGAATAGGTTAGGAGGTTCAATTATCCAAGGTAAAGGTACTAAGTAGCCTTAAAAAGAATTGAGTTAACTAAGTACGCTAACAAAGTGTTACATAGCAAACACTTCAGTGAAATTTTGGGTGCAATAGTAGGTATGCAATTGATGCTTGAGTGTGACCGACTAGGACACCGATCCACCACCAGAATACTCATTGACTTTGACACCACAAGGACTAAGACTCTTTCCTAGTTAAATGGTGTCAAGGTCAAGTGACTGGCTTAAATTTTCCAGCTATTATGACTATAAATGACGAGATTTCCCTTCCTTGTTCATTCACAGCAAGAAAATATGGAGAGCAACTCATTTCAACATATCTTTCTCATATTGTTCTTTCAACTTTTGTATTTCACTTGCATAGACTATCAACCGTTTCCTGCTTACGGCACCTCTAGTGTAAGCACTTGCCGGAAGCGAGAAGAATGCACTACGAAGCTTAAAGAAAATCTCGCAGGATCCTTCTGCTAGGTTATCTTCTTGGGTTGATGATCAAGAATGTTGTCAATGGCTTGGTGTGAGCTGTGATAACAAGAGCAGAAACGTCGTAAAGATTGATCTCGGGAACAAATTCTCAAGAAACCATGAATTAGGAGGTGAGATTAATCTATCTTTACTTGAGTTACAACAATTGAGATACTTAGACTTGAGCATGAACAATTTTGAAGGAATTCAAGTGCCTGAATTCATTGGTCAAATCAAAGAATTCAGATTTATAGAGACATGCATTTTGGAGTTCAACGAATGGTCATGGAGTTTTCAGCATAAAATGTTAGGATATTTAACGTGTAGAAGAAACACTTAGGATAATGTTGAAAAGTGTTTGTCAACTTTAGGAAGGTATTCAAAAAGTGGAGTTATAGGAGTCTGTCTCTGCCATTCTATTATAGTTTATGATTTAGTTTCAGTATATTACAAATAACTTTTCTACATGAAAAAGTGTATGTCAATGCTACCTAAATGTTTGTCTTATTTACTAAAATCATCACAAGAAAGAACATGAGAATGTGTTTTAACTGCTTTTCATGTACTAGAATTAAGTAATTTATTTCACGGGTTAAACTTAAGTATCTTATTCGCTAATTTCATGGGCTCTTTTTAAGTAATTATTTCTGGATTAAAAAGTGCTCCCTTAGTAATTATCGTATTTTCTAATTTCATTGACTAAAGCAAGATCATCTCTCTCATTCCCTAACACCCCTAGTCCTATACTCACTTGAATAACCCATCCTATAAGATCGCAGGACATTGTAAATAAGCATACACTAATTCTTAGTTTAATACAAACTCAAAGTTGTGGAGAAGTTTGCTAGTGTTTTGGGTTTCCACAAGAGAAAGTACCATTAACCAGGCTCTCAGAGCTACAGTAGTCGAAGAGTGGTCAGTAGAACACCTTCGCCAAATATTGAGCACTTGCATGTGCTACATCTGAGCTCACATGGCTGGAAATGGTACTAAGAAAATTGAGTTCCTTGTTTCGACCACACCTATTCTCTATGGTGACAACCTTAGTGGGCACATATTTGAATGCAAATTCCATCTGCACTCACACACAAAACACATGGATAGATTTTCATTTCGTCTGTTAGAGGTCTGATACAAGGCTCTTCTAGTTAAGCATCTCAACTCTCATGATTAGATAGCTGAGGTTCTCACTAAAGCTCTGCTAAAAGAAAACTAATAGATGTTGGAAGCAAGTTGACAGTGTTCCCATATCTTGCTCAACTTAAGGAGACATGTAAAGGATTAACATTAACACTAAATAGGATAGATAATTGCAACTAGGAGTGTTGTATGTTCTATAATTCTTGTATTGTTCCCCTTCCTTATGCTAGTGTGTATGTAGGTCAAAATATTATTACTTCTTATACATTCATATTAAATCTTGAACACCTTTAGCAAAATTACTAGCTTCGCAACTAGCATTAACTGCATCGAAATAGAGCTCAAACTAAGAATTACATGGTGGGAATGTTCACATGCCTGTTGTAGTACATGTCATCAATGAGTTGTAGCATAGTTACTTAGTAGGCGTTTGGCCATAGAAACTAAATATTTTTCACTTTATTTGGAATTTTTTGAAGTTGGAGTTGAAGATGGAGTTGTGTTTGGTTATAGTTTTGCAAAGAATATTTAGTGGTTTGAATGTACAGAAAGTGAAAAAAGTGAAAACAGGGTTTTAGGTGTTTTCCAAAATCCAAATACAACTTCAAGTTGTGTTTGGGATTTTCATGGCCAAGTGTTAATTTTCAAATAAAGTGGACAAAAAATTCGGAAAAAAGTGAATTATTCTCATGGTCAAACTGATAGTTAGACATCTAACATAGTTTTCTCCCTTCAATGGTAAAGCTAAAGCGTGAAGAATTTGGAACATTTGAAGTAGAGTGGTTGAGTTTGCAGCAGTAACTGAAGACTCCTCTTGCGGTCAATTAAAAATATCATGATTAGCACAGAAATAAAGAGGAAAAAAAGATATATTAAAAACCAGATATAATCCTGACTTGTTGAGTGACAGAGTGAGAGAAAAATAAACGTCAAACATTTGTCGTAGTTTGATCAACCAGCTGCTGAAGAAAAACAAGAGAAATCAATAAATCATACTAACAAGAAGATAATTTTTTTTTTTTTAAAAAAAGAACTTTCTTGTTCTATTGCCTACAAAACTTTCTTGATATCAATTACAACTATTGAGGAAGTGGAAAGTTGTTAGAACTGAACTATCTACTCAACAGAATTAAAATAAAACAACCGTCACGTGAAAGCTAAGATCGACTATTGAAAGTAGCATACAGAAAAAAGTGCCTCCAAATTCCAATCATCCAATTTAAGCACTATCCCTAACTGTCTATAATGGCCTAAATTGCTAAGATTGAAATGTAATCTCAACAGCAATAAATGCAAAATTCAGTGCTGAATAACGACCTTATCACTCCATCAATACTGATTGCAAACACAAAATAAAACCTCAAACAGAAAGAAAACTGAGGCAATCCTTGAAGAGAAACTAAAATTAAGAACACCACAAACTTTTTAAGAACACCGAATGAATTTCAGCATGAATTAATTCGATCCAAAAACTCAGCCATTAGTAAGTCCATCACAGAAAGCTACGAGTCAACTATTGGAAGTACCATACAGAAAAAGGTACCTCCAAATTCTAATATTCAATTTGAATAATAACTCTAACTATCTGCAATGGCCTTAATAACTAAGATTAAAATGCAATATCACCAATAATAATGCAAAATAAAATGCTAAAATAACAGAAATAGCACCGAACGACCTTGATTCACTCCATCAATATTGATAATTAGCTCAAATTACAACTCCAACTAAAAATTAAGAGATAATTACTCAAATTAAGAACACTGAATCATGAACTTCCGCATTGAGTTAATTCGATCGACAAACAAAATTCAATGCTGAAAATAACAAAAATAAATAAATAAATTGAAATAACAGAAATATCTCCTTGATTCACTCTATTCTAATTGATTAGAAGCTCAAATTACAACTCAAACAGAAGGAAAACTGCACCGATCCTTGTAGAATACTAACATATTAAGAAACAATTACTAGAATTAAGAACAACAAATGAACTAAAGCATTGAATTAATTCGATCCGCAAACAAATTTCAATGCTGGAATAACAAAAATAGCACCTTGATTCACTCGTTTGATATTGATAATAAGCTCAAAATAACAACTCAAATAGAAGGTAACTGCAACGATCCTTGTAGAAAAAACTAAAAATAGAACAAGCAATCAGGGGAGAAGCCAATAAGGCGAAAGAGGGGTATCGAACCCCCTTCGGGTGAAAAAATGCAGGTATCCGAACCCCTTGAAAAAAATTACACTAATATACAGGCGAAAATCATCTTTTATGTAGATATAGTAGACGTTGAACCCCCTTATTTAAAACCCTAGCTTCGCCACTGCAAACAATTTACTCGAATTAAGAACAACAAATGAACTTCAACATTGAATTAATTGGATCCACAAACAAAACTTAACGCTGAAATAACAGAATAATACCAAACGTCTGTGTTAATTACTTCATTGATATTGATTTCAAGCTAAAAAATAACAACTCAAAAAGAAGGAAAATTGCAGCGATCCTTGTGGAAAAAACTAAAAATTAAGAAACAATTACTCGAATCTAGAACAAACATATGAACTTCAACACTGAATTAAGAGATAATGGTTAAAAACACACCTGGAGTATCACTTTTTGTGAGCTTCCTACCTTAACGATCAGCTGTTTGCGTTTTTACGCCTGAACTATCACCAATTATTTTTTTACAAAACACACCTCGAAGCTGATTAGACCACGTGTTTGAATATAATCGCCAAAAGGCTCATGACTGCTTAATTTGCCCATAAAATTTCGTCCACATGGCAGCTTACTTATTAACTTTGAGGTTTGATTTGATAAATATTCCCTCTATCCCAATTTATGTGATACACTTTCCTTTTTAGTTTGCCCCAAAAAGAATGATACATTTCCTTATTTGACAATAATTTAACTTTAAAATTTACCTATACGCTTAACGAGATGATCTATAACCACATAAATATCTTTAGTTTATTTTAAACCACAAGATTCAAAAGCCTTCCTTTATTTTTTAAACTCCGTGCTCAGTCAAACTATATCACATAAATTGAGACGGAGGAAGTAGTTGCTGATAGTTCATGTAGAAAACAAAAACACTTAATAAATTAGGTAAGAAACTCGCAAAAAAGTGATATTTTCACCTGTACTTTTTTGACCATTATGTCAATTAAGAACAACAAATCATGACCTTCAGCATGAATTAATTAATTCGACCCACAAACTATGCCATTAATTAATGCAACAGAAACGTGAAGAAGAAATGTAGAAGACGTGAATTTAGAGAGATAAAAAAAAAAAAAAAAAAAAAAAAAAAAAAAAAGAGGGAAATTACAAAATTCGGTTATCAATAAATGATTTCAATTTCGACATCAACTCTATTTATACTATACGTGGATTAATTCTGAACTGTGGATTTGCTAGCTTTTAATCTGGTCGGTTGGTTAGAGGTCATAATTGTAATAGCAGCAAGATCTCTCCTTAAGTTTAAACTTCAGCCGTTGATGCAATCACCATTTTGTTTAGCATAGAAAAAGGGGTTTTATAGGTCAGGTATTGGATGAGATAGGAGGTATTTTTTTGGGTTGCATTTAATATTTTCTATTTTCTTTTTATATGTAAAATCTTTAAAAAATTAGGTGCCACTTCATTAAGGGTTTGATTGGAAAGCCACCCATGTGATCATGTTTGTCACGCTCAGTAACTATATGATCAGCATGTAATTGGTGTAATTGGAGATCGTAATTAAACTCTTCAATTCTCATGTTATTGAGAATTGAGTGTAATTACAAGGTTACTTCTTAATTTATTTTTATTTTAATATATATATATATATATATATATATTTTTTTTTTTTTACATTATTTATCTTTCATTTTCTTTTTTCTCATTTTCCAACTTTCTTGTGATTCCATGTAATTGTTCTTTTTTTTTTTTAATTTCTTATTTGTTTTTCCTTCATTTTCTTCATTTAGCGTAACCGCATTATTAATTTAGTTTACGAAACTACACCTCCTAATATTAGAAAAAATAAGTCACAAACAAACTTGTAACGAGTGATGACATTAAAGTAGAGTTTCGTTGTTGAATGAGGTTATAGATTTATGTTTTCCTTTTCTTATGAATTATATTTACTTAAGTTATGTTGGAACTTATTTTATTTTATATTGAAATTTGACATACGAGTATTATGTTTTAAAAAATAGATTTTGAATTTATGTTGTATTTTCGAAAATTCAATTTATTAACCCCAATAGATAAGTGAATGTATGAATAAATAAAACAAGTCATAATTAATAGATAATATAAGTGCGGAAGTCTTAACTATTACACCCCCAAAATCTGAAAGTCATCGTACAAGGACTCTAACCAATCATGTCTAAAGAATGAAGTATATCTCAAATATAATAACAAATAATGTCTATATATATATGATATATATATATATATATATATATATATATATATTGGATAGAACTCACCCTCGGATTTTCGAGCAACCTTTTTGTGCTCCAGATGTAATTGGATGAAATCTCAACACAATCTATTAAAAATTTTCTTAAGGTAGTATCGAGTACAAACACTATGTTTAAGCATTATAGGCCGACTAAGATTAATTCACGCATATGAGTATAAAATCAACGGAATAAACATGTCATAGAAACTTAATACTCAAGTCCAAGTCACGTTAACATTTCATATCCAGTTCTTATGAATTAAGATGAAGCTTCTAAACCACAAGTATGTCAAGTTTCAATAATCTCAGCTGATAATCACAAGTCCAAGTTCCTTCCCTAGGTAAAGTCACTAATCAACAATTTAACTCAGTCAATGGTCATATTTATATCACATTAGGCATTCAACATCCATACCAAAATCAGAGACAAACGAGCATATAATAATGCAGAATAAAATGTAATGATGTGCAATGCAGAATGTGATGACGTGCAAAATGCAATGCAATGCCATGAAACAAATCACTCGAACCGTACACACAAAAAAACCGATATTATTTGTCGGTAGTCATGACTGCGAGTTGGGGATGACGGTGTCCATGTATCACTCGTTTCGGATTCACTCCTCGAACCCGAGCATAAACCTCCGCTCCGGAACGAACCTCGAACGCGGTCCATATCAATGTACCTCTCTGTATCACCAAGAAGCTCCACTTTTCTATATATTATCATCAACAGTAAATCATACATCAAGTTTCCATCTACGTACTGTCATAAGTTTATATCACAATTCAAGCCTAAACTCATTATCCTTCCTTTCTCTGATAATATATGTCACAATAAGAGAGAACTGAGTACAACACGACAATTTAGGCAATAAGTCTAATCGCAATAATAGGGCAACAAGCCACCATCAACAGCAATCAACCTAATAGAAATCCATCCCGAATCACCACAGTATGAATACAACTACACCTCACATTTCAGTACATAACGTGATGGTGACGAGCCCACAAAATCAGAAGTCATACCAACCTAGCTAATATCCAACCAAAACACCATGTCCGAAGACCTAATCATGCTTTCTCCCATCAATTCTACACAATTCATACGTTTCGCTAATCAAAGTCTAACTAAAGTAAGCCATAACCTACCTCGAATGCAGAATAGGAGCCACGAACTACTCCACACGAGCCTTCTATTTCCGAAGCGGCTCATAATGGTCTAAGTCTAACAATATGATGCTAAGTAAGCAACAAACTATGTATTTAAACAAGAACAACAATATAGAAGACCCACTTACTTCTATGCTTTTTCAATGGATGAAACCATCCTTTAATGGTGAATTTATTATAACTTCTATCTCTACAATCATTAACCTTCAATTCATGGGTTTCTAATCAATTTTACCCTTTTAAACAGATTTTAGGACAAAGTTTCCATTTTTATTAGAACCCTAAGTCTCAACATGCAATTTCAACCATAAGAAATCAAATTCCCTTCCTAGAAAGTTATAATCTATAGTTCTAGATCATTAATCAACAACCCACCAATTGTTTAAGGGTTTACTATTTTAGGGTTCTAGGATTTTCACCCACCATTGATGGACCTTAAACTAATCATGGACCTTGAAGAAGAAAGGAAAAGAAACAAATAAGGGTGGAGACTTACCCTCCAAGGTGCTTTCACCAATGAATGGAATGAAGTTTGCCTCTTTCTCTCTTGAAAACTGCGATTTGGGGTCTTGGGGGTAATGGGTAGGAGGAGTTGGGGTATTAAAATAGGGCTTTCTGCCCCCTGTCAGTCACTGCAGCAGCCAGTTGGTCGCTGCAGCGGTCCCGCTATGGCGGCCCTTTGGTCGCTGCCAACGGCCAGTTGGAATAGTCGGCACTAAAATGGTCATAACTCCCTCATCCGGAGGCGAAACGCGACGATTCTTTTTTCAATGGCTTTGTAATTTCGATATGGATCTATTGTTTCAAACCACACTCAAAAAAAAGGTCGTTTGATCAATATGGAGCCATTTCTATCCACAGACCTACGGCGAAAACATCGAATAAGAGCGCGACAAAATACAAACCCATCTGAAACTCTTCGGAACCTCACCAAAATTTGTGGACAAGCTTAAAACCATCATATTACATATTGGAACTTCTAAAATATTGACACAGGGTCATCCTAACCCGGCATTGACCGTGATCAACTCTAACTCGCTAACTTAACTAGCTTCTCCATCAATGACTCAATTCACACTCGAACCTTGCGGAAACCAACCCAATGACTTCATTAAGTCATAGATCATACTAACAGGACTTGGGGAAGGGTCAACAAGGTTAAATGGGTTAAAACGCTATAATAACTAAACGGGTCGTTACAAAACTATACATTATCTATACACTGTGTACATATTTTGTAAACTAGATTAGCTGTTGTTTTCCCTTTTTATATTGGGTTGTATTTAATATTTTCTATTTTTTGGTTTAAAACTCTTAAAAAATTAGGTGCCACCTCATTAAAAGTGGTCGGATAAATCACTTTCTGTCTTGAGTGTCCTATTGATTGAAATAATAAAATATAAGTGTACAAAGAAAGAAACGTAATTTTATTTTAGTCTATTTTCAAAGTTCAAAAAGATGCAAAGGAAATCTAATTCCATCCTTGAAAGCCTTTTTTATTTTATTTTATAGTTTTGGCCTCTTTGTTGCATAGACATTCAAGAGCATGAGGTTTTTAAGAACACTATAAGGTCTAGATATAATATTGAAGTGTAATTGGTTTACTGGGGTCTACAAATTAGCTTGGTCGTTTTTGTTTTAATTTGGAAGAGCCACTCATAATGATAAATCTGTCATATTACCTTCCTATGAAGCAATATTTTTAGTTACTCTCTTCTTTCAATTTATATGTCACTCTTGAGAGATTTGAAAGGCTGTCGTGTATTTTTCTTTATTTTCATATTATTGTTAAATATCGAGTAATGATACAAGTAGAGATGGATCCAACATTTGGAAGTTCCGGGGTTCCACGCTATTTTAAATAGTAACTCACGCAGCATTTTGTGTAACCAATGTAGATTTAAAACGAAATAAGTAAATTTAATCATCAATTTTGTTAAAAGAAAAAAAAAGACTTTAGCTTGTTGGTTTGTTTGACTTTTAAGTTCGAAGACATTGAGGGTTCGATTCTGCTTAACCACTTTCTTTTTTTTCTTTTTGAAAAGTTCACTTACTAAGGTCTTGGATGCTGCAAGGCTAAAATATAGTTTTAAAAAATGCACCAAAATAGGTTCGAATTCGCGTCCCAGGGAAGTAAAACCGGCACCATGCGCCCCTTTATTACTCCGGGTGGCATGATAAACATGTATACGCTTTCTCATGCATAAATACAAATATATACATAGTTTCAACCGAGACGTCCTGGTGGCATGGCATCCCCGAGCTTCTACATAGATCCGCCCCTAGGTACAAGCTTAACACAACACGTGTAATTAATGATAGAACAATTGGCAATCATGGTAAATTTGTGAATATTCACAAGTAAAAGGATCAAAAGTTCACAATTCAATTAGTTGCAGGTCAGATTTACTTAGTCAAATATCACAAGGATTAAGATTTGAATTTATCAATAATTGAGGGCTATTAACCCTAAAAATAAACGTTGCATCCTGATTTTCTGCACATCACTAGACTTCTTCAAAGCATCTTGTGTTTTTTTCCTACTAACTTTCCAAGTTGTCCACCATATGCAAGTTGAGATAATTTTCCACATTACTAGACTTATCCTCAAAATAAACCTTATGTGGTGTTCCAGCACACTGATATCTCCACCACAGAATTTGGCATGGCCCATTTAATGTCTGATTCATGATTAACAGAATAGGTTACACAGCTAGAATAATAAGTAGTGACTAAGCTCGACAAATCAAAATGTATAACAAAACAAATCTTAAGACTTTCCCAGGATAATCTTGTTGAAAAATGAACCTTGTGTTGAGAAAAGAAAAAGCATTTTTTTTTTTACACATGAATTGTCTTATTTCATGTATATAAAATTAATTATGATACATGTATTATTTTATTTTATTCATGAACTAGGAAAGATGAAAATTGTTCATGAACTAGGAAGATAAAAAGACACAAAAATCTCATGTATTAGATGTCTCAAAAATTCCTTTCCCTCTATAGTCAGAATCGAACCTCCTAACCCATTATCTTGTTTCACAGACCGTTTTGGAGTCAATATTTTCCTTTTTCCAAAATGTTTTAAACATAGATCAACAAATCTTAAAAAATTTCAGAGTCAATTTTTTTCCTTTTCCCAAAATGTTTTAAACATAGTCAAACTTGACAATTGAGTTAACTAAGTAACATTTAAGATGATCCCTTTATTTGTATTGGGTGGCAGTTCTAAAACATTTTCAAAAACTCTTTTACGACAACAACACATACCTGGGTGTAATCCACAAGTGGGATTTGGGGAAAGGATGTGTGTCGTGTAGCCTTATCCTACCTTTGTGAAGGTAGAGAGGAAACATAGACCCTCGGTAAAGTAAGCATATCAAAAACTAGCATGGAAAAGATATACAGGAACTTTCATAAACTCTTTTTGGGTAACCAAAATGTTTCATAGCAAACACTTTAGTGGAATTTTGGGTGCAACAGTGGTATGAAAGTAGAATACGTAGCCAGTCAATTGATGTTTTAGTGTTATTGACTTGGACACCAGTGCACCACCAGAAGACTCATTGACTTTGACACCACAAGCACTAAGACTCTTTCCCAGGTAATGGACTGATGGACTTCTAAACTTTTCCAACCATTATGCCTATAAATGACGAGAGATTTTCCTTCCCAGATCATTCACAACAAGAAAATATGGACAGCAACTCATTTCAACTTATCTTTCTCATTTTGTTATTTCAACTTTTGTATTTCACTTGCATAAACTACCACTTTGTTTCCTCTGCTGGCACCTTTAGTGTAGGCACTTGCATTGAAACAGAGAAGAATGCACTGCTAAAAGTTAAAGAACATCTCACAGATCCTTCAAGCAGGCTATCTTCTTGGGATGATGATCAAGATTGTTGTCAATGGCTTGGTGTAAGCTGTGACAAGAAGAGCGGAAACGTTGTAAAGATTGATCTCAGGAACAGATTCTCAAGAAACCATGAATTGGGAGGTAAGATTAATCTATCTTTACGTGAATTACAACACTTGAGATACTTAGACTTGAGCATGAACAATTTTGAAGGAATTCAAATGCACAATTCATTGGTCAAATCAAAGAATTGAGGTATCTCAATCTTTCTGGAGCATCTTTTTCTGGTTCAGTATCTCCATTTATTGGAAACCTCTCAAATTTGCAAGTTCTTGATTTGAGTTTCTACTCGGATCGACCAAAATGAGAAAGACCTTGAGTGGATAAAAGGACTTTCTTCTTTGGAACATTTAAATTTGGGAGGTTTAGATCTTAGCAAAGTTACTAATTCTTGGCTTCAAACAATAAATGATCATCTTTTTTCTCTCTTGGAGTTGCATTTGCCTCAATGTCACCTTCTAAACCTTCCATCTTCTCTTCCATCTCTAAATCTTACTTCCCTTTTGGTACTTGATCTTTCCAACAATGCTTTCAACTCAAGTATTTTCCCTCTATGGATGTTCAAACTTAGTAACCTCGTGCATCTTGACTTAAACTCCAACAATATTAATAGTGAATTGCCTGATGAGTTTGCAAAGCTCACTTCCCTTGAATACCTTGATCTATCTTCCAACTATGGTTTCAATGGGACACTCAAGAGAAGCTTGGGAAAACTATGCAATTTGAAGACTTTGATCCTCAATGACAACCGTATCAGTGGAAACATTACTGATTTCATCGATGCTTTATCAGAATGCCAAAGCAACAACTTGGAGACATTGGAATTGAGTCACAATGCATTGACTGGCAATCTTCCTACTACATTAGGCCACTTGACTAAGTTAAAAGATCTTCAACTGAGGTACAACTCGTTGACAGGAACAATACCTGAAACTATAGGGAACTTATCATCCTTGGAGACACTCTACCTCACATCAAACAAAATGAGTGGGAACCTCACCCCTAATATCGGGCAGCTCACGTCGATGGTCTTATTGGACATCTCTGAGAATATGTGGGAAGGTATTGTCACAGAAGCCCATTTACTTAATCTTTCTAACTTGCAAGAATTTTCAGTTGGTGTGAAACTTGGTAAGAATATTACCTTGGCATTCAACATCAACCCAAGTTGGACTCCTCCATTCAAGCTGACATTATTGACCATTCAGTCATGCCGATTAGGCCCCAAATTCCCACATTGGCTGAAGCATCAGAACGAGCTTACTAGTATAATATTTAATACTGCTTGGATTTCAGATGCTGTGCCAGATTGGTTTGTAGAGTTGGATTTGAAGCTTGATAATCTTGACATGGCTTATAATAGCTTGACAGGGCAAGTTCCCAACAAATTTCAGTTCAACATTCAAGCCAATGTGGATTTAAGCACCAATCGTTTCGAGGGACCTCTCCCATTATGGTCTTCTAATGTTACAACATTGTATCTGAGGGATAACTTGTTTTCAGGACCTATTCCTCTCAATATATGTGGAGTACTTCGTGATTTAACAGACTTGGACATCTCCAAGAACAAGCTAAATGGCATCATTCCCTTATGCATAGGTGATATGACTCAGTTGTTTACTTTAGTCCTCAATAATAACCGACTTATCGGACAGTTTCCTGAATTCTGGGGTAAGCTACCATATCTTTATTTGATAGATATGTCAGAGAACCGTTTATCCGGCAAAATTCCAGGCTCACTAGGTTCTCTCTCTTATCTAATGTTCTTAAGACTCTCAGGCAACAATCTCTCTGGAGAACTGCCTTCGAGTTTGAGAAATTGCATGCGAATGATTAGCATTGATCTTAGTAACAATCGGTTGTCAGGGCTAATACCAAATTGGCTGGGGAAACAATGAGATCACTGTCAATCCTCAGTGTAAGGAATAATAGGTTTTCTGGCCCCATTCCTTTAAAAATATGTACCCTTTCAGGTCTTCACATACTGGACCTTTCAGGAAACAACTTATCTGGTTCTATCCCATCCTGTTTTGGCAATCTGGAAGCCTTCAAGGTTGAGCTAACTAAGGCAGAAGTTGCACCATATGAAGGGAAACTGAACGTGGTGGCAAAAGGAAGAATACTTTATTATTATAATACCCTTTACCTAGTAAATAGTATCGATCTCTCGAGCAACAGTTTATCTGGAGAAATCCCAGTAGAGATAACAAGCTTACACAAACTTTGGACCTTGAACTTGTCCAGGAACCATTTGACAGGAAATATACCGATAGATATTGGAAAGTTAGGATGGGTTGAAACCTTAGATCTTTCAATAAATCGGTTGTCGTGTCCTATCCCACCAAGCATAGCTACTTTAGACTTTCGACTCATTTTAACTTGTCTTACAATAAGTTGACGGAAAAAATTCCCACTAGTACTCGCCCAAACCAAAGTTGATCCAACAATTTTCCAAGGAAATGTTGCACTTTGTGGTCCTCCTTTGAAAGAATGTGATGGTGACAGACTAAAACATCGATAGTGGAATGGATGACGAAGGAGAAACCGATGATGAAGATAAACTTGAGAAAATATGGTTCTATCTTGTTGTTGGTTTGGGATACATGGTTGGCTTCTGGGTATTTTTTGGCACTTTGGTCATCAAGAAAAGATGGAGAATTGCTTATTTTAGATTTATAGAGACATGCATTTTGGAGTTCAACGAATGGTCATGGAGTTTTCAGCATAAAATGTTAGGATATTTAACGAGTAGAAGAAACACTTAGGAAAATGTTGAAAGTTGTTTGTCAACTTTAGCAAGGTATTCAATAAGCGGAGCTGTAGGAGTTTTTCTCAGCCATTCTGTTATATTTTTTTTGTTTTTTTAGTTTCAGTATAGCACATATTACTTACTTTTCTATCTGAAAAAGTGTAAAACAACGCTACCTAAATGTTTGTCTTATTTACTAAAATCAGCACAAGAAAGAACATGAGAGAGTGTATAAACTGCTTTTCATGGACTAAAAGTATCAGACTTCATAAGTTAAAACTATCTTATTTGCTAATCTCTTGGGCAAATTTAAGTACTTATTTCATCAGTTAGAAAGTGCTCACCAAAATGTTTATGTTATTTGATAATTTCATTGCCTAAAGCAAGAGCATCTTTCATTCCCCAACAGCCTATTACTGGCGGGTCCTTTACTTTGAATAATTCATTCAGGAAGATTCACTGGAAATTGTAAATGACCATGCGCTAGATTCTTATTCCTACTTGAACTTCAACACAAACTCAAAGTTGTCGAGACATTTGCAATTGACTATGTCGAAATAGAGCTCAAACTAAGAAC
>NC_081353.1:31112677-31154073 GCF_029784015.1 Lycium ferocissimum | reverse complement strand
ATATCAAGTAATGGTACAGCAGAGGCGGATCCAAAGATTCGGAAGTTCCGGGTGCCACGCTATTTTGAACAGTAACTCACGCAAAGATTTTGCGTAACCAATGTAGATTTAAAACGAAATAAGTAAATTTAATCATCAATTTTGTAAAAAAAAAAACACGACTTTAGCTTGTTCATTTGTTTGACTTTTAAGTTCGAAGACATTGAGGGTCCGATTCCGCTTAACCAATTTCTTTTTTTTCTTTTTGAAAAGCTCACTTACTAAGGTCCTGGATGCTGCAAGGCTAAAATATAGTTTTAAAAAATGCACCAAATCAGGGTTGGAACTAGCGCCCCATGGAAGTAAAACTGGCACCATGCGCCCCTTTATTACTCCGGGTGGCACGACAAACATGTATATGCTTTCTCATGCATAAATACAAATATATACATAGTTTCAACTGAGAAGTCCGGGTGGCGTGGCATCCCCAAGCTTCTACATAGATCTGCCCCTGGGTACAAGCTTAACACAACACGTGTAATTAATGATAGAACAATTGGCAATCATGGTAAATTTGTGAATATTCACAAGTAAAAGGATCAAAAGTTCACATTCAATTAGTTGCAGGTCAAATTTACTTAATCAGACACCACAAGGATTAAGATTTGAATTTATCAATTATTGAGGGACCAAAAATGCTATTAACCCTTAAAATAAACATTGCATCCTGATTTTCTGCACATCACTAGACTTCTTCAAAGCATCTTTTGTTTTTTTCCTTCCAACTTTCCAAGTATTCCACTATATGCAAGTTGAGATAATTTTTCACATTACTAGACTTATCTTCAAAATAAACCATATGTGTTGTTCTAGCAAGCTAATAGCTCAACCACAGAACTTGGCATGGCCCATTTAATGTCTTTCATGATTAAGAATAGATTACATAGCTGAATACTGACTCCACAATCCAAAACAAAAAAAGTGACTATCCAGGATAGCAATTTATGCCTTAGTCTAAATTATAATTAATCAACTTAAATTGGAATGTAAACGCACATCACACAAAAATCTTAAGGGATGTCTCACACCTTTCCCTCAGAGAATCGAACCCCCTAACCCATTCTCTTGTTTTCACAGACCGTTTTGGAGTCTATTTTTTTCCCTTTTCCCAAAATGTTTTAAACATAGATCAAACTTAAAAAATTGAGATAACTAAGTAGCCTGACATACTTAGTTAAGATGATCCCTTTATTTGTATTGGGTGGCGAGTCCAAAACATTTTCAAAAACTCTTTTGACGACAACAACATACCCAGTGTAATCCCACGAGTGGGGTCTGAGGAAGTTGATGTGTACGCTGCCTTATCCTACCTTTGTGAAGGTAGAGAGACCGTTTCCTATAGACCCTCGGCTCAAGTAAGCATATCAAAAACAAGCACGGAAAGGATATACAGTAACTTTCATAAACTCTTTTTGAGTTACCAAAATGTTGCATAGCAAACACTTTAGTGAAATTTTGGGTGCAATTGTAATTATTGAAAGTAGGAAATACTTAGCCGGCCAATTGATGCTTTAGTGTTATTGACTTGCACAGGAGACTCATTGACTTGACACCACAAAAACTAAGACTCTTTCCTAGGTAATGGACTGATGGACTTCTAAACTTTTCCAACCATTATGCCTATAAATTGTTGGGTTTAAATGATAGATTGAATGGGAAATGGAGGGAAAAGAAGTGGAGGGAAAATGAGTTGTTCCTCTTGCTTTATGAAATGAGCATTTGTCCCTCATTGGTAGTGGAAAGAAAAGTTCTCCTACTTAAAAGTAGAAGTACTCCTTCTTGTTGCTAAAGGGTTAAGAAGAGGGTCTCCCCTCGCGCCATCATCGTCGCTCGGCTCGGCTTCGGATTTGGATTTGGTCTGATTGATTGATAATCTTTTTGGACCAAATTTTCTTTAATTTTAATTATTCCAAATTTTCTTTAATTTTAATTATTTAATTAATTATTATTTATTTAATTAATTAATTAACTTATCCAATCCTACCGTTAGTGACCCGATCCGCGTTCCACCCGCGAAGGTTGCAAACCTTCGTAAACAAGAAGATCTCCATGGCTATAAATTCGTTTGATTCCTCAGAATTTTCCTTACGAATTTTCTGAACTTCAAAACTTCTTCTTCTTCTGCACAAATAAATTCCAGTGTAGTTTACTGCCGTTGAGTGGTTCGCTGACACCGTTGTTTTAGGTACCGATACACCGGTGAGTAAGATCATTCTATCCTGGGAGGATATATTCCATTAACCTCGGGTACTTGAGGGGAATAATTTCCTCAAGGACACACTGTGCATTCAGTGGGCTCGATTTTTATTATTAAATATTTTTCGTAGACTTTTCTTACTTTTCCAGCTTCGTTTTCCGTTTTCTCTTGGTTTTTCCAAAATCTTTCAATTTTGTTTTCTTCGTTTTCGAAATTATTTTTTACTGTTTCAACGTTTTTGCAATACAGTTTAATAACAATCTTAAGGAATTTTTTTTTTTTATATATATTAATCTGTATTCTATTTTGGAGATTAAAACCTGTGTGGTTTTCTACTCCGTATGAAATTTCGTATTCTGACTTGAAGACATAAAAACTTCATTGGAATATTAAAGTTCATACTTGCACAACGATTTGAAGAACATAAAAACTTCATCGTTGCTGTTGTAAAAAGTTTGCTGTTTTGAGTATTAAGACAGTTAGTCTATTTTGACAGTGAAAAGAAATGACAATTGAAAGCACTACTACTTCTGCGACTGTTGCGGCAACAAGCCGAACTGCTGTGCCACCGGCGGAAAAACCAGGGAAATTTTCTGGAGCCAACTTCAAAGGATGGCAAAGAAAGGGTGTTCTTTTGGCTTACCACTCTTGGTATGCGAAGTTCACCAACGAAGACCCTTCCGTGCCTCGCCGATATGCCGGCCAATGAAAAATTTATGATTGTCGAGGCATGGAAACAAAGGATTTTCTATGCAAGGGCTACATCCTAAGTGCTTTGGAGGATGATTTGTACAATGTCTACAACATATGAAAACTTCTAAAGAATTGTGGGATGCACTTGAGAAGAAGTATCAGACTGAAGACGCATGCTTGAAAAAAATTGTGGTTGCCAAGTTTCTAGACTATAAAATGATAGACAGCAGAACTGTTGGAACCCAAGTTCAAGAGCTTCAACTTATTTTTCATGACCTTATTGCTGAAGGCATGGTAGTTAACAAAGCATTTCAAGTGGCTGCAATGATTGAAAAGTTGCCTCTTTCGTGGAGAGATTTCAAAAATTATCTAAAGCACAAGCGCAAGGAAATGAAGTTGGAAGATCTTGTGATTCGTCTCAAGATGGAGGAAGATAACAAAATAGCCGAGGAGAAGTCGCGTGGGAATTCAAATGTTATGGGAGCGAATATCGTTGAAGAGGCTGCCCTAAAAAGTAAGAAAAGAAAGAAGTCCACCGGACAAAAGAAGGAGCAAGCCAAGAAAAAATTCAAGGGCAACTGCTATAATTATGGGAAAGCTGGCCACAAAGCCCCAGATTGTCGTCTCCCAAAAAAGGACAAGGGAAAGGGACAAGCCAATATGGTGGAAAAGAATGATGACATGGATGATCTGTGTGCAATGCTATCGGAGTGCAATTTGGTTGGAAACCCAAAGGAGTGGTGGCTTGATTCTGGTGCCACTCGACATGTTTGCGCTGTAAAAGAAGCATTTGCAACCTACGCTCCCGCTGGACCCGAAGAGGAACTGTTTATGGGAAATACTGCAACAACCAAGGTTGAAGGATATGGGAAGATACTTCTGAAGATGACTTCCGGCAAGGTGCTGACTCTCAACAATGTTCTGCACGTTCCAACAATTAGGAAGAATTTAGTTTCAGCCGGACTACTCGTCAAAAACGGGTTTAAGTGCGTGCTGGTTAGTGAGAAAATTGTAATAAGTAAGAATGATATGTTCATAGGAAAGGGCTACCTCACCGAGGGCCTTTTCAAACTCAATGTAATGGTTGTTGACGTATTAATAAGAATTCAATTTCTTATTGAGTCAAATGATTTATGGCATGTTCGTTTAGGACATGTCAACTACAAAACCTTGCGAAAATTGATTAATTTAGAAGTATTGCCTAAATTCGAGTGTAATAAATTAAAATGTGAAATCTGTGTTGAATCTAAGTTTGTTAAACATCCATATAAGTCTATTAATAGGAGTTCAAATCCTTTAGACTTAATCCACACAGATATATGTGATATGAAGTCAATACCATCTCGCGGTGGGAAAAAAAGTATTTTTTATAACTTTTATTGACGATTGCACTCGATATTGTTATGTGTATTTGCTTAATAGTAAGGATGAAGCAATTGATGCATTTAAGCAATACAAGAACGAAGTGGAAAATCAATTGAATAAAAAGATAAAAATGATTAGAAGTGATAGGGGTGGAGAATACGAATCTCCTTTTGCAGAGATATGTTTAGAATATGGAATTATTCATCAAACTACTGCCCCTTACACACCACAATCAAATGGAATTGCGAAAAGAAAGAAAAGAACATTAAAGGAAATGATGAATGCTTTACTAATAAGTTCCGGTTTACCGCAGAGCTTGTGGGGGGAAGCTATCCTTACAGCTAACCGAATACTCAACAGGGTGCCCCACAACAAAACACAATCTATTCCATATGAACTATGGAAAGGAAGAAAACCCAACTTGAAATATTTCAAAGTGTGGGGGTATTTAGCAAAGGTCCAAGTTCCTTTGCCCAAAAGGGTAAAAATCGGACCAAAAACTATGGATTGTGTTTTTATTGGCTATGCTACAAACAGCAAAGCTTGTGGGTTTTTGTTCACAAATCGGACAATCTCGAAATTCATGTTAATACGGTAATTGAATCAGCTAATGCTGAATTCTTTGAAAACATTTATCCGTATAAAACTGAATGTGAGTCGTCAAGTGAAAGATCTAAATGGCTGCGAGAAGAACCAAAGGAAAGTAAACCAAGTGAAGAGGATCCAAGGCGTAGGAAACGTCAAAGGATATATACTTCCTTTGGACCAGATTTTGTGACATTCTTGCTTGAAAATGAGCCTCAAACATTTAAAGTAGCAATGTCTTCTTCTGATTCAAAGATTTTGGAAAGAGGCAGTCTATAGTGAGATTGAATCAATTTTGAACAACCATACATGGGAATTGGTTGATCTTCCTCCTGGAAATAAACCTTTAGGATCAAAATGGATTTTTAAAAGGAAAATGAAAGCCGATGGCACTATTGACAAATATAAGGCAAGACTTGTGGTCAAAGGTTATAGACAAAAAGAAGGCCTTGATTACTTTGACACATATTCGCCGTAACAAGGATAACATCTATTCGGTGTTAGTGGCAATCGGCAAACAGATATGGTCTTGAAATCCATCGAATGGATGTCAAGACAGCCTTTCTTAAATGGAGAATTGGAGGAAGAAATTTACATGGAACAACCCGAGGGTTTTGTGGTTCCCGGTAAAGAAAGGAAAGTGTGCAAACTTGTTAAGTCACTTTATGGACTTAAACAAGCACCCAAACAATGGCATATGCGAAATTTGACCAAACAATGTTGGCAAATGGATTTAAGATTAATGAGTGTAACAAATGTGTTTACATTAAAAATACTCCAAATCATGAAGTCATTGTTTGTTTATATGTTGATGACATGTTGATAATGAGTAGAGATATTGTCGATATAAATGCTACGAAGCGTATGCTCGCTAGCAAATTTGACATGAAAGACTTAGGGGGTTGGCCGATTTGATCTTAGAATTAGGATCCATAAAACTCCACAAGGTATAGCATTATCACAAATACATTATATTGAAAAGGTACTTGACAAGTTCAAGTATTTAAATTTCAATGTTGCAAAGACTCCAATTGATGTAAGTTTTGCACTTCAAAAGAATGAAGGTGAAAGTGACTCACAATTGGACTATACACGAGTTTTGGGAAGTTTGATGTATATTATGAATTGTACACGACCGTATATAGCATGTGCTATTAGCAAGCCGAGTCGATTCACGAGTAATCCCAATCAAACTCATTGATGGCAATGAAACGAGTCTTTGGGTATTTGAAACACACCCAAAACTATGCTTTGCATTATAATAAATATCCCGCAAAAGAATCGAGGGATATAGTGATGCAAACCGGATCACCGGATCATTCGAAGTTAAATCCACGAGTGGATATGTTCACCGTCAGGGAGGAGCGTGTCTTGAAAATCATCAAAATGTATGCACGCATCGCCCGCTCTACAATGGAATCCGAATTTATAGCTTTAGACAAAGCGGTGGAAGAAGGCGAATGGCTACAAAATTTCTTGGAAGATATTCCATTTTGGCCCAAACCTTTGGCACCTATATGTATACATTGTGATAGCCAAGCGGCAATAGGTAGGGCAGGGAGCGTTATGTATAACGAAAAATCGCGTCACATTCGATAGCGACACAATACCGTTAGACAACTACTCTCTAGTGGTGTTATCACTATTGACTACGTAAAGTCAAGATATAACGTATCGGATCCGCTAACAAAAGGCTTATCTAGAGAGGCTGTTGAAAGATCATCGAGGGGAATGGGGTTAAGGCCTAGGACAAGTCATCATGGCGGTAACTCTACCTAGTAGACTGGAGATCTCAAGAACTAGGTTCAAAGAAATCAAACAAAGTTATGAATGACGGTTCAACATTGTCAAATAACTCAACCCATTCTCGTGATGATGACAATGTTCAGAAACAAGGATAAAACCTTAAGGATTTTTAATGAGTTAATAAAGCATTAAAGTTTTTTTTAATGATTATCTAAGTCTGGCAGAACATGACCAGATAGTGTGTCTATAGGACTGCACGTTTAGAAATCACCTATGTGAGTTTGAAGTATAAGCCGCTTCAAGGGGAATGATGGTAAAAGCCCATTCTCTATGCATTCACGAAACCAAAGTGTGTTTATGGCAAACGAACACAACCGTAAGAAGCATAGACGGTAAAGGATTGATTGTGTGACATGTGGTTGTCTAGGTATACACCAAAGCTCGACGGTTCAAAGATATCAAATCTACCGATTGACCGAGTATATCCGACATATGTTCACTACGGAAAGTTCAAAGGGAAATCTACTTATCCAGATGCAATTAATCCTTGCTTGTAAATTACACACTTGTCCGTGCATTCCTTTATCTTATAGCCATTCCCCATTCATGTGGGGGATTCTCGGGTTTAAATGATAGATTGAATGGGAAATGGAGGGAAAAGAAGTGGAGGGAAAATGAGTTGTTCCTCTTGCTTTATGAAATGAGCATTTGTCCCTCATTGGTAGTGGAAAGAAAAGTTCTCCTACTTAAAAGTAGAAGTACTCCTTCTTGTTGCTAAAGGGTTAAGAAGAGGGTCTCCCCTCGTGCCGTCGTCGTCGCTTGGCTCAGCTTCGGCTTTGGATTTGAATTTGGTCAAATGATCTAATTGATTGATAATCTTTTTGCACCAAATTTTCTTTAATTTTAATTATTTAATTAATTATTATTTATTTAATTAATTAATTAACTTATCTAATCCTACCCGTTAGTGACCCGGATTCGCGTGTCTGACGCGCGACCCGATTCTTTCCCATATTTTATTTAAATTTCCCACCGTTTTTAAAGTGACTGTTCTGAAGGGTTGCAAACCTTTAGAAACAGTACTTCCATGGCTATAAATTCGTTTGATTCCTCAGAATTTTCCTTACGAATTTTCTGAACTTCAAAACTTCTTCTTCTTCTCGCACAAATAAATTCCAAAGGTAGTTTACTGCCATTGAGTGGTTCGCTGACACCGTTGTTTTAGGTACCGATACACCGGTGAGTAAGATCATTCTATCCTGGGAGGATATATTCCATTAACCTCGGATACTTGAGGGGAATAATTTCCTCAAAGATACACTGTGCATTCAGTGGGCTCAATTTTTATTATTAAATATTTTTCATAGACTGTTCTTACTTTTCCGCTCGTTTTTCGTTTTCTATCGGTTTTTCCGTACCGTCCAGCTCGTTTTCTCGTTTTCGTAAATTATTTTTTACTGTTTCAACATTTTTGCAATACAGTTTAATAACATAAATGACGAGAGATTTTCCTTCCCAGATCATTCAAGAAGATATGCAGAGCAACTCATTTCAACTCATCTTTCTCATTTTGTTATTTCAACTTTGCTATTTCACTTGCATAGAGTATCACTTCGTTTCCTCTTCTGGCGCCTCTAGTGTAAGCACTTGCATTGAAATAGAGAAGAATGCACTGCTAAAGCTTAAAGAAATTCTCTCAGATCTTCTAAGATGGTCTTCTAATGTTACAACATTATATCTGAGGAATAACTTGTTTTCAGGACCTATTCCTCTCAACATCTGTGGAGCACTTCCCGATTTAACAGACTTGGACATCTCCAGGAACAACCTAAATGGCACCATTCCCTTGTGCATCGGTGATATCAATCAGTTGACTACTTTAGCCCTCGATAATAACCAACTTATCGGACAATTTCCTGATTTCTGGGGTAAGCTACCATATCTTTATTCGATAGATATGTCAGAGAACCATATCTGGAAAAATTCCAGGCTCACTAGGTTCTCTCTCTTATCCGATGTTCTTAAGACTCTCAGGCAACAATCTCTCTGGAGAATTGCCTTCGAGTTTGAGAAATTGCACTCGAATGATTAGCATTGATCTTAGTAACAATCGGTTGTCGTGGCTAATCCCACTTGCAGTAAAACAATGAAATCACCGTTAATCCTCGCTTTAAGGAAGAATAGGTTTTCCGGCCCCATTCCTTTAAAAATATGTAGCCTTTCAGGTCTTCACAGACTGGACCTTTCAGGAAACAACTTATCTGGTTCTATCCCATCCTGTTTTGGCAATCTGGAAGCCTTCAAGGTTGAGCTAACTAATGCAGAAGTTGAACCATATGAAGGGAAAGTGAACGTGGTGGAGAAAGGAAGAATACTTTATTATGATACTATCCTTTACCTAGTAAATAGTAGCGACCTCTCGAGCAACAACATTATCCGGAGAAATCCCAAGGAGGATAACAAGCTTGCTTAAACTTGGAACCTTGAACTTTTCCAGAACCATTTGACAGAAATATACCGACAAATATAGGAAAGTTAGGATGGTTGAAACCTTAGATCTTTCAATAAATCGCTTGTCGTGTCCTATCCCACCAAACATAGCTAGTTTAGACTTTCTGACTCATTTTAACTTCTCTTATAATAAGTTGACGGGAAAAATTCCCACTAGTACTTAGTTCCAAACCAAAGTTGATCCAACAATTTTCCAAGGAAATGCTGCACTTTGTGGTCCTCCTTTGAAAGAATGTGATGGTGACAGGACTAAAACATTTGATAGTGGAACGGATGACGAAGGAGAAACCGATGATGAAGATAAACTTGAGAAAGTATGGTTCTATGCTGTTGTTGGTTTGGGATACTCGGTTGGCTTCTGGGTATTTTTTGGCACTTTGGTCATCAAGAAAAGATGGAGAATTGCTTATTTCAGATTTATAGAGACATGCATTTTGGAGTTCGATGAATGGTCATGGAGTTTTTTGCATAAAATGTTAGGATATTTAACATGTAGAAGAAACACTTAGGAAAATGTTGAAAAGTGTTTGTCAACTTTAGCAAGGTATTCAATAAGTGGAGCTATAGGAGTTTGTCTCTGCCATGCTATTATATTTTGTGTTTTATTTTCAGTATAGCACATATTACTTACTTTTCTATATGAAAAAGTGTAAGACAATGCTACCTAAATGTTTATCTTATTTACTAAAATCAGCACAAGAAACAACATGAGAGAGTGTATAAACTGCTTTTCATGGACTAAAAGTAAAGATTTCATGAGTTAAAAAAAGTAAAGATTTCATGAGTTAAAACTATCTTATTTGCTAATTTCATGGGCTAATTTTAAGTACTTATTTCATCAGTTAGAAAGTGCTCACCTAAATGTTTATGTTATTTGCTAAATTCATTGCCTAAAGCAACAATATCTTTATTCCCCAACACCCCTAATATTGGCAGGTCCTTTACATGCTTGAATAACTCATTCAAGAAGATCACAGGACAATGTAAATGACCATCCACTAGATTCTTATTTCTACTTGAACTTCAACACAAACTCAAAGTTGTCGAGACATTTGCCATTGACTACATCGAAATGGAGCTCAAACTAAGAACAGACGGGGAATGTTTACAAGACTCTATGTCATAGTGTTGTAGCACATGTCATCAATGCGTTGTAGGTGATCAAAAGTTAGACATCTATAGGCCTTTTGCTCCCTTGAGTGGTAAAGATAAAGCATGGAGAAATTGCAACATTTTAAGTAAACGGTTGAGTTTGCAGTAGTAAAGAGGGAAAGAGATGTTAAAATACCTGGTTCAGCAAAGAAATTAAGAGGGAAAGAGTGATGTTCGACCAAAAATGCATATATTTATTCTTTGTTGCCTCATATTTTAGTACTTTTAATCGTCTTTTGAGTATAAATTATATTTCTTTGTGCTTAATATTATATTTTTATTGTGCAGGAATAAAGCGTTGTAAAATTGAAGAAATTTGAAGCAAAATTAATAAAAAGCTGGAGAAAAAGAAAGGGAAAAAGAATAGGAGACAAGTGGAGGACGTCATCATTACTCGACTGGCGTATGAAAACAACATTTAGAATTGCAATTTCTCATACATTTAGAATTGCAATTTCCTAAGAGAAAAAGACGTACTGACTGCTTGCAATTCGCCACGCAGGAATAGAACTTCCGAATCCACTTCTTCCTATTTAGTTTTGGACTGGGTTATTTTGTCTGGGCTTTTTCCTACACCTATAAATATTTCATAAGCCACAATTCTTAGACATCTTTGGCAAAAAACACAAGTTTGGAGGCTAGGGTTCCTACGTATATTTTCTTTCTTTTATTTGAACCTTGTTTATGGGAATTTCTTAGTGACAATTGAGATTGAAACTCTTATTGTGCTTATTTATTGATTGACATTATTTTTAATCAAGTAAGTTATTGTTATTTTAATTATTCTTGTTCTTGAACGTTTCTCAAGGGAGTAGCTAACCCTAGGACTCGCCCATTTACTTTGTTTGAAACTCGGAAGAGGAAGAACGGGGTTGGCATAGAATAATTAACATGAATTTGGGACGTTAACCCTCATCTAATGGAAATTGACTTAGGAATAGGCGATACCACTTGTAGCCATATTTGGGTGTTCTTAATGCTTCTAATTGCTTGAGGGATCTTCAATTGGGTAGTCTAGTTAGTCTTCGGGAGAAGTTAATTTAGAGTCATTATCCGAGGCTAATTAATATAAACTTGCTATTATTTATAATTCGTGAAGTAGCTTGGATCGTTACTTGAGAAATACATTCCTTAATTCCTTACTTGTGGCCATTGATCAATTTACTTGCTTTATAGATTAGAATGTATATTTCCGTATTTTATCAAAACCTTATCAAAAACCACCATTGATGCGTTCGGCCTAGCTGTTGTTGGTGATAATTCCTAATCTACTTAAACGCCTACATATTGTTTTCTGCGGATTCGACCAACCTTGTTGGGTTACTATATTTGACAACGTCCGTTATGCCATTAAAAGGTGTAATTTGAGCGTATCAAATTTTGGCGCGTTCTTGGGAACAATTGGCGTATTTTGGCTAATTTAGGAAATAATCTAACTTGCTTTGAACCGAACTCGTGAGAATATTTGTATAGTTTTTCTGTGTTTTATTTTATTTTTAGAAAAAAAAATGGCATCTTTCCATCAAAACTTGTTTAGTAGTGATTTTTATTGTGAGCATGGCCAAATTGGTGAGTTCAAACTCATGATGGAGTGTCTGCTAGGTGAGGGTAACGAAAATCAAAAAGCCTTAGAAGAGTACTTGGAAACTAGTCTCCAACTTGGTTTGATGACAGAAGAAGAAAATCCGCCATGGGCATTCGATCTAGATCAGCATCAATATGAACTCCCTAATGCTCAATCCGAAAAGGTAATCCCTTTGTTGAGAGTCAATCATGAAGATGAGTTTATTGGGAATGCCAAAGAAAAATATAAATTGGAGTCAATCATTGTTCTGAAAAATATGGTTGTTGTTGACTCCAATCCGGGGGAAAAAGAGGATGTCGAAATTCAAGAAGTTCAAACGCCATATATCCTGCAATTTGAAAACTCAAGAAGGCAGAACGACATTCCTCACTTGAAAGCCAAGAAGCATAAGATGAAAAATATTATGCTTGGCTTGTTCATCTACTTACCACCTCCCGCCGCTTGTGGTCACAAACTTGAATCCAAGTTGGGTGCCCAATTCATAAGCTCCAAATGGCGAGAAAAACAGTAAAGCTGAGGAGCATGTTTGAGCTTAAGTGTGGGGTCGTGCCGACCTTAATGTTGAGAATTATGTCTTGCTAGGCCACAGGGTCTCAGGGAGTATTTCTTACCTTTGTTTTAATTTTTCTCTACTATACATGCATCGAGGACAATGCATATTTTTAAGTGTGGGGTGGGTACTTCCGATTTTTTAGGTCAAGGATGATGATGCCATAGGATTTTTTTTTTCTTGGCCTTATACATAAAATAATTAAAAAAATTAAAAATTCCAGTGATTCAATTTTTCCCCGTCATTGCTGCTAGTTACGTTCTCTGTTCCTTTCCAATTTCTCTAATTCTTTGCTTTCTTCTCTATATCCTTTTAATTTCTATCATTAGCAATCATAACCCAAATCATTATGTGCCCCTCTTGTCTTCTTTCTTTTATTTTCTTTTTCTCTTTTTACAACTTTTTATCCAATTTGTTAGTTCTTTTATTTTTCTTTTATAGCTTATTTGTCTCTTTTAGTGGCATAGATCATCCACCCCTTGGGTTTTCTTATGGCCTTGGTTCTTTCCCCGGGGGGGCCTTTGAACCGGGTAATTTTTAAAAAAAATTTGGAGTAGTTTTTTTTTAGGAGTAGAAAAGAAGAGAGAAGAAAGACCCGTTTTGACTTGTTTGATACTAGCATATTTGGGCCTGAGCTTAAGTTATACTTTCCTGTGAGTGCTTGAGTAACGAAAAAATAGCAGACTTTCTAACACCTACACTTATGTTTGTGACTCTGTATATAGCTTTTCTTATTTTATAGTTCGCCATGATCCTATCTTTCCTAGCGTAGAAGTGATCGATCCATCTTGATTAATACTTGTGCCATGTGTGGTGAGCATTTTTTGCTTATATTCCATGTTTTGCATCTTAGTCTAGAACTTGCCCTGCATGTTATTGAAGCGAAATAAAAAGTGTTGCTTTGTTTAGAAGATGATGATAGGCTTTCTTTGATATGTCTTGTGAACTTTTAGCCTTTTCAAAAACTATACCACTAGTTAGACCTTTGAGCCTGTAGCCTTTCATTCGTTGGCCGTATTTTTGCCTTGATCCTTTTGTTTGAATCCCTAGTTTTTACACCCTGCTTCCTTGAGCAATCGTAGCTTAGATCGTGATATAATTGTTAAATCAAGAAAAGGGGATGTTCAAGTGAAAAAATGGTGACCAATGATAGCTGCAAAGTGATGAAAGGCCCTCTTAGAAAGAATGTGAAAAAAAGAAGAAGAGAAAATTGCTTGAAATATAAATAAATTGAAGTATTCTTGATATGATGAGAATTACTAGTGGAAATATTTGATGAAGAGAGGGCTGAAAAATAATGTGAAGAGATGAAAATAATGGGTGATGAAGTCTAAAAGTGCAAAGTTCTTAAGGAAGTGTAGGTCACTATTATATAGTTTTCCTACCCGTCCCCTAACCAACATTACAACCCGTTAAAGTCCTATTTGATTCTATTTGAGCACACTTGATTAGTAGAGATGTACATAAGGGGCAAGCCTACGGTTCTCTGTGCATACATGTGAATTTCTTTGTGAGTGCGAGAGTTGTGCTTTGATGCTAAATCCGTAATTTATATTTGATTCTTTGATTTGAGTGTGTAGACTATTTCTTCTTGTGAGGGCACTTGTTTCATGATAGATAGGTGATGTTATTAGTTTTCTTTGACAGAGTAGGTGAGTGATCTTAAATTTGATGAGTTAGAGTCCGTCTCTGAGATTAGGAGGTTAGAAGTTTGTTGTTTACTTAAGTTGACTTGTATATCTTGCATGAAGATCAGGAAGTTTATATCTGATGGCTTGAGTTGCTATAGGGCCTAATTGTTGGTATCAACTAAAATGGTGGTGTTCCTAAGCTTGATTTATTGAGAGTGATTTTAATGCTTACTCAAGGACGAGCAAGATTTTAAGTGTGGTGTGGTGATGTTCGACCAAAAATGCATATATTTATTCATTGTTGCCTCATTTTTAGTACTTTTAATCTTCTTTTGAGTACAAATTATATTTCTTTGTGCTTAATATTATATTTTTGTTGTGTAGGAATAAAGCAGTGTAAAGCTGAAGAAATTTGAAGCAAAATTAATAAAAAGCTGGAGAAAAAGAAAGGGAAAAAGAATAGGAGACAAGTGGAGGACGTCATCATTACTCCATTGGCGTATGAAAACAACATTTAGAATCGCAATTTTTCATACATTTAGAATTGCAATTTCCTAAGAGAAAAAGACGTAGTGACTGCTTGCAATTCGCCACGCGAGAATAGAATTTCCGGATCCACTTCTTCCTATTTAGTTTTGGACTGGGTTATTTTGTCTGGGCTTTTTCCTACACCTATAAATAGTTCATAAGCCACAATTCTTAGACATCTTTGGCAGAAAACACAAGTTTGGAGGCTAGGGTTCCTACGTATATTTTCTTTCTTTTATTTGAACCTTGTTTATGGGAATTTCTTAGTGACAATTGAGATTGAAACTCTTGTTGTGCTTTTTTATTGATTGAAATTATTTTTAATCAAGTAAGTTATTGTTATTTTAATTATTCTTGTTCTTGGACGTTTCTCAAAGGAGTAGCTAACCCTAGGACTCGCCCATTTACTTTGTTTAAAACTTGGAAGAGGAAGAACGGGGTTAGGATAGAATAATTAACATGAATTTGGAACGTTAACCCTCATCTAATGAAAATTGACCTAGAAATAGGCGATACCACTTGTAGCCATATTCGGGTGTTCTTAATGCTTCTAATTGCTTGAGGGATCTTCGATTGGGTAGTCTAGTTAGTTTTCGGGAGAAGTTAATTTAGAGTCATTATCCGAGGCTAATTAACATAAACTTGCTATTATTTGTAATTCGTGAAATAGCTTGGATCGTTACTTGAGAAATAGATTCCTTAATTCCTTACTTGTGGCCATTGATCAATTTACTTGCTTTTTAGATTAGAATGTATATTTCCATATTTTATCAAAACCTTATCAAAAACCACCATTGATGCGTTCGGCCTAGCTATTGTTGGTGATAATTCCTAATTTGCTTAAACGCCTACATATTGTTCTCTACGATTCGACTGAACCTTGTTGGGTTACTATATTTGACAACGTCCGCGTTATGCCATTAAAAGGTGTAATTTGAGCGTATCAAAGAGATGCTAAAAAACAGATATAACTCTGATCAGTTTGAATGGGTGAGGTCAAGAAAAAGCTCAAACATTGTCCAAGTTCCATCAACATATCAATAAAGAAAACAAGAACCTGCTTCTTTTGCCTTCAAAACTTTCTTGATATAGATTACTACTGAGAAAGTGTAAAGTTGTCAGAACGGATATATCTACTCTACAGAATCAAAATTAAACAACTGTATTGAGACTAACATACAGAAAATGTACCTCCAAATTCCAATAGTCCAATTTGAAGATCACTCCAATTGTCTTGTCCTATTCAGGCTTGATGAACAGTGACAGTGAGCAAAGTCCTACAACTTTAATGTTATATGCTTGTTCGCATGGAGCAGCCCCTTGATTCACTGCTAGATATAGAAGCAACAGGGAGTTAAATTGAAAGTTATTCTCTAAAACAAAGAGAAAATTGTTTAGAATATTCATATCCATACATCATTTTTATTTATATTTTACATTAATTTTATTCCTTGTATTAGTTGCAATGATTAGTTAGTTAGTTAGTTGTAATAGTTAGCTAGTTGGCTCCACTTAGTATTAATGAGCTGTAACTTAGCTGTCAATTCCTAGATCGGTTAGTTATTTGTATATAGATTGGTATTGTAAAGAAATGAAATCAGTTTGAGCATTTCTCCTCTCTCCTCTTCTCCACCTCGAATCTCCATTGTTGTTCCACCATTGTTGGTCAATCTCAAGCTCAATTCAATTGTTTTTACAGAAGTTTACTTGGTATCAGAGCGAGGCTTACTGCTCAATCCTTGTTCATTACATTCCGCAATTAGATTCTCAGTTATTTTCACTTTTATCGAACTTTTTTTCCTCTTCAATCTCATGACCGCAATTCGCGATTTCTCTGCATTCCTCTTGTCATTCTCTTCGATTGAACTCACAAATTGCAGTTTGTTTGACCACTATTTGCGATTTGATTGATTCTCTTTTGACCTAGCTTCCAAATTAAACCCAATATCGACAATTAGAATCACATCAACGGATATTACAAACGAAAATGACGAATCTGGAGTCGATTCTACCAGTCAAGTCGATTCCATTAGTCCGTTTATACATGAACCCATCAGGTAACCCTGGAGCAATGTTAACTCCTGTTCCTTTTAGCGGTGTTGGATATAGATCATGGAGAAGGAGAGTTCTTCAATCTCTCTCCGTCAAGAACAAATTAGGGTTCATCACAGGTGAATGCAAATGACCATATCCAAAAGCAACTAAATTCAGACAGTGGGAGAGTTGCGATTATATGGTAACTTCCTGGATTATAAATTCACTTGATAAAGACATAGTTGATAGTGTAGAATATGCTGATAATGCTGTTAAATTGTGGGAAGAGTTAGAGGATCATTATGATCAAACTAATGGCAGAAAACTGTATGAAATCCAAAAGGAAATTCGTGACTTATCTCAGGGGACACTTAATGTCACTAGATATTATACTAGGATGAAAAAGTTGTAGGAAGAATTGAATACCCTAACTGCTAAGACTCATTGTAGCTGCAATTGCACTTGTGGTGCAAAAGAAAACTTACAAAAAGCTGAACAGGATAAGAGACTAGTGCAACTTCTTATGGGGCTGAATGAGATATATACCACTGATAGAGGAAACATCCTCATGATGAACCCTTTGCCTTCAATGGCACAAGCATTTGCATTGCTAATTCAAGAGGAAAGTCAAACCAAACAATCAACTTGTAATGGAATCAACCTCACTGAATGTTAGCACAGGAAATAACAGCTTTAGAAATAATTACTCTCAAGTACCTCAGGAAGCAATAACTTCTGGACAAACTTCTCCCCAAGCAACTATCCCTCAACTTCAAATAGATCTAGACCCTTTTGTGACCACTGCAAACGACTAGGACATGCCAAAGACAAATGCTTCAAATTACATGGCTATCCACCAAATCACAACTCTCAAAATCTTTATCCTCACAACAACTTCTTTCAGAATAATAACCAGAATTTCAGAAACAATTACAATCATAGGTTCAACTATAACAACCATAAGGGCAAGAGACCTGTTGCAAATGTTCATGGGCCTTCTGCTGATATGGTACTAAAAATAAGGCAAAGAAACTCTAGGACTCAATGAAAGCAGTCAAAATTTTAGCATCTCACAGGAGCAGTATGGTCAGCTGCTCAGTTTGTTGCAGCACTATCAGGCTGGAAATGGGGGTGACTGTTCAACCAGTGTAGATGATTCTAATGGAGTAGCAAACTTTGCAGGTAAATTTGGTTGTTCTGCATCTGTTCTTTCTGTGGATTTTTGCTTATTGTCATGCAACATTTTTTACTCAAAGGTTGACATTTGGATCCTAGACTCTAGAGCATCAAACCACATGACGTTTAACAAATATCTGTTACAGCATATCAAACCCCTTATTGATCACTTTACTTAATGGCTATAGAGTTAAGATGACAGAAATTGGTAGTTTGACTATTGCACCTAGGATACTTTGCACGAAGTGCTTTATGTGCCATCTTTCAACAATCTTATCTCCATTCATTCTTTAACTGTTCATCTCAAAGGTATATTCTCCTTTACTAATTCTCTGTGCATTATACAGGCCCCTTCAATGAAGAGGCCTCAGGAGATTGGTAAAGTGCAAGATGGATTGTAAATTCTCTTCCCAAGAAGCCTCCATCCATTATTCCTGCTGGTTCACTTTCACAGCATATTCCCAGTCTTACTTGTAATAAAGATTTGCAGTGCAGTAATAGTTGTAGTACTTCTGTTGATTTCAAGTCTACTCTACCAATTAGCTTACCTCACACTCAATCTTCCATCTGTACAAACAGCTCACAATGTATTCCATCCTCTACTGTAATGAGTCCTACTTCATCATGTAATAAGAATCATTCACTGTTATGAATAAAGCTTGCTTTCCTGTTGACAATAAATCCTATTTTCCTGTTTTAAATTCCTGCATACGTGATAGAGATAATGTGGATCTTCTATGGCATACTAGACTAGGACATGTTCCATTTGCCAAAATGAGGGGCATTTCTTCCTTAGCAGCCCAATTTTCACTCGAACAACCTTATATATGCTATGTGTGTCCAATGTCTAGACAATCTAGATTGCCCTTTCCCCAAAGAGATAGCACCAGTTCACAAATTTTTGAATTCATGTGGATTTATGGGGACCCTATCACATTTTCACTCACAACAACTAAAAATAGTTTCTAACCATGGTAGATGATCATAGTAGAGCCACTTGGACTCACTTACTCACTTGTAAAAGCAATGCCCTGCATGTGATCAAAGTCTTTGTCTCCTTGATAGAAACTCAGTTTCAAACCAACCTCAAAACTCTCAGATGACAACGGTCTAGAGTTCACAAGCACAGAAACAGTGCTGTTTTTCCAATCCAAAGGCATTATTCATAAAAGGACATGCCCAAACACACCTCAATACTTAAATAACATAAATAGCACCTTGATTCACTTGATATTGATAATAAGCTCAAAAATAACAACTCAAATAGAAGGAAACTGTGGAAATCCTTGTAGAATACTAAAATATTAAGAAACGATTACTAGAATTAAGAACAACACATGAACTTCCGCATTGACTTAATTCGATCCACAAGCAAAATTCTATGCTGAAATAACAGAAATAGCACATCGACTCACTCGATTCATATTGATAATAAGCTCAAAATAACAACTTAAATAGAAGGAAACTGCAGTGATCCTTGTAGAAAAACTAAAAATAGAACAAACAATTTACCCGAATTAAGAATAACAAATGAACTTCAACATTGAATTAATTGGATCCACAAAAAAAACTTAACGCTGCAATAACAGAATAATACCAAACTACTGTGTTAATTACTTCATTGATATTGATTTCAAGCTAAAAAATAACAACTCAAAAAGAAGGAAAACTGCAGTGATCCTTATGGAAAAAACTAAAAATTAAGAAACAATTACTCGAATCTAAAACAAACATATGAACTTTAGTATTGAATTAAGAGATAATGGTCAAAAATACACCTGGAGTATCACTATTTTTGTGAGCTTCCGACCTGAACGATAGGTGTTTGTTTGTGTTTCCTACCTGAACTATCACCAACTATTTATCAAAACACACCTCGAAGCTGATTAGACAACATGTTTGAATACAATCGCCAAAAGGCACGTGACTCCTTAATTTGCCCATAAAATTTTGTCCACATGGTAGCTTACTTATTAATTTCGAGGTGTGTTTTGATAAATAATCCCTCTGTCCTAATTTATGTGATACACTTTCATTTTTAGTATATCCCAAAAAGAATGATACATTTTCTTATTTGACAAAAATGTAACTTTAAACTTTACCTTTTATGCTTAACGAGATGATCTATAACCCCACAAATATCTTTGGTTTACTTTAGACTACAGGATTCAAGAGTCTTCCTTTATTTCTTAAATTCCGTGCGCAGTCAAGTTATATCACATAAATTGGGACGGAGGGAGTAGTTGGTGATAATTTATATAGAAAACAAAAACAGTTAAAACACCTAATAATTTAGGTGGCAAACTCGCACAAAAGTGATATTTCACGTGTTTTTTTTTTTTTTTTTTTTTTTTTACCATTCTGTCAATTAAGAACAACGAATCATGAACTTCAGCATGAATTAATTACTTCGACCCACAAACTATGCCATTAATTAATGCAATAGAAACGTGAAGAAGAAATGTAGAAGACGTGAATTTAGAGAGAGAAAGAAAAGAGGGAAATAACTACTCCCTCCGTCTCATATTACTTGGTCATGTTACTAAAAATATATGTCTCAAATTATTTGTTCATTTACAAAAAACAAAATAAAATTAATTAAGTCTTTCCTTTCTTACGCATAGTATTAAATGTTCTTAAAAATAATCGATTAGAAATTTATTGGAAAGAGATAGAAGTTAGATATTAAAATACATCTTTTATTTATGATTTCTTAAGGAGCATGTAAAATGAAAAGCGGCCAAGTAATATGAGACAGAGAGAATGCTGATATCAATTTCCACGTTAGCTCTATTTATACTACGTGGATTAATTCTGAGCCGTGGATTTACTAGCTTTAATCTGGTCGGTTGGTTGGAGATCATAATAGTAATAACTGCAAGATCTCTCCTTAAGTTTAAACTTGAGCCGTTAATGCAATTTCCCTTTTGTTTAGCATGGAAAAGGGGATTTTATAGGTCAGGTATTGGATGAGATAAGAGGTATCTTATTGGGTTGCATTTAACATTTTCTATTTTTTAATTTAAAATCCTTAAAAAAAATAGGTGCCACTTCATTAAAGGTCTGATGGGAAAGCCACCCATGTGATTGGAAGTGGGTGTAATTACACAGTCTGACATGTTTGTCAGACCCGATAACTATATGGTCAGCTCTATATATAGGGTTTTTATTTGTACAACACGTGAAGGTTGTAAAGATAGCGATATCTATTATTTCGATTCACCAAATTACCCCTGCCAGCCAATTAAAACATAGGAAATTTGAGGGCTTTTCTGTCCTTTTCCAAGTAAATCAGATATTTCCCTCATGTTCCTTATTTGTCGCCCTCAATTTCTCTTTGTTCTTTTTGATAAAGCTTACGATTTTCTTTCCAATTTGGTATTGTGTGTTCCATCGTATTTGTAAATAATTTAATATAACTGCAACGAGTGGTATAAAAAGGACGAAAAAATAGAAAATGAGAGGATAAAGGGCATGGGCAACAACGAATGGGTTTTTAAAGTTGCAGTTTATTCATATAATATATTAGGGTATGATTTCATGGAATCAATTAGGCTTTCTATATCCCTGCAGCGTCAATAAAGTCAAACCAGTTGTTCATTTTCCGAAACTGACAAGATGCTCAGCAAAACGTTCCTATTGAAATTTCATAAGAATTAATGAGCAAAAAGGATTGGTGAATCAAAAATAGGATTTCAATAGCTTCTCAGCGTCGATAATTTATGTTTTATTTTCGGCTTCAATTTATTTGCTTTACCAGTATTAACTTGTTATTTCACATTGCATGCCGTTCTTTTATCAATTAGAATTGATAAATTATATTTTTGACAAATATTTGAATAAGGCTTGAAATTATTTATTATATTTATAAATATTAATTTTTTTCTCAAACTTGTCGTCCATGATATTCTTATGAGATGTATGCTTTTAGTTTTTTAATTAAATTAATATATTTTAAATTTGAGAAATATATATCAATCATTTTTTACAATATTATTTACAAATGTATAATTATTAATTAATATATTCTTAAGAAACAATATGTGTCTTAACTCCTAATTTGATATCATTATAAGGGTACATGTTACCAAATTTGGTTATCAAAAACTGATTGTAATCTGCATATCAGCCATATTTATACCACGTGGAGGAATTCTAATAAGACGTAGATATGCCATAATAGTAATAGTCGGAAGATCATCCTTCAATTTACACTTCAGCCATTGATGCAATCACCCATTTTGTTTTGCGTAAAAAAGGGATTTTACGAGTCAGGTATTGGGCTTTCTAATATGGGAAACTTACATAACTATACCCTTCGATTATCTAGTTTACTAAATGTGCAATCCGTATGTTAATGTGTTGTGAAGTTTATAGTGATATGTTCATGTGCTTCATTACGACCGAAGTATACACTACCTATACACTTTTGCTATATAGGTAGTGTAGAGGTATGTATATTATGTGTATATGTGTGTATGATGTATAGGTATGCTTATTATATGTATATTTAGTATAAATTATACACTATCTATATACTGTGTACATATTTTATAAACTAGTTGGCAGAATGATACTTGGCTGTAATTTTCCCTTTTTATATTGGGTTGCATTTAATATTTTCTATTTTTTGGTTTGAAACGCTTAAAAAATTAGGTGCCACCTCATTAAAAGTGGTCGGATATCTTTCTTTCCGTCTTGAGTGACCTTTTGATTGAAACAATAAAAAATAAGTGACTTTTCTTTATACAAAGAAAGAAAAGTAATGTTCTTCGTCTATTTTCAATAGTTCAATAAGCGTTTAAGCAGTTAAATCTAATTCCATCCTTGAAAGCCTTTTTTATTTTTATTTTATCGTTATGGCCTCTTTGTTGCATAGACATTCGGGGGTTTTAAGAGCACTATAAGGTCTTAGATATAATATTGAAGTGTAATTGGTTTACCGGGGACTACAAATTAGCTTGGTCATTATTGTTTTAATTTTGAAGAGCCACTCATAATGATAAATCTGTCATATTGTTACTTCTGTTCTTAAAATAAAATTTTATAGTAAACAAACACTTCGCTCTTTCCCTTTCCCCCTTTTTTTTTTTTTTTTGGTTTTGCTCTTTCCCTTTCCACTATTAGTTATTTAACTTCGTTGTAATTTTGAGATAGGACGTTAATTTTAAATTAGGTCTTATCCTCATTCTAAATCTGAAAAGATGCAAAGGAAGTACTAATATTTTTGGCTTAAAGAAACATAAGCAATCTATATATAATTGCAGGACATAGGCCCGGTGACGTAACACTCTCCTAAGCCAAGATTCACATTTATCTTTTTCCTCAATTTTTTGCCCTTTTTCCCTATTATTCTCTTCCGTCTTAAATTTTAAACTCAAACGTTACACCCCTTAATTCGGTTATAAACCCAAAGAGTTACGTCCCTTAATTCATCCCTTTGGTTAAAAAGTCAACACTCACGTCTTAATTACTAGATCTCATTCTTTCTATTACTCTATACAGTTTTTCCCTTCTCTATCCTTCTATTGACACCTAATTTTGGCTCATCATGCTCGAAATTAACGCCGCGGGACAAAATACATCTTTTTACACATTCTTTTTCAATTCAATATAATTTATTGATAATTATCCTTATTTCTGCTAATATTAGGATTTTATCGATTTATTGTCATTTAAATTAATTTCAATTTGCATTTCTTTTTCACAGTCATATGCACATACACATATGCAACACAACACTACAATTTAGTTTTCATAACTAAATATATTTTAATTTCTTTACAGCACAATACATTTTTTTTTAAATATGGATCACATTTTTATGTACATTTTTAATTGCATATTATTACATACATTTATATATGTATATTAGTTATATTTTAATGCAGGCCATCAATACAAGAAAGCCGGAAGAGTTTATCGCAAACACAGTTAGCTACGTGTAAAATTAATTCTATCTACCCCACTTACTATTCCATCTATCCCATCTCTATCTCTCCCCTCATTTTTCTTAGCCCCCGTTTGGCCGTAAGAATTATTCACTTTATTCCGGAAATTTTTTTCACTTTTTTTTGGAATCAGTGTTTGGCCATGAGAATTCCGAATACAACTTGAAGTTGTATTCCGGAATACCAAAAACTCAAAAAACTTAATTTTCAATTTTTTTTCACTTTTTTCACTTTTTTACAACAACATTTCACCAAAAACTATAATTTCAAAAACTATGGCCAAACACAACTCCAACTCCAACTCCAAAATTTCAAAAAAAAAGATGATTTTTTTTTTTTTGGGTATCTATGGATCAACGGGGCCTTAATTTAGGCCAAATTTATTTTTTTCCTCTTTTCTCTACCGGCCCCACATATTTTCTTCTTTTTGACTTTTCATCTTCCCCCTAAATTCAATCCTATCACCTTTCATTTTATTTTTTTTTCAACGACGCAATCTCTTCTTTTTCTACTCTCAAATCTTTCTCTCTTTCTTTTCAACTTTTCTTTCCCATTTTATCTCATCATTTCTCTCAGCCGATCCCCATTCCCCTTTCAATCCATGAATCTCTCATTTCTTTTTCTAAAAATCTCCCATCTCTTAAAAAAAAGCTCTCTCACACATTCATCCCCAAAAAACAAAAAAACAAAAAATGCTTTCATCATCTCTCATATTCTATCAAAAAAGAAGTTTCCAATCTCTTGTCTCTTTCTCTACACTTACACACACTACACACAAATCTTTTGAATGTTGGGCCGTGCAGGCATACGCCGTCTAGTTACACAATAATTGCTGCAAAGAATCTCACACTATTATTGACCTCATTTTTTAAATTTTTTTTCTTCTAAAAAAACCGAGTTTCAATTTTTGGAAAAGTGATTTTGATAAAATTTTCAAGTATTTTTTTTCATTTATAAAATTTTCCATATTTTTTCAAAAAGCTTAAATGCGTATCCAAGCACAATTTCAAACTTTCAAATATTGACATACTACTACTTTAATTCAAATATTCTATTATTTTAATGTCCAAACACCTACTAACAGGGGAGGATTTAGGGGGGCGGGAGGGTGTTAACCCGAACCCCTCGGCAAAAAATTACATTGTATGGTATTTATTTTTTATCTTTTATATACATATATAGATTTTGTATCTCCTAAACACAAGATTCGAGGTCACTACTAAAATATCTCTATTTTCGCACTAAAAAATGTTCAGTGGTTATTTCCCATTGAATGTTGGTGGGAAAAACCTAGATAGTAGTGTTTTCAGACGGAAAAATTAAAAATTTTCCCAGCGTTTCAATAGAAACTTGTTTCCCACCATGCGTTTTTCCAGTGAGCTGGTTCAGTGGGAATGAGGTGAAAAAATCATGTTTTATAGCACAAATTTTTCACTGAATGTCGGTGGAAAAACTTCCGTTTTTAGTGGTGGGTTGACTCAATAGTTAGGGGCTTCAAAATTCACCTTGAGGTTTCATGTTCAAATCCCAGCTACATTATCCTGGATCTGCCATTGTCCGCTAAGCCTTCTTATCAGCTAACATGTAACATAAAGACTAGTTGAGTTCACAGAGAAAAGCAAACTTGAATTATGCATGCATTTTCATGGCGATCATGTTACTCTGCATGCAATTAGGGTAACAACATACACGATTCGGTGACGAAACTCGATTTTGGTTTGAAGTTGATCAGTTCAAATTGATGTTTATGAATCTTCATTGTTCATTCAAATAACTAAAAGTTGGATTGGCTAATTATCAAGTAAAAGGAAAGAGCTTTTAGTGTTAATATTATTGAGTTCCCATACTATTTCGCGTGTATCCTGTGGTAAATTTTTGTCCCTACATCTCGAATTTAGTGTGGCGTGGGTGGTAGGTGAATTTGATGTTTCTAGTTATGGAGAACAAGATTTAGAGCCCGTTTGGGTTAGCTCATTAAAAGTAGTTGAAAAACACTTTCAGGCTTGATCCAGAGCATTTAGTCGAAATACATCCTGTATTTCCTCCTTAATTATTAGTCCGCTCGATCGCTTTATTTTCGTGCCAGAGGAAATGGGATTCGAACCCATGATACAGTCTTCTCGTATGTCGATTTAGAAAACCAATGCCTTAAGCTACTCAGCCATACCTCTCCACGTTGTTGATCGGAGTGGAATTGGATGTGTCGGGTTTGGTTGCTTGCCCGAATCAAGGAACTAAATATCCGTAACACAATCTATCTCCAAGCCCTATTGTTGTCCGGTTCAAGCTAGCGTGACTTCCTGCCTTACATGAATGAAAAATATTAATCTGAATACGAATAAAATACGTGTTTAGATAGAGGTGCTGAAGTTGATGGTTAGAGGAATCCTTCTCGACATGCGATGTTTTTTCTACTTATGGAGAAGAACGTTCAAACAATTCCTCTGGTTCTACTACCTCCGAAGAAAAATGATGAATCCCCTTTACTTTTTCTCCTTATGGATATGAATATTTTAAGCAATTTTCTGTTTCTTCTATATCTAGCAGTGAATGAAGGGGCTGCTCCATGACAAGAAGCATCAAACATTAAAAATGTAGGACTTTGCTCACTGTCTCTGTTCAATGTTCATCAAGCCTGAATAGGAAAAGACATTTGGAGTGAGTCTTCAAATTGGACTATTGGAATTTGGAGGTACATTTTCTGTATGTTAGTTTCAATAATTGACTCTTAATTTTTACAGTACAGTTGTTTAATTTTAATTCTGTTGAGTAGATATATCGGTTCTAACAACTTTACACTTTCTCAGTAGATGCAATTGATATCAAGAAAGTTTTGAAGACGATAGAAGAAGGTTCCTTTTTTTTTGTGGGGGGGGGGGGGGTGGTTGAATATCTTATTGTTATGATTATTCGATGGAACTTGGACAATGTTTGAGCTTTATTTTGATCTCACCCATTCAAACTGATCAGAGTTATATCTGTTTTTTAACATATCTTTCCCTCTTAATTTCTTTGCTGAACCAGATATTTTAACATCTTTTTCCCTCTTTTACTACTGCAAACTCAACCGTTTACTTAAAATGTTGCAATTTCTCCATGCTTTATCTTTATCATTGAAGGGAGAAAAAAAAAAAGTTTCGATAGCCTACAATTCATTGATGACATGCACTACAAACATACAGTCTTGTGAACATTCCCCATCTGATTCTTAGTTTGAGCTCTTTTTTCGATGTAGTCAATGATACATTCTCTCGTCGCACCCCAAAACACTGGCAAAATTCTCCACAACTTTTAGTTTGTGTTAAAGTTAAAGTAGGGATAAGAATCTAGTGTATGGTCATTTACAATGTCCTATGATCTTCCTGAATAAGTTATTTAAGTGCGTATAGGATCTGTCGGAGGTCGGGGTGTAGGGGAACGAAAGATGCTCTTGATTTAGTCAATATTAGCAAATAGGATAAACATTTAGGTGAGCGCTTTCTAACTTATGAAATAAGTACTTAAATTTGCCTATGAAATTAGCAAATAAGATAGTTTAAACTCATGAAATCTTTACTTTGAGTCCATGAAAAGTAGTTTATACATTTTCTCTAGTTCTTTCTTGTGCTGATTTTAGGAACTAAGATAAACATTTAGGTAGCGTTGGTTCACAGTATTTCATATAGAAAAGTAAGTAATATGTGCTATACTGAAACTAAAACATAAATTATAACAGAATAGTAATATGTGCTATACTGAAACTAAAACATAAATTATAACAGAATGGCAGAGACAAACTCCTATAGCTCCACTTATTGAATACCTTGCTAAAGTTGACAAACACTTTTCAACATTTTCCTAAGTGTTTCTTCTACACGTTAAATATCCTAACATTTTATGCAGAAAACTCCATGACCATTCGTCCAACTCCAAAATGCATGTCTCTATAAATCTGAAATAAGCAATTCTCCATCTTTTCTTGATGACCAAAGTGCCAAAAAATACCCAAAAGCCAACCAAGTATCCCAAACCAACAACAGCAAAGAACCACACTTTCTCAAGTTTATCTTCATCATCAGTTTCTCCTTCATCATCCCTTCCACTATCAGATGTTTTAGTCCTGTCACCAACACATTCTATCAGAGGAGGACCACAAAGTGCAGCATTTCCTTGGAAAATTATTGGATCAACTTTGGTTTGGAACTGAGTACTGGTGGGAATTTTTCCTGTCAACTTATTGTAAGATAAGTTAAAGTGAGTCAGAAAGTCTAAAGTAGCTATGCTTGGTGGGATAGGACCTGACAACTGATTTATTGAAAGATCCAAGGTTTCAACCCATCCTAACTTTCCAATATCTGTCGGTATATTTCCTGTCAAATGGTTCCTGGACAAGTTCAAGGTTCCAAGTTTGTGTAAGCTTGTTATCTCTATTGGGATTTCTCCTGACAAATTGTTGCTCGAGAGATCGATACTATTGACTAGGTAAAGGATAGTCTCATAAGAAAGTATTCTTCCTTTCGCCTCTAGGTTCAGTTTCCCTTGATATTGTGCAGCTTCTGCATCAGTTAGCTCAACCTTGAAGGCTTCCAAGTTGCCAAAACACGACGGGATACAACCATATAAGTTGTTTCCTGAAAGGTCCAGTACGTGAAGATTTGAAAGAGTACATATTTTTAAAGGAATGGGGCCAGAAAACCTATTATTCCTTACACTGAGGATTGATAGTGATCTCATTGTTTCTCCTAGCCAAGCTGGGATTAGGCCTGAGAACTGATTGTTACTAAGATCAATGCTAATCATTCTCGTGCAATTTCTCAAACTCAAAGGCAATTCTCCAGAGAGATTGTTGCCTGAGAGTCTTAAAAACTTCAGATAAGATAGAGAACCTAGTGAACATGGAATTTGGCCAGATAGATAGTTCCCTGACATATCTATCCAATAAAGATATGGTAGCTTTCCCCAGAAATCAGGAAACTGCCCGATAAGTTGGTTATTATCGAGGCGTAAAGTAATCAACTGATTGATATCACCGATGCACAAGGGAATGGTGCCATTTATGCTGTTCATGGAGATGTCCAATTCTGTTAAATCGGGAAGTGCTCGGCAGATGTTGAGAGGAATAGGTCCTGAAAACAAGTTATCCCTCAGATTCAATATTGTAACATTAAAAGACCATAGTGGGAGAGGTCCCTCGAATCTATTGGTGCTTAAATCCACATAGGCATCAATGTTGAACTGAAATTTGTTCGGAATTTTCCCTGTCAAGTTGTTGAAAGCCATGTCTAGATTAACCAGCTTCAAATCCAACTCTAGAAACCAATCTGGTATAGCATCGGAAATCCCTGCGGTATTGATTGTTATGCTGGTGAGCTCATTCTGATCCTTCAACCAATGTGGGAATTTGGGGCCTAATTGGCATGACTGGATACTCAAGAATGTCAGCTTGAATGGAGGAGTCCAACTTGGGTTGATGCTAAATGCCAAGGTAATATTCCTACCAAATTTCACGCCAATTGAAAATTCTTGCAAGTTAGAAAGATTTAGTAAATGGGCTTCTGTGACAATACCTTCCCACATATTCTCAGAGATATCCAATGAGACCAGCGACGTGAGCTGCCCGATATTTGGGGTGAGGTTCCCACTCATTTTGTTTGATGTGAGATAGAGCGTCTCCAAGGATGATAAGTGCCCTATAGTTTCAGGTATTGTGCCTGTCAGCGAGTTGTACCTCAGTTGAACATCTTTTAGCTTCCTCAAGTGGCCTAATGTAGCAGGAAGATTCCCAGTCAATGCATTGTGACTCAAGTCCAATGTCTCCAAGTTATTGATTTGGCATTCTGATAAGGCATCGATGAAATCAGTAATGTCTCCAGTGATGTTGTTGTCGGAGAGGATCAAAGTCTTCAAATTGCATAGCTTCCCTAAGCTTCTTTGGAGTGTCCCATTGGTACCATAGTTGGAAGATAGATCAAGATATTTAAGGGAAGTGAGGTTTGCAAACTCATCAGGCAGTTCACTAAGAATATTGTTGGAGCTTAGGTCAAGATGGACAAGGTTACTAAGTTTGAATATCCATCGAGGGAAAATACTTGAGTTGAATGCATTGTTGGAAAGATCAAGTACAAAAAGGGAAGTAAGATTTAGGGATGGAAGAGAAGATGGAAGGTTTAAAAGTTGACATTGAGGCAAGTGCAACTCCAAGAGAGAAGGAAGATGATTATTGATTGTTAGAAGCCAAGAATTAGTAGCTTTGCTAAGATCTGAACCTCCCAAATTTAAATGTTCCAAAGAAGAAAGTCCTTTTATCCATTCAAGGTCTTTCTCAGCTGGCTGGTCTGAGTAGGAACTCAAATCAAGAACTCGCAAGTTTGAGAGGTTTCCTAAAAACGGAGATATTGAACCAGAAAAAGAAGCTCCAGAAAGATTGAGATACCTCAATTCTTTGATTTGACCAATGAATTCAGGCACTTGGATTCCTCCAAAATTGTTCATGCTCAAGTCTAAGTATCTCAAGTGTTGTAACTCAAGTAAAGATGGATTAATCTCACCTCCCAATTCATGGTTACTTGAAAATTTGTTCCTGAGATCAATCTTTACGACGTTTCTGGTCTTATTGTCACAGCTTACACCAAGCCATTGACAACAATCTTCTTGATCAACCCAAGAAGATAGCCTGCTTGAAGGATCTGTGAGATGTTCTTTAACTTTTAGTAGTGCATTCTTCTCTGTTTCAATGCAAGTGCTTACATTAGAGGTGCCAGCAGAGGAAACAAAGTGATAATCTATGCAAGTGAAATACAAAAGTTGAAATAACAATATGAGAAAGATATTTTGAAATGAGTTGCTCTCCATATTTGCTTGCTGTGAATGAACAAGGAAGGAAAATCTCTTGTCATTTATAGGTATAAAAGTTGGAAAAATTAAAGACTGTCAATTGACCATAATAATTTGGAAGTCCATGAGTGCATGTACCTAGGAAGAGTCTAAGTCCTTGTGGTGTCAAAGTCAATAAGTCTTCTGATGGTGGACTGATGGACTGGTGTCCAAGTCAATAACACTAAAGAATCAATTGACTGGCTAAGTATTTCCCATACCTACTGTTTGCATCCAAAATTTCATTGAAGTGTTTGCTATGCAACATATCTTAGGCTACTTAATTAACTCAATGTTGTTTTAGGCTACTTAGTACCTTTCCCTTTGATAATAATCGAACCTCCTAACTCATTCTCTTGTTTTCACAGACCGTTTCGGAGTCAATTTTTTCCTTCTCCCAAAATGTAAACATAGATCAAAATTTTGGTAAATTCAAAAAGAGTTTTTTGAAAATATTTTGGAGTCTCCACCCAATACAAATAAAGGGATCATCTTAATAAGTATGTTAGGCTACTACTTAGCCAACTTATTTTTTTCTTTTCTAGAAAGAGTTTGATTTGTGTTTAGAACATTTTGGGAAAAGGAAAAATTAACTCCAAATCAGTTTACAAAATCTGGAGAATGGGTTAGGAGGTTCCATTATCCGAGGGAAAAGTGTGAGGCGTCCTTCAGATTTGTGTGATATGCATTTACATTCTGATTTAAGTTGATTAATTAAAGTTTAGACTAAGGTATCCTATACATTAAATTACTATCCTGTATAATCACCTTTTTTTTTGGGTAGGGGAATGTGGAGCCACTGTTCAGCTATGTAATCTGTTCTTAAATCATGAAAGGCATTAAATGGGCCATGCCAAGGTCTGTGGTGGAGCAATTAGCTTGCTGGAACAACACATATGGTTTACTCTGAAGATAAGTCTAGTAATGTGGAAAATTATCTCAACTTGCATATGGTGGAAGACTTGGAAAGTTGGAAGGAAAAAAACACAAGATGCTTTGAAGAAGTCTAGTGATGTGCAGAAAATCAGGATGCAATATTTATTTTTCAGGGGTTAATAGCATTTTTGGTCCCTCAATTATTGATAAATTCAAATCTTAACCCTTGTAATACCTGACTAAGCATATTTGACCTGCAACTAATTAAAACATGGACTTTTGATACTTTGCTTATGAATATTCACAAATTTACCATGATTACCAATTGGTATATTACTTAATTCCACATATGGTATGTTAAGTTTGTACCATTACTCTATATTTAACAGTAATAGGAAAGTCAAACTTTAATAGTCGTAAAGAAAGAAACATGACGTCTTTCAGATCTTTCAAGAGTGACATATAAATTGAAAGAAGAGAGTAACTAAAAATATTGCTTCATAGGAAGGTAGTTCTTAGCAATGGCTTTTATCATCACTTGTCATTACGTACCTCGCACACCTCGGATGATGATTCCACCTGAACGGAGCTTCACGCGATGATTCCATACAATGTCATGATTAAGCTTCACACGGCGATTCCACTCTGATGCCACTTTTCACTCCACCCAAAATTATCATATAACTAGTAAAGTTATCCACGCTTCGTGCGGTAATAAAAGACACAAATGATATTTAAAATATTTTTTATAAATTAGTTGAGATAGAAGAGATAATATTTTCTATTTGTATGCATTAAAAATCAATTCTAATATTGCTGAAATCAAATGAAAATGACTGATTTCATTTAAGACATTTTAAATTAAGAAAAGCAACTCGTCAAAAAAAAAAAAAAAAAAGGGGGGGGGGGGGGGTGGTAAGGGAAGATTGATCCATGTACCAAAGCCAAGAAGCAAAGAAATCGAAAAAGGAGAAAGACAAATCCAGTCATGTATGCCCGTAATAAGGGAAGATTGTTTCTTCTTGCTACTCATTATTTTCCACAAGAACATTACAAGATACTCCCTTCACATAAATATTTAATATGGAGTAAAATATTGTCTAACCAAACACTTTCAAATTCTTTTTCTTTTTCTAACTACAATAACATTTCAAGAAATTTTCTTCTTTCACATGATTAGTATGAAGTAAAAAATGAAGATGTTCTATTCAAGAAGTTTGAACTTATGATATTACTATTAGACTGTAAATCATGACAACTGCTAATTCATCATCATGCTTATTTACTCGATTATAGAGAAGTAAATAAAACTAAAATACTACTTCATAGATCTTTACATCAAAGCATAATAAGGACATAAAGATGTGATAAAGATGATCAAGAGGAAAGAGTGAACGAAAAATTCTCTAATTTTAACATTTTTATTTACAAACAGCGACACGTCAAAAAGAAGAAAGATATGATTGAATTATAATAACATACAAAGAGAATGTATCTATGAGGAGAAAACGTAAACACATTACACATGCACAATTATCAATTACTGAAGTATTCTAATTGGCAAATGAAAGAAAATTAGACTAAGGGAGAAAATGGCCAAGGCCGAAACTCGTAGCAACTCATTTTTTCTTCTTCTTATAATTAAAAAGAATCTACCAAGTTGTGATTCTAGAGTTGCATTTTAAGAAAAGAAATCCAAATTGTGCACTTACTTTGATATTATAAGAGAAAACAGTTGTTCCTTGGGCCTCCAACGAATATTGTTTTGTTTGAAAGGTTGGATCTGTTATATTGCTTAAAGTCCTTAATTGACACATAACTACATGATGAAACTTCTTTACTAAAAAAATAGAGCAGTCATTCTAAGTGATTAAGTGAAGACCTAATTATCACTCTCATGCATGTTTAAACATAGGTTCAAACCGAGATAGAATGAATGCTACGAAAAGAAAAGTCGCCATAGGCGACAAAGGCGAGTTCCTTTTCTTCTTTTTTTTTTTTCTTTTTTTTTCTTTTTTGTGAGTCGAATGTAGCCCAAGATGCTTTCATGAATACATGCTCGGGTATGGGTGAGTCTTGCATGAGAGTCAAGCATTTTCATCATGGGCAGCAGATAAAAATAAAATACAAATTAGAAAAGAGCATATAACTCTTAATAAAAAAGGAAATGTATAAATCTAAAAAACCCCTGTCTTCTAATTTAGCGCAAAGAAACAAAGAGACCAAACTATGTCAACGATACATGCTTATATTGATGCCTAAGCATATTGTTCACACAAAGAATATTGTAAGAGAAAGAAATAAAATATTCCCTAATTTTGCTGAGGATTTTTAGGGCATGCATTCTTATATCTTGACAAAACCTTACATGGACATCATAGATACTTCAAATTCGAAAAGCGATTTAGTTCATGTGCTGAGCTGCTAGCCATGCATTTTGATGAAGGATGTTAATCCACGAAGCACTGACAGGAAATGATTTTCTCAGAGGATAGGGAATAACTTTTTTAAAGTGTTGTTAAGTGGAAATATTTGATCAAAGTGCTGGATTGATTGAGGGTGATTAATGAAGTTTGGAGAAGGAATCTAGCATGGTAAAATTATCTGTCAAAACAAAAGCAAAGAAGAAGGTGTTGCACCCTATTTTTATAAAGGCTAAACAAAGTACAATTAATGGGGCTCTAAAAGGTTGATTAGAGTACAGAGTCGCCACCTAGCATTTGAGGTATACTAGGATACCCATAAATTATTAATGTATGCAGCTTAAAAATGGGCTGCGAAAATAAGTGAGATTCTAAGGAAGGGTTCAAATTATTCCGAAGGGAAAGTGTCAAGCATCCTTCAGAATCCACAAAATGTGGTTTCCGGCTGGACCTGATTTAACTAGACGAGGGATATACAAAATGATTGGTTATTATTTACAGAAATATTAAAGAATTTGAGTAAAAAATGATGAACATGAATGTTGATGTAGTAAAAGAGAATAAACATTTGCAAGCGTATGAAAATATGTATTATAAGATCAATAAATAAAATATGTAAAAAAAAGTTTTTTGATGAACAAATATTTAATGAATGTATATTGAAAATTAACGTTTAAAGAATAAAAAAGAGTAAATTTATTATTTAAATATAATATACAATGAAGCTTCAGATGATGGAACAAAACTTCTAATGAATAAATAGCTAACAAATTTTGACTCAAGAGTAAATCTAGTATGAAAAAAATTTATTTACAAGTCAATAAAAAACATGATTAGAGTGACTTACAACTCTATCTTTAAGAGAATATAGCATGAACGTATTTGTTCTACATTAACTGATTTGCTTTTGAATAAACAGAAGATTAAAAAAGACATGTGAGATAAAAATCAATCAAAAAGTTTCTACAAATCAATTAACTTTATTATATGAAAAGGTATAAAGATTGCACATGACACTCTTCTAAGCCCAAATTTATTGGATTTAACGTGAGCCAACTAATTTTAATTAGCTATGTACATACGCCTAATTAATTAACTAATTATTAGATCACATTCTAAAAGGTAAATATTGAGGTAAACTATCCTAATTATTTACTAAAGTGTGCCAAGCAATTAAATTAAAAGTCCAGCTAAACATGTTAACTATAAAAATATTAGCAGCTACAAATAATAAGTGAGCAAGTAAATATATAATCTCCTCCTTTTAACCCGAGTGTAACGTTTTCACTTATTTTATGCTTTCTACGATTTTAAGAACGCAAAAATAAAAATAAACAGAGAATCCGAGAAGTTGTTTGAACTTCTTTCGAGCGTCATCTTCGGGAAGTAACTTTGGATACCTACATAAGACATAGTAAAAATGTTAATAATGGGTAAATATTTAGTAAAAATGTTAATAATGGGTAAATATTTATCAAAATGAATTAAGAAAATGATAATACATATATATATATATATTGCGATTTAAAATAAAAATCCGTCTTATGTGCAGGGAAGGCCTCGAAAATCGACCGAAATTTCTTCATCGGCCCAAAAAGTATAGAATGTATTCAATATCCATAAACCAAATAAAAAAAATTTTAAAAAAAAATTAGTCCCCCCCCCCCCCCCTCCCCCAAATATCCCTTTTCAAAAAATGCATATGTGCAAAGTATTCAACAAATGAAAAACATGTCAAAAATAAAAACAATAAGTAAGCAAAAATGCCAAGTATGCAGTAAAAGAGATATGAAAATGTAGAGCAAAAACAATAGAACACCAGGATTATAATGTCTGTATGTGTATGTAGTTGTGTTTGGATAGTGGTAATATATATATATATATATATATATATATATACACACACACACACACACACACACACACTAGCAATACATGCGATGCACGGGCCGAACATATCTATTTACTTTAATTAGCCAGTCTTTAAGGTTTGTATTTTGAAAATAACTTTTAAAAACATTCTAATCGTTATTATATATAGCAACATATATAAAATGTATTTTATGTACCATCACTTTAGTTATAATTAAAAAATGGAGTTGATGGAATTTAAGTCTTTGAGTTGGAAAGAGTTGGACTTTTTTCTCATTATCATGACAATGAAAGTTGTTCATCAATGTGAAAAAGAAAATTAGTAAGAATATGAAGGAAAATTAATATTTTGATTCTAAATTTTTTCTTTTAAATTTTTTAATATCTTAAATGTATACCGACAGGTTGATATCCATTTCAATTAAGTATCGTTCGTATCCAAACATAAGAACCATTGTTTGATATATTGGATTTTTTAAAAGCAAAACTAATAAAATATTTTTATTAAATTAATTAAAAAATATATTATAATTTTTTATGTTAACAATTATAGATAAAACAAATTGTTACAAAGAAATCAAAATTAGAAAAATATATGTTATATCGTAAATCAAATAAATTTTAATTAAAATGAAAATATAAAGTAATACATTTTATAAATGTAAAGAAACAATAATCGAGAGACCGCAAATGAGAGTAAATAAGCAAAGAATTGACAAAGAAGGAAAACGGGGATAAAAGTCACTCCCTTCCTTCACTTTTACTTGTCAACGTTAACATATCAAGAAAAGAAAAGAAAAGAAAAATCTTCTTCTTATTTTACCGTACTCATTTTCAAATCATTTTCTGAGGCTATTGAGACTATACACCAATAAATATGGATACTGTGATAAAATATATACTTCATTTATTAATTCTCAAAGAACGTGAAAAGTTAAAAGTGAACAAATTATGTGTAGGAGAATTAAAATAACTTTTGGTACAAATTTGCATTGCTATTGTTCGTTCTCTCTTCACATTTAAAGTATAGACAAAGAAGCAAAACGGGGATAAAAGTCGCTCCCTCTGTTTACTTTTATTTGTCCACGTTAACATATCAAGAGAAAGAAACCAATATGGTAATTATTAGGGATAAGGCACTATTACCCCCCCAAACTATACCCTAAGTTCCTACGACACACCTTTCCTTTCCCTGGGTCCTATTACCCCCCTAAACTATTTTTTTTTCCTTAATTCTTTGCACCTTTAACGCTGACGTGGACCAAAGCGTGCGAACACATATGTTAAGCGCGTAAGGAGTAAAAAAGAGAGGTTATAACGAATGGGAACCGACCACATGTCACCCCCGTAGTCCATTTGAAGACTACTTCGTCCAAACACACTTAATTTCATCAACTCCATTACAAATTTTCACCCATTTGCAAGAGCTAATTTTGTGGCAAATTTTTCCATTTTCGATCGTGTTAGTTAATTATCGTGTAAATTCTTAATCTTTTCTCCTCTCATGTCGAATTTCAAGTTTAGGTTTGAAATTTCTTCCCCAATTGTGTATGAAATGTTAGGGTTAGGAATGGCGAATAGCTTGTTGAATAAGTTGTGTATGGATGAAGAAGATGCGATGCTCAATGTCGAAGTGCGATGCAAACATGGCATTTTGCTGAAAATGCAGACTTCTTGGTCTGACTGCAATCCCGGAAGGAGATTTTGGTCTTGTCCTCACTATGGGGTTTGTGTTCATGTTCTAATTTGGTTGATTAATTTTAGTGTTAGTGTTAATTTGAAGTGATTGTATTCTCTAAATTTCGTGCCACAATTGCAAGTTTTTCAAATGGAGAGATAAGCAAAGTGTTGATGAAAGATCAAAGTTTATTATTCCAAGATTGGTGAACAAAATCAAAGAGTTAGAAGAAAATTACGAGCGTGTTAGGTTGCATTTGGCTGAACTTGAAAGTTTTAAGATGCAGTATGATAATCTCAACATGAATTCACTTGAACTTGAAGATTCAAAATAGGATGAAATTCAAATGGATGAGCTTGAAAGTCTTACCCTTCAATATGATAATCTCAACATCAATTTAGTTGAGCTTGAAGATTCAAAAGAGATAGGTGATTTGAATGAGGTTGAAGTTTCAAAAGAGGAGACGAATGATTTGGATGAGCTTGGAGATTCAAAAGAGAAGAGTAATTTGAAAGAGAATGATATGAATGAAAAAAAAGAATAGCAACTCGTGTAGGTTTAATAGAACAAATCCTTTGGTGTTTGATGGTTTGTGTATTTGTTGTGTATCTTAGTGGTTTAATCCAAATGGGCAACTTGAAGAAAAATCAAATGAAGTTGCCATAGTACTAATAGAACCTCATTTTGGTTGTTGTAATGGAACTTCAATGATCTCGGATAGGCTAAAGTTAGATTTGTTTTGTTGTAAAGTACATTTTGGTATTATAATGAAGCATGACTTGTTTGGTTTATCCTACTTTTCTTGTTGGTATTATTTGAGTAAATTTTGGCAATTTTCAATTTTGGCAATTTTCTTTTGTTATTGGTTGAGTCAATTATGGCGTAGGAATAAGATCACATATAGCAACATTTTGTTTCAAAATGTTGAGGACGGGGAGTGTATGCCGGATCCGGCATACAATCTTTAAGGAAAAGCCAAAGTTATGCGGATCCTAAGATAACTAAAAGTCCGCCCCATAAGGCAGAATTTTCCTAAGACATAGTTTAGTTATGCCTTATGGGGCAGAATTTTAGTTAAGGCATAACAAAATTATGCCCCATAAGGCAAGAACTTTTCCTTAAGGCATAGATTTTGCCTTATAAGGCAAAGTTTAAGTTATGCCTTAAGGAAAAGTTCCGCCTTATGGGCATACTTTAAGTTATGTCTTTGGATGAGAATAACTAAAAGTCTGCCCTTTCTCCGTACTTATTGTTAAACATAACTAAAAGTTCGTTTCTCCGGCTTATTGTTAAACATAACTAAAAGTCCGTTTCTCCTAGCATTTTTAGTTAAACATAACTAAAAGTACGCTTCCCAACTTATTGTTAAACATAACTAAAAGTTCTATTCCCAAGCAGACTTTTAGTTAAACATAACTAAAAGTTCTGTTTTTTCCTCCGATTTAGTTAAACATAACTAAAAGTACCGTACCAGCTTTTTGTTTCAAAATGGACCAAATTTTGTTTCAAAATGGACCCGTATTTTGAGTCATAATGCACTGATTTTGAGCCAAAACGTACCCCTTTGTTTCAAAATGGACCGTTTTGAGTCATAATGCACTCAGATTTTGAGCTAAAACCGCACCATTTTTAGCCAAAACGCACCGGTTTTGAGCCAAAAAATGCACCGGTTTTGAGCCAAAATCGCACCAGATTTTGACCCCAAAAAGCGCACTAGTTTTTGACCAAAATCGCACGAGCTTTTTGACACAAAGCGCACCGGCTTTGAGCCCAAAGCTGCGCGCTTTGGCCCAACCGCGCTTTTGAACAAAATCAGCACTCGCTTTTGAGCCAAAACTGCAGCTTTTAACATCAACTTTTGAGTCAAAATCTGGTCTGTCAAAATCTGAACAAAAGCAGCACTTAAACATCAACTTCAATCATCAAACATTCAATACATAGAACTCACATTCAAGACCACATAAAACTGCTGAAAACAGGAATTCAACATTGCATATAAATACTAGAATTCGGTACCATTTCTTACAAGAAAATATAGTTTCAAAATATAAAAAATGGTACATCTGAATACCTTTTACCAACATGAACAAAACAATTTGACATTAACAAATACGGATTTCTAAATTAACAAAATCAACATTTGATATCAACATTATAGCTTCCACGGGTCTCTTGGCAATGAAGGAGTGGTACTTTGACTTGCATTGTTTGAACCATTAGCTCGCTGATCTCTAATCTCTTCGAAGCCTTCTAGTTGTGATTGATTTAGTTCCTTTCCATTTTAGTCCACTTGTTGGTTTGAAACCAATATCACCGGTTATATCAAGAGATCTTATTATCTTTTCTGGTCCAAGAGATACAATTCTCTCGACTTGGTAGTCCGGAAGCTACAAAAGAAGATTTAATAAGTTGAATTTATTATAAGAGAACAAAGATATATAATGTAATGTATCGTACTTAAACACACTATGTTGTTGTTTGTTTCCATCCATCTTTCTTAAACACACACTATGTTGTTGTTTCCATCCATCACTTCATAACCTCGTTAGCCCATTAAATTCAATGGAATGTCCGTTGACTTGTCAATGTTCCAATATTTCATTCCCATTGGAGAGATGTTGCCTATCCAATATTAACATTAACATATTCACTCATTACCCTACCAACATATTTTGGTTCATCATCATCTCCAAACACTAAGTCCCCACCATGATACAATCTAAGAGTTATGAATGTAAACCACATCATAACTAATCCGCAAACAAAGATAAATAACAACAAACTAAGTAATCGAAAATTTTGAAAATTCTATTTTCGATTCATCAAACTTGCAAACCTTAAAACCCTAAATTAACAAAACCCCAATTAAATGTAGTAAAGAACTAACATTTGGACTAAATGCAAACTTAGCCTTCCAACTGACCTTGAATTTACAAATTGAAACACCGAAGAAATCACAACACTATTCTTGTTTTGAACTGGAGCGAAATTGACCCTTTTGGAATGGAGAACTTAAGATGCTAGTATGCTTTTTTTCCACTTATAAAATGCAATTTTAAGATTTTGGGATATAATCTTCAATGATCAAAGAAGGTTTTTTATCAATTGATTTTTTTTTTGGTTCGGGTGAAATTTTTGATTGGGTAATATTTTGGGAAAAGTAAAGATACGATTTAACCAAGGTCAATAAATTAAAAGGGAAAAAGAAAGTTTACTTGGGGCCCACAACAGTGATCACACGACAAATATAATTGGGATAGTGTACAATAAGCCTCCACGTCAAATTAAAGGTGCAAAGAATTAAGGAAAAAAAAAATAGTTTAGGGGGGTAATAGGACCCAGGGAAAGAAAAGGTGTGTCATAGGAACTAAGGGTATAGTTTAGGGGGGTAATAGTGCTTTATCCCTAATTATTAATTAGTACGAAACTTCAATTATGTTGATTGTGTATAAAGATAACGACTACGCATATATTATAGGCATACATATTTGTATACATCTCATCATTTTTCTTGTATTCCTTTATTTATCATGGGGACCATCAAGCTAGGCAACGCAAAAAGAGTGGGGAGAATCATGCAGAAGGGGATGGCCATTAATTTTCATAGAATTAATGAGTGAATATTTGTGTGCTCTTATTATTAATTTTACCCTTCACATTAATTACTCATTTTCAAATTATTTTCGAAGGCTATTGAGACTTACACCAATAAATATGAATATTATAGTAAAATATATACTCTCTCTGTCTCATATTACTTGTCACTTTCCCTTTTGTACGCCCCTTAAGAAATCAGAAATAAAAGATGTATTTTACTATCTTAACCCTATCTCTCTCCAATAAATACGTTATAATCAAAATTGACTATTTTCAATAACATTTATTACTAAGGGTAAGATAAGAAAGATTTAATTAATTTTATCTTATAATTTTATCTTGGTTTTGTAAATGA